>NC_037668.1:111628147-111950299 GCF_003255815.1 Theropithecus gelada
GCTCAAACTCTCAGAAGCCTGTTTATGTGCCCTTGACCTTGACGGGGCAAAGGAAACTGAGTCCCTGAGATCTGGTGCCTGGTTGTGAAATTATCTTTGTGGTGACTTTATGCCAGTTCATGTACCTCTCTTGAGGCTCAATTTTCTTATCTATAATATGGAAAAGTTGATACCAAAACACAACCCAGTTCTAAAGTAATAGGACTGCAGGAAAATGGTATGACAGACACTCTAATTATCCTAAGGGAAGAGAGTTAGAGAGCAAGGTAGGCTGGCTGATTGCTGGGGTACTGGCGAGGATGTGTGGATGTCAGCAATGTATTCACCCCTCTCACCCAAGACGTAGACCAAGGGCTTTCTGTTCAAGTTTCTCCCTATGCTGTTCTGATCGGCTTCTGAGTAGAGCAGAAACATCACTCACACTGTTCCTGCAGTGTGGATACAAGGCCCCTTTTTCTGCAGGGTTGTGTGCAGTTTCCAATGGCTATAGAAAAACTTCTAGGACTGAAGTCCTGTTCTTGGGGCTTATGAGTTACATTGAAGACCAACGTCAGGGACCATATTTGCAAGGGAAGGACTCGGAGAAAAGGAGATAGAGTGGAGTAGAGGAGAATCAGCTAGTTAGCCAAATTTTCTCCAAATTATTATTATTATTATTATTATTATTTTAGTGGAAAAACAATGAGAACATAACTAATTGTATGTGGTTCAAAACTAAATACCATTTTTTCTTTATTAAGAGACCTGGTGGTTTCTCTGGGCATTCTGAAGAACTGTTTAGCCATGAAATTTGATGAGGCAATTCAAAAGAATGTCAGTCCCTCCATGTCGTTGGCTTACCCGGTTGAGGACCGGGCCTTGCAGCCCTCACAGCTGCTCATGCCCATTGGAACGCACCCTGGCAGAGAGTTCTTTGCAGTTTATGTTCCTATAACCTGAATCTAGAAAGACCTAGGTAGACAGAACAATGCCCTGCAAAGGTGTGCACGCCCTAATCCTAGGAACCTGTGAATAGGTTACCTCACATGGCAAAGGGATTTGCAAATAACCTAAGGTTGAGGATCTGAGGTGAGATGATTCTGGATTATATAGGTGGGCCCAATCAAATCACACAAATCCTTACAGAGAACCTTTTCAGGCTGCATATAACCTCCCTGAGAGAGAGGGAGAGAGAGATTCCAAGATGGAGGAAGGGAGCAGCCCCTAGGAGCTGGAAAAGGCAAGGAAATAAAATGAATGTGTAAGGATGTGGAGGCAGTAAGTACTGGAAGAAAAAGAAAAACATGTTTTTCTCCCTGATCTGTGATAGGTTTTGCACATATTTTCTATTTTTTAGGGATTTGTATTTTGTAGTGTCAGGCTTCATTTCGGAAGGCATTGGGGTTTGCTCCGTGATGATTTATTTGTGTGGAAGAGGGAAGTTATTGGTTTTTCCTCATTTATATGTAGGGCCCCTTATAGGGAAATATTTTTAGAAACATTTTTATTTCTCTTCATATTTTTCTAGTTGTAGTGTGTTTGCTTGCTTTTGGGGTTGACTGCCTATATCCCTTTTCTGTGCAAAGTTAGAAAAGAAATGTTTAAACAATAGAAGACGTCATGGCACCTATGCATTTGTAGGTGTCATTGTGTTTGTAGGTATCATCTAGTTAATAATGCAGGTGTTCTGAGCCTCTTTCTGAGATGGTGCGGCTTTCATGGGCAGGACAGTAACAGTGAGGCTGAACAGTAATGCGGAGAGGCCCTGCAGTCCTTTCTGTACTCTTCTACCCATATGCATTCATGGATGAACTGTACTGTTGACAGATCTGATTTTTTCCTGCCACAGTCAGCTCTATTATCCTGCCTCAGGCTTGAACCTGCAGCAGCTGAATCTTGTATTTGCTCTGCCTGAGGCCTTAACCTGCTGCTCTTCCCTTCATCCCTTATTTGTTCCTTCCTTGTGCCACCTGTTTGTCTTATCTGGCACTATAAGAAGGCATTCCCTCCATCTCCTTATTCCACCCCTAGTGGTTAAAAAAAAAGTCCCATGTGGTTTTCTTTCACCTTTTGTGTGCTGGAATCTGCCCCAGCAGCTATCAACAGGAGTTTTCTTCAGACATGTGAATTGCAAAGCTGATTTCCATTTGTTCTAAGCAAACAGATCTCACTACCAAGTGTCAGAAAGGCACACGGATACTCTGTGCACACTTAAAAGAACACTAACAAACAAGAATTGTAACGGGTCCAACATAAATGACACCAAAAGCCAAAGACCCTAGTAAAATCTTTTTTTAAGTAGAGACTCAAAGCAGAGCTCTTATTGAGACCAACAAATACTATCCTGACACTTTCTAAGGGTACAGCTCCCCACATCTCTCATTCTAGAAGTGTATTAGTCGGTTTTCACACTGCTATAAAGAAATATCCAAGACTGGGTGATTTATAAAGGAAAGAGGTTTAACCGACTCACAGTTCCGCATGGCTGGGGAGGCCTCAGGAAACTTACAATCATAGCGGAAGGTGAAGGGAAAGCAAGTACCTTTTTCACATAGTGGCAGGAAAGAGACAGTGTGAGACTGAAAGAAAAATCACTATTTATGAAACCATCAGATATTGTGAGAATTCGCTCCTATCACAAGAACAACATGGGGGAAACTGCTCTCACAATCTGATCACTTCCCACCAGGTCTCTCCCTCACCACCTGGTGATTGCAATTCAAGATGAGATTTGGGTGGGGACACAAAGCCTAACCATACAAGAAGTGCATTGTGTAATCTGGTAACCACCGGCCACATGAGGCTATGAAGCATTTGAAATGTGGCCAGTCCAAGTTGAAATGTGATGTAATTGTAAAAAACAAACCAGATTTTGAAAACTTAGTATGGAAACAGATGAATGTGAAAAATCTCATTGATAATTTTTTCACATTGATGACATCTGAGATGAAAATGTTCTGGATATACTGGGTTAAGTAGAATATGTTATTTAAAATTAATTGTACATGTCTCTTTTTACTTCTTTTCCATGCAACTAGTAATAGAAAATTTAAAATTACATAGCTTATATTTCTATTGGACATTGCTGTTCTAGAACTTGATTAAAGAATGATGCTTGGGATATCTGTTTTTCCATCCCTCTGGAATGGAATTCTGAAAGACTAAAATTGACAGATATATTACTATTCTTTAGGTTCTTTTCAAAATATTTGACATGACATTAGGTCACCAGAAGGAGAGTTTTGTACAATTTAGACACCTATTATTTTAAATGGATTTCGTTAACATCTTTTAAAAAGGCTGCCTTCCATTTTATGTATGGGGATTTTTTCTTAATAAAGCCTGGTTTCTTTTATTTATATACTGCCTTTTCATCCAATAAACTCAGTCTGTTTTGAGATTAGTTCAACCTTTCTGAGGTGTTCCCAGTTTGTACAAGGATTTATAAAATAACATAGTTCCTACCCTCAAGGAGAATATACTTCTAATGAACAAAACCAGGCAGTCAAACTTCCTCTGGTTATGGAATTTTAATAGACCAAGTTATAAATTGAAAAGAAGAAAGGGTTGTGATACAGGTTACATTTTCATCATGTTTCATATATTTTTTAGAGTAATTTTTGTAATACAGTTTAACCAAAAGGAATAGTATGACTTCACTGCTGAGGATGAAACCCTGTTGTTGGTACAAATCACAGATTTGTGAGGCCCCAAAAGTTATTTTTCAGGGTTTGAAAAATACTAATAGTGGACATTTATATAGCACTCATTGTATGCTAGATATTGCTAACTGCTTTGCATTTGAGAACTCGCATAATACTCGAGAATCCTAGGAGACAGAAACAATATTTATACTCATTTTACAGAAGGGCAAATTGAGGTATACAGTAGTTGAATAAATTGTCCAAGGTCATGTAGCCAATGAGCAGAGGGAGAAATAATGAATACAAGCATTCTGACTGCAAGACTGGGCTTTGAATCTCCCCACCGCACTATTTCATTGCCATAATATAGACGATTCATGATGACAACTCATCCTGGTTTTGTCTGCTAAATTTTGAAGGCCCCCTGAAATTTGAAGGACAATCTCATTTTCACCTTTTTTTTTTCTCACCATATCGTTTACCAGAAATGAATACATGATAAAATGATTCACTTTGGTTTCACTGTGTTTTCCTTTGCCTCAGCACTGTTACTAAAATAACTAAAACAGAACAGACAAGGGGTATGAGAAGATGTAGCCTAGATAACCAATACAGTATGTAGAAGTCTCTGTACTTTCTTTCTTTGCAGCTCTGAACACAAGCCAAGTCTTACCCTTGTTCATGGATTTCTATAGAAAATCCATTTGCATACCAGAAGAGAGAATGGGGCTTTTAATGATCTTAATGGAAACTAGAAATATATTGCTTTCCTGATAAGTTGTCATTTTGCATGTTCATCTTCCTGGCACCAGAATACAAGCATGTAAACCTGTGAACTGCTGCCTATCATTAGAGAAACTGATGTGACATTCCCAGCTTTTGCAGCCTATTCCCATACCCAATTTTTGTGCTGCTACCTGTTAGTTTGATTTTACTTTTCTCTCCTGGATTTAAGTTCTTAAAAGCTAATTTCCAATGTCAGCCCATAATAATTCATACAACGCTGAACACAAAAGCACATTTTTTAGAAATTACACTCCCCAGTTGATCCAGGGATTCTTTCCAAACAAGCTTCTGAACTACCTTGCAAAATCTTTAGTAATATTCTTGGAACCTTCTGACATTATTCTTAATTAAGGTTTACATGTTAATATTGAACAATAAAATGAAGATGGCATAATAACACAGAAAAATTAGAACCAAAGTAATTAGCAGCAATGATACTTGTTCACTGAATTGTATCATTGCACATATGTGTCCTTGCCAATTTATAATTTTTTTTTCAAGTTATTAATTATAACTTCTGAAGCAGTATATTTAAAATACCTTAGGAACCATCTCCTAATCATCCCTAGATTTAATGAAAAGCTAGTGATTATTGCCTTAAATAGCAGCAGAGATGCCTCCCAACCTTAGAGAAATCAGCTGATCTCTAATTTCTCTTGTCTGTGAACAAGCATCTATTGTTTGTCACATTTTTCCTAAAGTTCATTACCAATAATATAACTTTGCTTTGTTTACATATTGCTTACAACTCAGGTGGACATTTTTTCTTGTCTCTAGTTTGCTTTTTTCCTGAAGAAGAAAACAATATGAGTATCTTTTATGATTGAAATTGATTAGGACAAAACCTAACAGATACATTAAAAATAGAAAAGTTATTTATTTAATAAAAATGTGCTAGCAAGTGGGGGGAAAAACCCAAGGTGTGTGACAGAAATAAAAATTACTTTACACATGTCCTTCAAAAAAGTTTAATACACAGTCAGGTCACATTACTGCACATCAAATTCTCTAGGTCTCTGGCTGCCAGTAGCAATTATCTGTAAAAGAACATGTTTTCCCCGGTGACTCACTATCGGGAATTTTTGAGTATACCTAAGCATAGCCTTGAGCAAAACTCCTACGGGGCATATTTGGAATACAGGATTTCATTTGGATGCAATATCAAGGTTTCAGTGCAATATGTCTATCTATATATTTTTACATCTGTTTTAACATATTGATGTGTTTATCTGTTGGCTTTAATTATATGATATAAGTATATATAAATGTAAATAGTACTCCTGAGCTTCCACTCAAGTTTTGTCATGAGGTACACAAATATATTTCCCTAGATGCCTGCATGATTTTATATTATAATGATGTCTCCTGAATTTTCATGATTACTTTGCTAAAAAGGTGTTGAATATTTGCAGATTGCTGAGGCACTAAGTCTCATTCTATTTGACCAGGTCATATTTCATTAGTTTCCAATGACCAGTGGGGTCCCAACTAGTAAAATCTTTTGTGTCCATCCCAACCTTAGACTGGTTAATCATGAGGTCACCTTTTAAAGGCAATTCAAGCATAAGTCCAAATTCTTCAAACATTTTTGTGCCTTTTTGGAGAGAAACCAAGAATGGGAAGAATAAATGTTTTCAATTGATGACCATTAAAGATTCCAAAAGTAAGTTCAAATATTCAAAGGTTAAACTGTAATATGTCTGGATTTCAGACATCGAGTATGCTATGGTTTGAGTCGGGATGCCACAACAGTGATATGGTAGTTCCCCAAAATTTGAGGCTCCAAAAGATATTTTTCAGAATTTGAAAAATACTAATAGTGAACATGTATATAACCCTCATTCAATGCTAGATATTACCACATATTACAGTGTTTCCCTAATATACGGAAATCAAATGTTGGAGTGCCTACTGGGTTAGGATTTAGAAAGGAGCAAAAAGGTGTCATTGGTTCTGACAATAGGCAGGCAAAGAAAAAGAAAGAAAGGCTTTATTTAAAAATTAAATTCAATAATCAGCTCACCTCTTTGCAAGCTTTTGAATAGTACATAGCAAGCCCTTCTTTACATTTGAGGAACGGAGCTAGCCAAAATGAAATAATTCACTTTTGTGTCCATTTTCATAATGAGAATGGATGTCCCTCCCCTTTGAGTCCCCACCAGCTCACTTGAGGTGGCTTAAAGCAACTATAATCCTACAAGAGCAGTGATAAATATGTTGTCAGGTTAGTGAAGCACTTGCTTTATAAATGAACCACTAATGAGTCCCTAACATTGGCTAGTGTGCTCAGGGTGAACAGGCAGGATGGCAGGCAAGGTGAAAAATGTTGCTGTAATATCTGAAGATGGGCCACGTATGCACCCAGTTTCAGTTGACGGGAGATTTTTAAAGGATCTGATTTATTCATTCTTCAACATGGAGCCTACCTGAGGGGTTCAGGTGATTCCTTCTCTAAGAAAATAGTTCTTAGAAGTTCTAGAAGGTGAGTTTCCTGCAAGTCTGCATTAGTTGGAGAAATCTGGATAACATCAGTTTTTACCCTAATACATTAGGTTTAATGTTTGCAAGGGCCATGTAAACCATTTGGGATTTTTATAGAGCCATATGCACTTTTATTACTGCAAGGACAACAGTGTTACAGTCATGATAAATAAAATTATTTGCAGGCCTTTGCAGCTTAGGCAATCCAGTGATACTGCATTTTAAGTTCTGTGACCACAAAATGTAAATGAAGTTGAAACGGCAGAAATTTTCATCTTTTCTACTTGTAGTAATTCTCACAGAATCATGAATGCTTTTCTTTCTCTTTCCTGGATCTCTCCAAATAGATCCCATTTATCTGATTGGATTTCTGTCCCATCTTTCTACATATTACAGCTAATTAGTACCCCCTGATGAGAAACAGTCCACTGATGGAAAAAGCAGTTAGATAAGATCTGCATTAACAAATGTAGTTCATTTAATATCATTTGTGCTGCTGCATTATTAATAATACATAATTACCCTGCACAGGCTGGAAGGGGAGAATAAAACCGTTCTTTAATTTCTTGGCCTTTGCAGAGAAACAGTATATTAGAGAGAGTAAAACAGTATTGGACTATTGGTTGCCATCCATCATAGAGCTTTATATGTCACACAATTTTATTAATTTGGGGTCTGGCTAGAATTTCTATATTTCAACACAAATCACAGATTACCCAGAGACAACCATTTTGTGGAATTTTGAAAAGGCCAGCTTTTTATTTCAGAATGTTAAATTGGGAAGCCCAAATGGATAACTATCAGAAAGTTGAGATTTTCAGCCTGTTATTGAAAACATTTCACTGCAGTAGATGATGAATGTCATTTTGGTTGGTACCTAATGTTCACAAAATTTGATTTAACACAATGGATCAATCTGACTTTATTCTCCCCATTCTCCTGAATCAAGGTGTGCTGGATTAGAAAGGGATTCTGGCAAAAAGCCTGTGTTAAAATAATAAAACAAGCAGTGACGGCAGCATAAGACCGGCCGGCATTGACTGAATACCTGCTTTATGCCAAGTTTTATGTTAAACCCTTTCCATGTATTCATTCTCATGACAATCCTATGATGGGGGTTACTATTTTTATTCTAGAGGTCATCCAAGTCTGACAAGACCTCACAGGCTGTTTTGAAAGGAAAATCTGTAGAAAAGAGGCTATGCTCCCTGCATTTTTCTCTGCTCTGCTTTCCGGCTATCAAAATCAAGACTCTTGAATGTGGGTTGCCAAATGGGCAGTGTAAATGCATATGGAGCTGCCCTAAGTGGGTTTCTTTGCACAGGTGAGGCCAGCTGGGATGCAGGCCCAACAGTTGGCTCAGAAAACTGTGGATCCTCTGATCCCAGGTCTCATACCCAAAGGAAAGAGAAAGTTGGGGAAAGGTCAAATGGAGGGCTGAACATTGGAGGCATGCTTATTTTCTCTCATTAAAGCCATTGTATTTCATTCATCAGCCCATTCACTTATTCAGCAAACCCTTAGCCCTACTACACCAAACATTTGAAAAAAGAAGAAGAATTCAAAAGAAGGATTTGAAATTTAAAATGGGGAATAAGGACTCTTTTGTTGTCATCATAGAGCTCACATGCCTCTTGCAAAGATAGGCTTAAAGATAAATTGCTATAATTTGGTGTGCTGTAGGAACAATGTGGGCACAAAGAAGGAAATGTTCAGCCCTGCCCAAGTGGGTCACAGAAGGTTTGACAGAGACCAGAAACTGATTCTTGCAGAATGAGTGCTGTTTTCCTGGTAGACTGGTAGGAACTTGTTATCTCTCCTTGTAATATTGTTGTTATTGTTTTAAACAATAAACTACAAATTCTGCACTACCTAATAGTTGAGTGCAGGAAATTCTGTTGCTCATTAGCACATGGCATCCTTCTTCTTAAGGTTATGCTATCAACATTTCAATATTCCTTCAATATGCTTTTAAACCAGAGACATGATGGAATGGTTAGTGTATATGCCAATAATCAATGATGAAGTGAGAAGAAAGATGGGTAGGATGTGGGTTGATAATAGGATTTAGATATAACTCATAGAATATCAGTGTAGGACCTTTATTCATAGTGATTTTTTTCCCAGCAAGCTTACAGGTATGTCACAGTCTTGAAATACAAATTATTGTGTTTGTTTCTCTCAAAGATTTTAATGTTTACAAGGTGTAGGACAGAATAAAAGTTCTCTGAAAATTAAATAACATCTGCACTGTCATAGCAATTAGTTCAGATCTTAGTGTATCAAGTCATGTTATTCATCTGCAATTTCCTGTATCATCCATTTCCCCTGCTAAAAAGTGGACAGCCAGCTCCCTTTCCAAATTTAAGACACTGCCACAATCTCTCTCGGGCATTGCAAAGAGACAGCCATAGTGTGTTGGAGACTGTTGAGTATGCATCAAAACTCATTTTTTCTTCCTCTTGGATGGACAGATAGACTCTGTTTCCCACTCTTCCCTGAAGTTAAACGGGGCACGTGTCTGAATTCTAGCCAAAGAAATGCATGCAGCAGTGGTGTCCTCAGTCCATAAAATTCTGCTGGTTACCTTTCATTCCCTTTCCTTGTCCTCTGCCTAGAAGTAAAGTGTAGAACTCTGAGACTCTGCAGGATAGCAGAGGCTCAATATGGAAGGAGCCTAGGGCCCCAAGTCACTGCTTCCAGAGAGCACCAAACCAGGAACACCTTTCTTTGATTGTTGCATAAACAAAAAAGCAAATTTCCAGGGTGAAATTTTAGCATTTTTGCTTTGGCAGTTGGTCTCCTCTAAGACTTCTAAACGCCTCCTTTAGATGAACAAAATCTGGAGTATCTGAAGGGTGTGTAAGGCAGAAGTCATGTGAGGTCTGCACACAGCACATTGCTACCGTACAGTGTGGGAGGAGTGGCATTGAGCACCATTATCATGCAGGGTGGAGGTGGGTGCCAATAATCACCACTGTCATGCAAAGCTAGGGTGGGTGAGGGCAGAAGCCACTCTCATGTGGGGTAGTGGGTGGAGGAGTATTGAGCACTGCTCTCACATGGGGTGAGGGAGGGCATTGAACACCACTATAGTGCAGGGTGACTTGAGCTTTCTGTTTAGGTATCATTTCCTCTTGCAAGCTTCCCTAATCCTGCTGTCCAGGTTGAGCCTCCTGCATGCACTTCCTTAGACCATTGTACTTTTCTTCTGTGGCACTTAACACACATAATTAAATGATTGATTTTTTTGTTGAATGACTCTTCATCCCTATAATATTGGCCTTCCTGAGGACTAGGACTCTTTCATTCATTGTTGCATCCCCCTTGTCCAGAATTATGTCTGATATATCTGTATATATATATACAGATATATCTGATATATCTGTCTTGGTGCTTATCAAATATCCCTTCATTGACTAGCTCTCACCTTTGAGATGTTTATTCCATCTTAGTCTTTCACTCTTCCAACAGACAACAGATTGCGATTTTAGGAGGTTACAATCAATTACCTGTTAACCCCTTTCTAATTAGAAGAGATTAGGATTTTAAGTCTTCATTCCCAATAAATATCCCCTTATACAGCCATAGGAAACAAAGACACACACATACATTTGCCATCACCATGGAAGCATACCGATATATATCGTAGAAAAAATTTCACCCGACACCCCCTAAGAGCCATCTCCCTACCCCCAGGCAGCCATAGACAATAGACACACACAAAACAGCCACAGACACCTAGAACAGAAACACACCTCCAAAGACACCCCCTCCGCTATTGACACACACCCAGACAAATACACATATACACGCTAAGAATCATTTAACATCTGCCATTTTGGTGACATTTATTCTATGCTTTCTTACCTCATCCAATAAAAGAAATGCATAAATCCCAAATGCAAGTAACATTCTCACCTCTATTATCTATTCCATTTTTGGAGCTGCTTTCCTCAAATCAGTGTCCTCTGTGGAAAGAAGTACATAGGGCACAGAGGGGGAAACAAATGTTTCTCCCAAAGTCTTCCATTATTCTATCATTTACATTGCAAATGTTATCAAAAATGCAAATATATGTGACATCTCTAATCGTTTCTAGATCTTATGCTACGATAAACATTGGCTTGGTTAAATTGTATTTCTAAGAATAAAAGAGCTGAAGGTTTTGTTGTTGTTCTCTATATTTAGAGGTGCTTAGAGAAGACTACAATAATATTGTTTTTAAAAGTTACCCGTCCAAACTAATATGTTCGTCATTCAGGTGATGCAGTATTTTGGGTTAAAGAACGTGATAGACAATGTCTCAAGTCAATCCACAATATGTGGGGATTATCTGAAAATATTTAGCCCTATGCTGGGGAATGAATAGGAAGATATACAAAAAATAACAATAATAATAAATAAGGCACCATGAAGTACCCTGAGGGAGACCTCAAAACATTTAATTACTTCTGGTTTTCTTTTTCCATCTGCAAGTTTACAGACACGGCCTCCCCACCTCTGAGTAGCAATTATTGCTCCTTTCACTTCCCTGATTACCCCCTGATGCCCAGTCCACAGACAGAATAATATTTTCAGAGTATGGTCAATCACTTTCAGATGCTGAGGAGGCAGCTCCTGGCAACATGAGGAGAACCAGCAACTAATTCAGCCTGGTCTTTTTGCCCCAGACGTCACCTCTTTTTTCCAATGAGTCTCATCCATGCATATCATAAAGGTGCTAGGATGTGGGCCAGAGCCAGCCTGAATAGGAGGTGAAGCAAATCATACTGTTATTCTTTTCACCATCACTGCAAATCTGCACACACCCACATGTTCATTTTTTCATGTAGGGAGACCAGGCTTTGGGGAGCATTTAGCACAGCACTCAAGCAGGTGGCATGTGGAAGACAGGAAAAGTCCCCACCATTTTGGTTGTTAGAGGCTGACTATCTAAAAGGCTCAGTACTTTATTTGAGCATCAATTCCTGGAGCCACTTTCTCCCTACCTTCTGTCTTTCTCCATCACTTCCCAGCAATCTTCTAATTGTACCTTTCAGTGGGCCTGGGAAAATAAATATTTAGAGCAATGGCAATGCCAAGATAAAGTTGTCTCCAAACACTCAAGGAAAAACCAGTGTATTAGTCTGTCCTCATGCTGCTAATAAAGACGTACCCAAGACTGTGTAATTTATTTTTTAAAAAATGGTTTAATGGACTCATAGTTCCATATGGCTGGGGCAGCCTCACAATTATGGCAGAAGGCAGAAAAGGAGCAAAGGCACATTGTACATGGTGGCACCCAAGAGAGCATGTACAGGGGAACTCCCCTTTATAAAACCATCAGATCTCATGAGACTTCTTCACTATCAGGAGGACAGCACAGGAAAGACCCGCCCCCATGATTCAATTACCTCCCTCTGGGTCCCTCCCATGACACATAGGAATTATGGGAGCTACAATTCAAGATGAGATCTGGGTAGGGACACAGCCAAACCATATCAACCAGCTCTTCATTAACCGAACTTTTATGAGCTCTGAGGAAAACCATAAATCCCTTCTCCTAAGAAAAATGCACATTTTAACACACAAGCATAGTTTTGAATGAAACATTAGAATTTTCTTTTTATTCTTGCTTAAATGTTCAGTGGCCTGCAGAACGCAAGGCCCTGTCATCTCTGTCAGCCTTCTGCAACGGTCAAGCTGGCAGCAACACCACATGGAAAAGGGTGGGCCTCAGAGCTAGAGGCCTGGATCTGCTGCCTACCGGCTCCATGACATTAATTTGCTTAACTTCCCTGAGAACTTCATTCCTTCATTCTATACATGAAGATAATAATACCCATCATATATACAGCTGATGGTAGTTTTACAAGAACATGCCTTTCTCACCACTGTGACTCTTGTACCTTATAAAATGCCTGGACATAGAAGGGGCTCAATACATGATCGTGACTGACGGAACAAATGTAAACCTGTTAGTACGGTGCCTGACTCCAAGTAGGTACTCACATTATTTTCCTTGTTTTTGTCACAGAGCAGGAAATAAACTATGATTCCCAGATATTTCATAAGTGTAACACTCATTCCTCTTTGATCAGCTCCCCTAGGGCACATTTCCCAAGTGGTAATCCAGCAGCAGGTAGAAAGAGGGTATCAGAAAGGATTCTTAAATGTCAGTTTTGGAGGGATACTTAAAAAAAAAAAACTTTCATATATATATATATTTACATCTCCCATATATCCTGTTGTTTGGTGACTTTCCCTCATTTGATTAATGGTATTTATCCACTTAATGGTCATCGTTTCAGCATCATTTCAAAGCTGACTTTTGTTTGGAGTTAACAGGCTAGAGACAGATTTGAGAATCAAATTTATAGGGAGAGATAAAGAGATCTTAATTCTGTTAAGATTCCATTAACAAACAAACAGAGTCAGACATGAGCAACTGGAAACAGAGTCTTACTCAAGGGAGGTGCTTTCCAGAAAGAGAGTGAAGAGGAGAGCTTGTCCTATCTGGTCACTGCAGAAAGGAAAATGAGAGACAGAGTAGAAGCGGGCCGTGGAAAAGGCATGGCAGCAGGCTCACATCTGGGAAGGGAAAGATATGACAGTGGATTGAGGGGAGAGCTGAATTCAGGAAGAGAAGGGGCTTTTGTTCCATTCTCAAGGGTTGTTCCAGCCGCCACCTGGATAGCTACAGATAGGTAGACAAAGCATGAATGCGACTTGACACTCCTGGCTGCCCTAGGCTCCCCAGTGGCCTGGGAACAACAAAATAACAACCGTGACAAGGGCTTATTTCGTACCCAACAGTGTTCTAATTCCTTTACATAGTAAGTCATTTAATTTTCACAAGAAACCTTTGAGAGAGTTACAATGATAACCCTTGTTTTGCATATGAGAAAATATAGGCATAGAGGGGTAATATAACCTTTAGAAGTGCCCACAACAGATTTTCTCATTGTCTACCAGCTAATACTTACCAAGCATGTACCCTGAGCTTACCAGGCACAGTTCTAAGGACTTCACATGTATTAATTAACCCATATAATCCTCACAAGGATCTCTCTATAAGGCAGGTGCTATTATTAATCCCATTTTACTGACTACCTAACAGAGGCACAGGTATGGTAAGCAGTTTGTCTGTGGTCACTCAGCTGGTAAGCAGCAGAGTTGGACATCAAACCCAGGAAGATTGACTACACAGTCTATCCTCTTAAGCTTTTTTTTTTTTTTTCCTCCAATTTCTGCGATAGCATATCTACAATTTAGCTGAAAATCTGGCTGGGAATTGAACAAGTCCATAGTGAAACTGAGGTCAACAGGTGCAGGCTGGGCCTCCAAAGATGAGGCCCAGAAGGAGTCAGAGCCAGACCTTAGAGGATCCACAGGGCTGGTGTGAAAAGAAGTGCGTCCAAGTCAGCTAGGGAGATGACTAAGCTCTGTGGGAATCTTACCCATGCAGGAGAACAGACACTGAGTTGCATCAGCCACAAACTTTATCAGCCACAAAGTTTCGCCTGGACAGCAGCAGAAGGTGGGACAAGAATGATCACTCCCCACCCTCCCCTCACCACCAGAGTGGGGACCAGCCCAAGGACCAGCAGTTTGGCAGGTCCAACCCCAATGCCTACCCTACCTCAATTCCACAAGGTTACATATTAATACATTACCCAGTGCCATGTGGAAAACAACAGGAAAGGGAGAAAGCAAATCCTGAGCATTCACTCCTATTTAGACAGCGTTCAAAAACAGATCGTTTAAACCAGCAGAAACTGAGATACTGTGGGCTAGGAAGTTTAAAATAAAGCTCTTTTTATCGGAAACACACTGTGTGGGATGGTTGTGAGGAAGATTAGATCAGTAACTAGAAATAAAGAAATGACATATTCTTAGAACACCTGAGTGTTGTGTGAATACAATACGTGTGAGCTTACTACTCCAAAGGACTCCAAGAGCCTATCTAATGAAACACCTGCAGTATATTTATTAACAATTAGGGTGAAGAAATGGGAAACATACTGATCAAACTTGTGGTTGATGCAAAGCTGAGAGTTATAGTAAATACATTAGATGGCAGAATGAGAATCTGTAAAGCTAGCCACCAGCTGGCCCCATGAGCTGTGTATAACCAGAACAAATTTAATCTGGATAGTTGACGAAACGAAGGCACAAAAAGCAAATTGAACAAGAAAAGTTGCTGAAAAAAGGTGTTCCTATATTTGAAAATTTGCCCTAAGGAAGATAGATTAGATTATGGAGCCCAAGGGTAGAAGAATAATAACCATTTCTTGAGCCTTTACTATGTGCCAGGCATAGATACCAACTCATTTAATGCTAGGAAGCATGTAATATTATTTCTATTCAGTCAAATAAAGAAACTGGCATTCAAAGCCCAAGATCAGAAAGCTAGCAGGTGGCAGAACCATGAATTAAACTAAGTTTGGCTCAAAGCAGCTTCCATATTTGGGTAATAAAGTCTGGCCCAAAGAGTCCTCTGTATGGTCGTGAACTGTAACCTAGCTTCATATGTAAACAAAACGTCACTGAACTTAGGAGCATATCCTTGTAAGCAAGCTGGTCAGTCTCAGCCAATCATAGCAGCCCAACCCTCAGCAAATCAGGGACTGAAGGTGGCCAATTCATGCCCAAATAAGGAAAGAATCAGGTAGCAGGTAATCCTTGTATGTCATTTTCTGCTTTCTGGTTATAAACATAGCTCACCACAGTAGAGGTGGGGCATTCTGAACCATCTTTATTTGGAATGCTGCCCATCTTTAGTAACTTTTTCTTGCACAAATAAACTGTATTAAATTTAACTGTCTCAGGTTTTTCTCTGACATGTATTTCAAACTCATGTCTGTCTGACTTCAGAAGCCCAGGGTTCTCACACTATAGTACTCATTTGCCTCCCCAACATAAGCCAGTTGTCTTAAGGGGAAACCATGCTAATAGAACCCTCCTCTGAAAGAGCTCATCTTCCCATATCAGAGACAGAAGTGTGGCCAACTCCAGGACGGGATGGTAGAGATACAAGAAATCATATGCCATCAGCAAGACTCTTTGCTAATTCTGAGGCTTTATGGTTCTATCTCTGGAAATTTGAAGAAACCATAGTCTCTTTATGAGGTGGCTTTTTGCCTTAGTAAAATACAACCCCAGATCTCAGTGCCTTACTGCAACAAACCTTTCTTTCTCACTCTGGGTCTGAGGACCTGCGGTGGCTTAGCTGTGGCATGGCTCCAGGTCAGCTTTCCGGCTGGCCTCACCTGTCTTATTCTGGGGGCAAGTTCAGCGCGCAGCTCCTACCTGGGCAAGTCGTTCACACATGAGGATAAGACACGTGAAGCACATTTAAAGCCTCTGTTCAGGTGTGAACACTGAGTTTGCTCACACTCTGCTCTCTGGCTCTGTGCCTACTAAAAAGCCTGCCTTTGAAGTGTGACAGATTTCAACTATCCCCTGTAAGAGAAGAAGAACATCAGTTCTTCAGAATTCCCCATTGCCCCATGGGCAGTACTACAATATGCCATGGAGATTTTTCCTTTTACTTGTTTATTTTGTTTTGCATTTGTTTTACCTTCAAAAGAAACCATCAGAGGCAAGGGCAACCCCAGACCAATCTGAAATAAAGGGGCGAGTGGAATGAAAAGAATGAAATATTCCAAATCCCCCCATACATTCCATACTAAGACAAAGGGGTGTCATTATGTGATTTTTGTCTTTAGTTATGGATCCTTATTATTTATTTCTTTAAACTTTAGATGCATCCCTCATATATAAGCCTCAGGGCACATTTACAAGCACTGTTGGGGGAAAAAAAAAAGCTTAAGAAAACTATATTATCTATTTATAAAGATTTACTTCATTTATGTATTTGTTTATTTATTTATTTATTTGATTTATACAGCTGGGTCCAGCATAAGCCCCTAGGCATGCTCACATCAATTAAAACAATGGATAGAAGCAGAATGCTGAATACAAACAAAATCAACAATTAATGGACTATCCCCAACTGTAAAGCAGTTCGGCAGAACCTTCAAATCAATCTCCCCACTAGCCCCCTTGGGCAGAAGGCTGGATTAACAGATGGTTAAGCAATGTTAAGAGAAGAGAATACAACATTAGTACTATAGATGGAGGATGGAAGAATGACAGTACGCAAAATCCATTGAATAATTCATCAGTAGAGTTACAGGTTGAACTCATAGACTTGGGGCTGGAGTTGGGCATAGCCGTGATCTGACAGGGATTAGCAGTGATGGAGGGAGGAGAGGTTGAGAATTATTGAGTACAGGTAGGACATTAAGTAAAATCATGTGCATAGTAACACCCCATCCTCTGGACTTACTGGGAGCCTTGCCAGCGTGAGTGATCTGGTTTGGATTATTATTTTACTATAGGCACAATCCAGTTCTTAACCAACCCACAATTTGGCTTTCCTTGAATCACATGCTACTGCACCCAGTCACTCAAGTCAGCTGCTATCTTTGTGTGATACCATCAGATGGGGGTTAGGATAAGGCAGGCAAATTTTATTCTTCGTATTGTGTATTCATGAACATTTGTAATATGAGATTAAGAAAAATCCTTTGACTTTTTTGTTATTGTTGAAGTATAATGTATATACAGTAAATGCAAAAATCTTAATAAGTCAATAAATTTGTATTTATAAATTAGGTACTCACCACAAAGATCAAGATATAGAACATTTCCAGCATCACCAAAACCTCCCTTATATCCTTTCATAATCATTATTCCAGTCCTAGAGATAATCACTATTCCAATTTCTGTTACCATAAGTTAGTCTTGCCAATTCTTGAACTTCATATAAATGTTATACACCATGCATTCTTTTGTACTTGGCATATTTTTTATTGCTATGTAATATTCTATTATATGAATATACTATAGTGTACCCATTCAATTGTTACAAGAGTTTTGGGATGTTTCCTAATGTATTTGTTTTTATTATGAATAGAACTACTATAAACATTATGTACATGTCTGAGTATTTAACTAAGAATAGGATTGTTGAGTCAAGAGATAGGTCTATTTATTTATTTTTTCACTCTGTTGCCCAGGCTGGAATGCAATGGCACAATCTTGGCTCACTGCAACCTCCACCTCCCAGGTTCAAGCAACTCTTGTGCCTCAGCCTCCTGAGTACCTGGGATTAAATACATGCACCACCATGCCCAGGTAATTTTTGTATTTTTAGTAGAGGGGGGTTTCACCACATTGGCCAGGCTGCTCTCAAACTCCTGGCCTCATGTGATCTGCCCATCTCAGCCTCCCTAAGTGCCAGAATTACAGGTGTGAGCCACCATGCCCAACCAAGATAGGAGTACATTTTGCTTAAATATATATTGCCAATTAATTTTGGTAAGTGGTGGTACCAATTTATCCTCTTTTCTCCATATCCTTTTCAACACTTGGTATTGTTGGTCTGTTTAACTATAGCAACTGTGGTATGTAGTAGCATCTCCATTGTAGTTTTGATTTGCATTTTTCAGATGTTGCCCACATTTTTATAGTCCTATTGGCTTTTTTGATATTCTCTTTTGTGAAGTGCCTATTTGAGTATCTTGCCCATCTCTTCATCGGATTGTCTTTCCTTTTTTGTGTTTTCTTTATTTTATTTTATTTTATTTTCTTGTATTTGTAGGAGTTTATACCATGGATACAAGTCCTAGTTTAGCATATGCATTGTCAATGTCTTCTCTGTGTGACCCACACTTTCACTCCCTTTATGGTGGTTTTATTAGCAGAAGTTTTCCATTTTATCAAAGTGCAATTTATTAATCTTTTGTTTTTATGATTAGTGCATTTCATGTCTTCTTTAAGAAACCATTGCCTATCTTAAGGCTGTGAGATTCCCCTGTATTTTCTTCTAGAAAGTTTACTGCTTTAACTTTCAGGTTTGGGTCTATCCATCTCAAATCTATTACTTTTCCATGTTGATATCCAATTGCACCATTTAAAGAAGACACACCTTTGCCCCCACTGAATTGCAATGGTGCTTTCATTGTAGATTAGGTAGCCATATATTACAGGTATGTTTCTGGATTCTTTATTCAATTTCATTGGCCTATTTGTCCACCCTTGCATGGATAACAGCACACTCAAAGTCTTGATACCTGTTAGTGTAACTTAAACTCCACTGATTTTAGTATGTATACGTGATTATCTTTCTGTGCCTTTGTTGATTTTTTTGTCTCTACATCTGACTTTTGCCTCATGCTA
Source organism: Theropithecus gelada (assembly GCF_003255815.1). NCBI lineage: Eukaryota > Metazoa > Chordata > Mammalia > Primates > Cercopithecidae > Theropithecus > Theropithecus gelada. Next base: position 111,647,269 of record NC_037668.1, read on the forward strand.
TCACTAAAACTTCACTATTTCTCTTCAACGACTATTCTCTGTGTGTGTGTTATGTAGGGGGTCCTTAGTGCCACATAGTACAGATATAAACAGGGTTTATTGGGAAAAACTTAGAAGCAGATAAGTAGCAGAGTGTATGCTGCCCCCTGAATCTCATTATTCCATAACATGGGCTGGGTATAGGTATTTTAAAACTAATATAATCAAAATTTCAGCCAAAAAAGGCCTGTCCCAGTCAGCAGGCTGGACTTGTTCCCAGGAGCACAGGGTAAAGAGAGCAAGTGATATGGTTTGGCTCTGTGTTGCCACCCAAATCTCATCTCAAATTGTAATCCCTAAGTGTTGAGGGAGAGACCTGGTGGGAGGAAATTGGATCATGGGGGCAGTTTCCCCCATACCATTCTCGTGATAGTGAGGAAGTTCTCACAAGATCAGATGGTTTAAAAGTGTCAGTTTTCCCTGTTCACTCTCTCTCTCTCTCTCCTGCCACCTTACGAAGACGTGCCTTGCTTCCCCTTGGTCTGCCACCGTAATTACATGTAATTGTCCCATACCATGGTACTTGCTTATAGGCTTACCTAGGGGGAGCTAGAGAACACCTAGTTTCTCCAAGATCTCTAGAAAGTAGGAAAGGAACTCCAGGCTCAGAAACATTGCTAAGGAGCACACGGATCAAGGGTCAAGTTCTCCATTTTGAGTACCCAGACAGCAGCTGTGCCTTCCAGGGCCACTGACATCAACCAAAGGCCTTGTTTCTGCACAATTTGCACCAGCTGTCTGTTAAGCCACCAAAAGGAGGAAGGAAGTGTGCTCCTGGACCTTCTAGATCTGTCTGTCATAATACCCCACTCCCCACATTCATTTTTAATTAAATTAAGTTATTGCACCAACATTGCTTGAATGCCTGCTACACCTTCCAAGCCTTCCAGACACAAATTTAAACAATATGGTCACTGCCATGAAGGAGTTCACATTCTCATCAGCAGCCACAGTAAAGAGTGATCTAAATGTGACAAGAAACAAGTGCACAGAAAAAACTACCAGACCTTGCCCATCCTTCACAGTATAGCTTAAAACTCAATTCACCTAAGATTTCATATGTATTTATGATTCATATATTTTTAATAATAAAAGTGAATGGTTTTTAAAATTACTTGTTGCATTTTATGTCTGCTATTTTTAAAAGCAGATGTATCTCTTACTACAAAATTTAGAAATACTCTAAAAATCTAGTAAGGAAGGAATAGTTAAATAAATTGTAGTAAATTAACAAGGTAGAATATTAATTTAACATTAAAAGTGATCATTAAAAAGACCAAGTAGAAAAATAGAAAAGTGATCCAAATTTGTGTGTATGCAGAAATACTAATATTTATGGACAAAACATGATGGAAATACAAAACACATTGCAGCAATAAAATTTTGCCAAAATAGAATTGTGTTCTCTTAACATTTCCTTTAATATTATTAATAATATTATCTAAATATAGAAGAAAAAATAGAAGTCAGCTTCTCTAATTTCTTTTTCTTTTTCATACATATCTCCACTGTACCTTTGTAGACTAACTTACACATCAGATAAGCATTCTTTTATACTTGTGTGAATATGTGTATATATGTATGTCAATTGCCTTCTGTATTGAAAATAGTCCCTATCAAAATGGACAAGAGCAATACAGCTCAGAATAAGTAGCAAAGGGATTCATCCTGGAGCCTTGGACATAGGAACTGAAAATTCTCTTTGTTTTTGCGATTGTGATTTTATTTTCATTATTCTTTTGAATATACCCACAACAGGGGCAAATGTCAAAAGCACAGTAGCTAGCCTGTAGTGAGGACCTTCCAGCCAGGCTAGAGCTCTGGCTCTCCTGCTTGTGCAGTCAGAAGCTCAGCTCTGGGTATACTGTGAGAGGAGTGGAGTGGCTGCTGCCAAATCGTGAAATTCCTCCCCTGGGGTAGGAGTGCCACTGGGGTGACCGTCTTGCCCTTTCTCTCACTTTCTAACTCCCCACCATGTGTATGGCAGAGGCACCTGACAGTTATAACTGCAGCATGTTCTGAGGATGACTTTGTGGTCTAAAAAAGAGTGCTGGTTTGGAGTTCCAAGTTAAGGAATCTGGGAGTGGACACCCTGAAGATTTATTTTTTATACATGAAGATCTTCAAACCCCTGGCCCATTCATTGGAATATAGGCCATATAGGGGATCAAGGCTCTTTGTTTTAGGTTAAATGGAGGTTGCTAGGTGGAGGGTGTTAAGTGAAAATACTATATAAACTGCATGGTTTTTACAAATGGTAATTGTCTTCCTGTCCAGCCCATGGCCACTGAACTCCTGTATGTAAGTCCCCCCAATAAATCCTATGTCTTGATTGCTAGCTCTGGGTATTTTTTCAGCTTCTCAGATATGATCACATCCCTACTGTAGTCAACAGAGATCTCATACAACACCATGAGAGGTCTCTAATGGGCAGGTGAATTGCAGGATCTGGGCATGCCTAGCTCTCTTTCCCTCTCTCTGTCCTTCCTTGTGTTGTTCTTGTTAGAGATGTGGTCTTGTTATGTTACCCAGGCTGGATTCAAACTCCACTTGCGGTATCTTGATAGGATCAGGCTTTGTCTCTGTAGAGTCAGTCTTGCCCAGACTATCACTACTGGGGGATAAGAGGGTGTGAATCTATTATGTGAGATGAGGCAAGGTTGTCTGCCCACAGATAGATGCCACAGTTTTCAGTATTAGCCTTATCAGTAACAACGGTGATGTTTTGGTTTCCCATCTCTTATTCTTTTGCCTTATTTGGGGGTATTCTCAGAGCTCATGCAAGGAAGGCAGATACTTCCTTATTGGGTCACATTGAGCCCTCTCACAAGTCAGTTTCTCTGGGAAGCTGACTCTGAGACAGAGACTAGAGTACAAGATTATTAGGGAAGACTTGGAATATCACTGGTGCAGAAGAGAAGGAAGCAGGTTTGTGCAGGGAGGGAGGACCTGGGCAGTCAGGAAAAAAGTCTTCAGCCAGCTTTCTGAGGAGCTCTGGGACTCTGATGGTCCTTCAGAGTCGTCCTGAGTTGAGAGCTATACATTTATAGCTACCTCATGAACCAGTTATTGGATGCTCAGGACTGGCATGAAGGTGGCCTTGAGTAAGACAGTTCCCTTTAGCTGAGGACACTTCACAGAGAGGGCTGGACCCAAAGGCTTTCTATTGGCAACTCTCCGAGAAACTGGGGGAGGGCCTGGTTTGGGCACAGCCCACTACAAGCACCTATAGGTTCCATGGCTGGAGTTTCTTTCAAGTAGCCTGGAGTTTGGAAACTTGCTTTAGTTTTGAGAATACGCAAAAACATTTTCAAGATCATGTGCCATATGTGTAGGTGTATGTTCATTAAATTCTGTCTGAATATACATGGATACATATGCACAAACACAATTTACCCCGTATCTTAGAATCATGTTATGATGAGTTGGCTGAAATTAAATTTGAATGAGGTCCTCAAACTTCCACTGACATAATATAGTACATTAAGTCATTCATTTTTTCCATGAGCTTTTGTTGAGTGACTACTAGGCACTATGTATGGAAATACATAGGTGTACACATGGTTCCTGCTTCGTTCAAGGGTTCAGGCTCACAGCTGAAAAGTTTGCCCCGAATGAAGCCTTCTCAAAGCCCCAAACTATAATACATTATTCTCCTGCTCTATGTTCCCATGTGTGATGTACTTTTTCACCCTAAGTTAATAGTTAGTACTTTTCAAATCATCTGTCCTTTCAATCACTGCTATTGGAGACCATCTGCTTTATTTGCCACTCTATCCCCAGTGCCTTACCGTATAGGTTAGTAATTAATCGTAGGTAATTAATACTAACATACCTTACACAGTAGATGACTAATAAAACATACTGAAACAATGAATAAACAAACATAATGTATCAAACATTATGACAGATCAAAATGCATGTGAGTTCATTCTGAGAGACTCAGAAAGGCTTCACAAAAGAGAGACAAATGTTCAAGGGTATTTGCAGAGAGAAAAGAGCACTCAAGGAGCATGATTATGCAAAGGTCTGGAAAGTTTAGTGATCAGTTTTTAATTCAGTGTGGTAGGAGCATAAGGTGATGAGGCCGAAGATATAGGTTCGGGTCATGAGCTACATAAATTGAACATTTTAGGGGAGAAAACTGTGGAGTCAAATGCATGAAACCATGGTCAGAGTCAGAGCCAGGACAGGAAAATACACAAAGGCAGGAAAAGCACAGGGCACACCAGCTAATGCTTCAACCTGCATTCCACGGGAACAAAGCAAGCCTCTGAGTACAGTAGGCACTGGTTTAGAGCAAAGAGCAGAATGACAATCTTGAGGGAACCAAAACTGAAATCCCTGGCCCTCATGCACTATAGCAGCATCCAAACACCTTGCCAAGTCAGAGTTCCAACCTGGGCAGAGACCAACCATTATCCTCATGAATAGTCCTTTTGCATATGTAGCAGAAAATATTTTTTTCTTTAGTTGATCCTGAATTATTTTCTAAATAAACATGAGCAAAATCAAGAGGTGCTGAGCCAGAAGTTTTGAAGGCAGCCAGGTAACACAAGGACTTGACATGATCCAACCTCTGCACATGTAGATTCAGCAGAAAGCAAGAAGCAGGCAGGTCACAAAGTGCGCTCATCGAGTTCTCTGCAGCAGGAACCAAAGAAAAATCAAATGGCTGCAGCTCACCATTAACAAGACTCATTGGATGCTCAGGACTAGGGGAGTCCAAAAATCTGAGAGGCCATCATTATTAGCCAAGCACACAAGATAAAGGTCTGAGAAAAAAAAAATGAAGGCAAAGGACAGAAATTGGAATGTTACTTCTCTAAGTGAATGTGCAAAACCATACATTTTCTAGCCAAACAGTCAGCCATGGATATTCAAAGTTGAACCTAATTTTCCAAAAACATTTGGATAAATAACTGCCAGATTATAATCCATTAGGTTTGGAATAAATAGTGGTTAAAATATTTTTAAGATTCTATTACATACTTGTATACTTGTATACATGGTAAAGATCAAGATACAATTAAGCCCACTTACCATAACTGGCTAAAAATAAAACAAAAAAACTAGCAAAGCTGTGGTCCTTGACCATCAACTTCTAAATATAATCTTTAAAATACATTTCCACTTTTATATTTAGAAACTTCCATCAATTTCTAGCTCTAGGCTTTCTGAAGCTTCTTACAGATCTGGACTTCTGTCCCCTCTTTGCTTATATACCCTAGCTTTTTTGAGAATCACACTTGTATTTAATTTTTTTCTTTTCTTTTTTTGCAAGTCAGAGTCTCACTCTATCACCTAGACTGGAGTGCAGAGGCACGATCTTGGTTCACTGTAACCTCCACCTCCCAAGTTCAAACAATTCTCGAACCTCAGCCTCCTGAGTAGCTGGGATTACAGGAGCGCACCATCACACCCAGCTAATTTTTTGTATTTTTTGTAGAAACAGGGTTTCAACATGTTGGCCAGGCTGGTCTCGAACTCTTGACCTCAAGTGTTCTGCCCGCCTCAGCCTCCCAAGGCCAGGCATGCTGGCTCACACCTGTATTTAATATTTTTAATGTAAATATATTTGAGCCTCCATTTTCATTTAACTCACAATATGGTTCAATATTCTTAGGGTTCACTATTTTTGGAGTCATTTCCAATGAAGTGGCATGGGGTAGTGCAGGTTTTCAAACATTTTAGCAAAATTCATTTTAAAAGTTAAATCATGCATTATTGCCATATGTGTAAAACAGAACATAAACTCAGCTGAACATGGGCTTGGATGGTGAGGAATGGGGGGCAGCAAGGATCACCTCAGAATTTTCAAATGATGATTATTTAGAAGTCACTGATGTGTTAGAGAGAGGCCTGGACCAAGAATTAGAAAAACTTGGCTGTCAAGAAATCTTAACCGGTCGTCTAGCACCTCTGAGCCTCAGTCTTTCCTGTGTGAATTAACATAAGTAGAATAAATAATTTGGAATGTTTAGTCTAACTAAATAAATCTTAGTTATCCTGAGAATACAAGTTTTATTTACTTGAATAAATTGTGCCTCTTTCATTGAAAGCTGTACATGTCCTTTGAAAATCTGTACTTATCAGGAATTTTCTGTTCTCTTATTCATCCTGAGTTTCATTACATCTCCCTTTGCTTACTCTCTAAGATCATTTGAAACTGCGTAGTTAGAATCCCATTCTTGAATGTTTTCCATTTCTCTTAAATTTTCTTCCCTTTCAGAATTTTGCTGTAAAATTATGCCTATCTGCTCTCCTCTCCTGTTAAAATGCCAGCCCTCTTGAAGTGGAGGGGACACATCTGACAAGGTCCAGCCTCCTCACTCTTGGTTGTCACTTCAAGATGACACGGTGTGGACACTTTTCCCCCTAGGTTTCAATCACTTCTACTTCATCAACCAATTTCCACTTGCAGTTCAGAATTAGGGCCAGACTAATAGTTTCCTCATTCCCTTTCTCTACCCTCTGGGAGGAAAAATTATCAGAAATTGTGTTCTCCTTAGTCATGTGGGCAGCGAAGTCAAAGCCCATAATCTCCTGGGGCTTAAAGTATCTCACTGACCACCCCTTATCAGTTGAATGGGAATGAAAATAGACCAATTTCTAGCCTCTGAATTCTCATCAGGACAAACCCATTAAAAGTATTAACATATAGAGTGGGTCTTGCAGGAGCTACTCAGCTGCTGTCCTCCTTCTCTTGAGGATGGACCAACAGGGGTTTTTGGGCTGTGTGGTCCACAGGCCAGCCTGTCTTCACTCAGCGTCTCTTGTGCAGTCACACAAGGCCTAGTTCATTCTTTCTCTTAAAAACAAATGGACGGGGACTAATACATCTATGACATTTAGGAGAGATCCACAGGTACAAAAGATGACTGTAACTCCCAAATTTGTCATTATTTTTTATTTCTGATGAACTTCTCATAGTTCCAAGTGGAATCTTCACTTAGCTGTCCCAAATCACTTCAAATAGACCATATCCAAAATCAATATTACCTTCTTTTTCTTTCCCAAATTCTCATTAATATTGCTCCTATTGTCCTAGCTTCCCAGGCTGGAAAACTTGTAGCCACCCAAGACTTTTCTCTCCTCCATGACCTTCCAGTTAAAACTCATTTGGTAACTGGTAATAGATCATGGGAAAGTCTACTCATTTTAAAGAATCCTTAACTATTATTATTAGAGATGGGTCTTGCTGTGTCACCTGGGCTGGAGTGCAGTGACACATGATAGCTGACTGCAACCTAGAACTCCTGGGTTCAAGTAATCCTCCTGCAGTTAGGATCATAGGCATGCATCACCATACCCATCTAGTTTTTTTGTTTGTTTGTTTGTTTTTTGTGAAGATGGGAGTCTCCCTATGTTGCCCAGGCTTATTTACTATTTAAACAAACGTGCCAAGCAAAGTGAAATCTAGGGAGGGTTTGGAGAAATTGTGTGCATTTGACTGCTTATTTAACTTCTTATGAGTTCAAGCAAAATCTGAGGGTTAAGGAATTTTAATTACAGAGGTTGCATGATAAAATGGTTTCTCAGAGAAACATTTTTGAGTGCTCATTTGTTAATTGGTTTTTCTTTCTATGCCAAATGCATTAAGAGTTTGTCATATTTTAAATGTAATGTAATCAGGTATAAATTCAAGAGAAAAGTAGAGATTATGGAAGTTTTGACCCCAGTTTTCTTAGGAATTATTATTACTAATTATTTTTCTCTCCAAATTTATATTCACAGCATCCTGTGCAAAGTCACAAGGGCTGCCTGGCATCTGGTACAATTGAGGCTAATAATGGAAATAGCGTAAGAACTGGGATCCAAGCTAAGCTTTGCGATGCTGACATATATCTGTGCAAACCTCCTGCCGTATCTTTCCAATGGAATGCTGAATTATTCTAAATTTCACACTGTAAGAGGTATATAAAATAAAGAAAATTTTAAAAAATCAACCCCAGAGCAGCAGGTAAAGATCACTGTAGAGAAAGAAACCATATAATGGGACCAGGCATTTTTCTTACTGCCTGGCATCACTGGGTAAAGTTTGGAAAAGACAAAGCCTCCTTTGGTTACTAAGCCCAAATTCAGATACAGACCCACGCACTCGATGGGAGGCAATGAAGATTGACTGGAACAAACAGGTGTCCAAGGCTTGAGTCAAACGTGGACTTCCTTTTGTGAGAATATGGGAACAAGAATAGGGATCATTTGGAGTAGCAGAAACCTGATGGAATTCTAATTGCTGGGCCCAAACTAAGATTAGAACTAGCAAAATTACTTTTGTGGCTTAAAGCGGGGTCGGGGGTGTCTTTAGGACCTATCAGAGCCAGACCCCACAGGATTGGGTAGATTGTGTTTCAACCCCAGAACTATGCCTCTGCACTCAACAGACATTTTTATACCAGATGAAATCTTTAAGAAATAGCTCCATTTAAATAGGCCTTAATCTTTTTTGATGTTATCTGTAAGGAAAATTATTGGTGGGTTTTTTTTTTCTTTTTGAGACTCATTGGTGCTTTCCTCAGTCATTGTGGCTATTTGAAGGCAAAATCGAAAACTGCAGTATTTGTTCTTTAAAATCTTAGAAATTATCTCAAATTCAACAACCAGTGGTATTTTTTTTTCTCAGCAGTAACTACATTCCTCTGAGATAGCAAACCATGCCATTAGAAGAAATGAATAACTTGTTTGTATATTAAATCTATTTTTATTAGAATAAGGGTTAGTGTGGACATTCATTTAGGTGACTCTGGAGTAACTTAAGAAAATGTATGATCTAACAGAAGATGCCAGACTTTCAATAAAGAAGATCAGGTCTTTGGTTCTGGGTGTTTGGTTTTGTTTTCTTGTTTGGCGGTTTTGGGGAGTTTTGCTCTGTTTTATTTTGTTTTGTCCTCCAGATGGAAGTGGGGATAGATGCTGTTGGTGCTCTGCCCACATCCCCTTTACTGAGCAGGACACAATCCCAAGCTGCTATGACTGTCATCTACCAATGATTCACAGCTGCCATGCTCTCCAGAGAATTGTCTTTAGCAGACAAGGGTCCCCTCACCAAAGAGATTACCCTCACCACCAGACCTCCCACTCTGGGGCAGCCACGAACAATGAGTTTCCTTGAGCAAGGGGATTTGAAAGGCTCAAGGCATGGCAAATCTGTGGTGAGACTGATGCTCCAAAAGCCCCTATAATCAGGCCAAGATTAGACTTGGCTCTTTCCCTTTCCCCTTCCTGCTTCCTTACTCTCTCAGGTTTTTTGTTCTGTTTGGTTTTATTTTTCAGAATAGCAAACTCTCAATCAATCAAGGGCTACAGGACCTATGTCACAAGCTCTGCTTCTTGGAGACTCAAGACTGGTAGTGTTTCCTTCTCTGTCTTGTCATAGATTTCATAATCTCTATAATGTAGCAAACCATTTAGTGACAGTGAGGACATTATATCACATTATTAACTATTTAAGGGCTTCCTGATATGTTGACTCACTGGCTTAGGTCCTGTGGGAAATCACCATAAGAGATGATTCTAGCCCACATGATGGTAAAATTTGGTTGGCAAAATATATAACAAGGTATAAACAAGTAAAACTAACATTTAAATAGTCAAAGATAACACTAGCTATATCAAGACAGTACATGATTAATCACCAAATGAATTATGAAGATAATTGCTACAGCAATTGTTTCCACCAGAAGTCAGGTGAATTTGCTTCTGTTTCTTACTGACTGTAATGGGCACAAGTTGCTAGATCTCTCTGGGCCTCTATTTTATTGGTAAGATGATGGTTAATGTCTAAAAAATCCCAGAGGTCTTTCCCAGCATTGAACTGCTTTGGCCTTGTGAGTGTCTGCCTGGGGCTGGTGTAGCTTTAGGGAGGAAGTCAATGTTGAAATAGCTGATCTGAAAAAATACATTCCAGATAAAGGGAAAACGTGCAAAAGAGCAGAAGTGAGAAAGCAAATTCACTAGGATGGTTGTCATTAGAGTACCTTGGTAGAGCATCTTGGGAGATGGAACCGTAGTGAACGTCAGAATGTCAAGGTTCAGAAATATAGACCTTACCCTGTGGAATAAAGTGCAATTTCACTGGCATGGGAAGGATGGCACTTAAGCTTTTTTCCTGTTCTGGGCCCTGACTATGTTTTCTATAATCCCCAGGGTGCCTGCAGGCACTCTGGGCAGCCATATGAACTATCTAAAGTTTCTGGAAAACACTAAGGCCTACCATACCCCAAGGCCTTTGCATATGCCACGCATTTGCCAAAAACACAGTCCACTTCATTGCTCTTTATTAATCTTTCTCATTTCTCAAGACTCAGTGTAACCCTCATGTCCTATATGAATCCCTCCCTCTACCCATTCCCACTAGGCAGAGCAGTTTACTTCCTCCTTCTCAGCACTTCCCTAGCACCTTGTCTATATGCAATACAATACACCTACCACAGTGTATCGTAATCATAGATTCACATCCTTTCTCCACTCATTAGGAGGTCGTGCATTCCTTGAGGACAAGAGCTGGGTCCTAATCATTTTATCCAGTCTACCACTGCACCCACTTTTTCCTGTCCCAAATATTTACCAGTCCTAGCACAGTCTCTGACAAATAGCAAGTAGCTCAGTGATCTCAATAGGATGAGTGAATTAGGGCTGCATTATGTCTTGTGTGACCCCTAGCCACTTTGGACTTCATGGGCCACTTTCTCTATATAAAGAATTGAAATTGTATTTTATGATTGCATTAGTATTAAAGATAAATATATTAATATTACATATTAAATACTCAAAAGTTCATTTTTTCCTTTTGATTTTAAAATAAAACACTTTCACGTGCCGTAAAAGTCCTTTGAATCCTAAACACTGTGCCTACTGAGCTTAATGCATAAGCCAGTCCTGGAATGAATGACCAAATATATTTATCAATGGAAGTCTTCTAAAAGATATTTACCTTTACTTACATAAGCTGAGTAAGGTTTATTTCATCTAGTCTGAGAAAGACATAGACGTTTGATTATATATTTCTTTGGCTTTTTTTCTACAACAGAAGTTATTTTTTAATCCATAAGTCACATCACAGGAAATTTAATAGAAATATTCATGTAAAACACTATTCAGTCCATCTTTGAATAACAATTTTAAATGGGTGGTCAAAATTATCACTAGAAGGGCACCCTACTGTTCTTTGAATAGAATAAGGGAAACATATTAAAAATCAAACGGAAAAAATTAATTTTATAGTATAACATAAGGAATGATGATTTCAAACAGCACTGTATATTATTAGCTCATAACTACTATCTACAAAATGTCATGAAAATTAGATTTCAGAAAGTAGATGAGGTTTGCCTCAGTGAAAAAAAGGTTCTAATAAATATTAAGCACAGAAGTATTTGGGGATGATGAAGATTCGGTAATTAAGCATTAAACATGCAGTGATCCATTTGACACCAAAGAATTAAGGACACAAAAAATTGCTTAACTAAATGCAGCTGCCAAGAGGGTTGAACTCACTATTTTTGTGCTCTAAAGAATGACAATTCATCTAGTAGCAAATCTTTCTTCACCATTTATGAGTTGTTAGAAACACTGCATATTAAGATTAAATAGGATTTTAGAGACAAGGATTCTTAGAAATGAAGCAGGTTCTTAGTGATCCATTTCCTTTTCTATATAGAATTAATGTCTCCAGCATCCCAGGAAAATGTTAAGTATTGATAGCTACAATATTCTCAATAGATGAGAAACTCACCATCTCACAAAGCAGGCTGTTCTGCTGCCATATAATTCTAATTGTGTTGTTTAAATCCTGTTCATGTCAAGAAGAAAATATACTTCTCTCCCCATCTCCTCAAAAAAGTACACAAAGATTAACTTACATAATACTTTGGAGGAATGATAGTGAGAACAGGATTGATTCAGTTTCTAGATTAGCAGACTATATCCTAAGGCACTGAAACACTTTTTTTTCCCCATCAGAAGCAGTTTTTGATAAGCATCTTTCAGGTAATACGGGATAGTAGACAGAGGGGAGACTTTTCAATCAGAGAAGTCTGAGTTTGAATCCTGGCTCAGACGTTTATTAGCGTCTGCATGACCTTAAAAAAGTGGTTTAAGCTCTCAAAATCTCATTTTTCTTATTTCCTAAACCTTAAGGGTTGAGAGGATTAGACATAATGTATGTAAAGTACCTGGCACAGTTCTTGCTGCAAAGTAAATACTCAGTACATGCTAGCTACAAACAGTTTGTCTCTTTAAATGCGCTGACCTTAGTTTGACAGTTTAATGATGCTGGGGTGATAATTATGAGTATGAATGATTGTATAGCACTTTGAAATGGGTCACTATGTTTATCACCACCTTAAAACTGTCCAAACCCTGCTTTCTCTAGTTCCATGGGTTGTTTTTAAATTTTTCTTCTTTATCCCTCCTTGTTGTCATATAATTGAGTTACAGTCGGTGTGTCAGCCTCTCTCTACCTTTCTTAGCGTTTTCTCATTTAGTCTGTTCTGGTCTTGGAGACAAACTTTAGTTAGCTTTGTGTTTAATTGAAATAAGTGTCTATAGGTTCTTCATAGAAAGTCTGAGATCTTCTTCAAAATGAAGTATTCCCATTTTGGAGCCTAGGTTTTTGTGCACGTATTCTATGGCATGCATGTTTCCTATGAGGATGTTTTGCCTTCCCTGCAAGCTTGCAGAAGGCTGTAATTGTCAGATACCTAGTGATATAGTCTGGATGTCCTCTCTAGATCTCATGTTGAAATGTAATCCCCAATGTTGAAAGTCGGGCCTGGTGGGAGGTGGTTGGATCATGGGGACGGATTTCTCATGAGTGATTTAGCACCATACCCTTGGGTGCTGTCCTCGCAATAGTGAGTTCTTGTGAGGTCTGGTTGTTTAAAAGTGTGTGGCATCTTCCCCCTGGCTCTCTCTTGCTCCTGCTCTCCCCATGTGATATACCGGCTCCCCTTAGCCTTCTGCTGTGATTGTGGACTTTTTAAGGTCTCACCAGAAGCTGAGCAGATGTCTGGTGCCATGCCTCCTAAACAGCCTGCAGAACAGTGAGCCAATTAAACCTCTTTTCTTTGTAAATTACCTAGTATCAAGTATTTCTTTACAGCAATGCAAGAATGGCCTAATGCAGCTGGCCTTTAGATAAGGACAGAAGATAGGTGGATGGGTGGGTGGATGATGGACGGATGGATGGATGGATGGATGGATGGATGGATGGATGGATGGATAGATAGATAGGTAAATAGGTAGGTAGGTAGGTAGGTAGATAGACTGTTTCATGAAGGATGAAGTAACATTTTCAAACTATAGCAGTGAAAGATGGTTTAGTCAATCTGCATCCCCAAGGTGATAGAGTTAAATCCCTGTTTCTGATCTGTAAAATGGGCCAAAAATTTTTTACCTATTTCACAACTGAACTATTAATATTAAACAAATAGACATGAAAGATATGAAAAACAGACATGAAACTCCCTGTAAATCCAACCTATCAATACTCTTATATATTTTGCACACTTTAAAAAATGGATAATGAATATATTTGCAGTTTTATCTGGTAGAGTACAAAATATGTTTGCTTTCAGTTATATGACTCCTTTCCATGAGATCCCTGTTATTACAGATTTTTCTGACACCCAGAGTGCTGTGCACAGATCTCATTTATGAACCTTGATCCTAAATTGTGTTGTGACTTATTACTGTGGTGCTCAAAGTGTTTTCAGCAATGCCATGACTAACTTCTTTACTAGTGGGTATATAATAACTTTGCTTATTTTTTATTTTACTAAGTCTAACAACATTTCACTTACTGATTCTACTAAGCTAAAAAAAATCAATATAAAGTCACCCCTTGATTAGATTTGTCCTTCATTTTTGTAATGGTAGATATGGGATACATGCATGTGAGGGTCCCAGCAGAGAAATAAAACTTGGACTTCCATCCTGTTGTTGGAATACTCAAGTTTAATAAAGTGTGAATATTCCTGTGCTTAGAAAAACACATATTTGGTCCAAGTTGGTGTAGTAGTTGCATGTGGCTACATGGAAGATTACTCCAAAACTTAGCAGCTTCAGGCAACAAACATTTATGATTTCAAAGTCTTTGTGGGTCAGGAATCTACCTGGGTGTGGCTTAATGGGTGCCTCTGGCACAGGTGCGGCTGGGACTGGAGAATCTGCTTCCAAAACTAGTCACGTGGCTATTGGCAAACCATAGAAGATCCACTTCCAAGCTCAGCCACACATGCAGTTTCTCACCTGTGGACCTCTCCATAGGCTGCCTGGGTGTCCTCAGGACACGGCAGCTGGTGATGAGAGACACAGAAAAGGGGCTGGGAGCTGGTGAGAAATACACCAGAAAAGAATGCTCAAGACAAAAGCCACGGTCTTTTTGTAACTAAATCTCAGAAGTGGCATCTATGATTTTTGTTCTAGTCTATTTGTTAGAAGGGAATTGCATTCAAGGGAGGGTAGAGATTGAATAAGGGCATGAGTACCAGGAGGCGGGGATCATTGAGGGAGACTTTAGAGGTTGCCTAGCAGTGGGGTTAGATGTCCAGACTTACAATTACTAAATTTTTCTTTATCCTCCTAGCTGGGATATAATATACCTTTTTTTTTTTTTTTAGCTTCACTAATGATCTTTCCACAGAATCATGAATTAGGTGCCTAAAGTATTTATCACATAAACATACTGGTTACGCTAATACTAAAAACACTGGAGCAAACACAATCTTTTGATGCATGTAACCTCTGTGGCACATCTAAAGTTCCAGTGGACTTACCTGTGTGCCGTCTTGACTCTATGGAGGGAGCAGGCCCCATGAGCTCCTGCAGAGCAGTGACAGAAGAGGGAACTAACACTCACTCTCCTATGAAGGGGAGGGCCCTGTCCTAGACATGCTCACATGGATTATCCTAATCTTCACCAAACCTGCCAGGAAGGCCCTCTCATCCTGAATTTATAGATGAAGAAAGTGAATTTAAGTTACTAACTCATGGCCACATAGGTGGAAGATGGCAATAGAATCAGGATTGGTTTTCCAAGGTTATGGGGGGGGCGGGTCCAAAGCCCATGCCATGACCACTGGCATACCATGCTGTATCCATACTTTATATCATTGTGTGGGGGCCTTAGTTTTTCTAAAGAAATATTTAATAAACAAATACCACATTTAGGAAAGTTGAAGGAAATTGGATGTGCAAACAATTTCTAAAAGGCTTGTGAATCAAAATAACAATAATAATAAATTTGTGTGTACACATTATGGACTAAATTATATCATCCAAAATTCTTATGTTGACACCTAATTCCCAGAACCTCAGAATGTGACCAGACATGGCGATAGGGTCCTTAAAGAGGTGATTAAGTTAAATGATGCCCTTAAGGTGAACTCTAACTCAATATGACTGGCATCCTTATAAAAAGAGAAAATTTGGGCCAGGTGTTGTGGCTCACACCTGTAATCCCAGCACTTTGGGAGGCTGAGGCAGGCAGATCACCTGAGGTCAGGAGTTCAAAACCAGCCTGGCCAACATGGTGAAACCCGGTTTCTACTAAAATACAAAAATTAGCTGGACGTAGTGGCACATGCCTGTAATCCCAGCTACTTGGGAGGCTGAGGAAGGAGAATCACTTGAACCTGGGAGGCGGAGGTTGCAGTGAGCCGAGATCACACCATTGCACTCCAGCCTGGGTGACAGAGCAAGACTCCGTCTCAAAAAAACAAAAACAACAACAAAAAAAAAAAAAAAAAGAGGAAAAAAAAAGAAAAGAGAAAATTTGGATACACAAACAGACAGTAGGGATACATACACAGAGAGGAAAGACCCTGTGAAGACAAAGCAAGAAGGCAGCTATCTACAAGTCAAAGAAAGAAGCTGCAGGAAAACTAAATCTGCCAACACCTTGCTTTTGGAATTCCAGCCTCCAGAACTGTCAGAATATAAATTTCTGAGCTGGGTATAGTGGTTTACACCTGTAATTCCAACGCTTTGGGAGGCTGAGGTGGGTAGATAGCTTGAGCCCAGAAGTTCAAGTCCAACCTAGGCAACATGGTGAGACCCTGTCTCTACAAAAAACACAAAAAATTAGCCAGGTATGGTGGTGTGTGCCTGTAGTCCCAGCTACCTAGGAGGCTGAGGTGGGAGGATCACCTGAGACCACATGGTAGAGGCTATTGTGAGCCATGATCTCAGCACTGCCCTCCAGCCTACATGACAGAGTAAGGCCCTGTCTCAAAAAAAAAAAAAAAAAAGGAAAGAAATATCTGTTGTTTAAGTCCCCCAGTCTATGGTTTTCTGTTATGGCAGCCCAGCAAACACACATAAACATTCATATATATGTGCATATATGGAATAACATAGAAGTATATGTCTATATATAATATACATATAAATATGTATGCATATGTGTATGTCAGAATCCCTTAAGACAAAATAAAATTTTTTACTAAATGTGAACCAATATTTTCTACACTGGGAGTTTGTGTTAGGTTAGCTAATAGGTATCATGCTTGATTTCTTCACCTGTCATTTTTCAAGAACTTGTGAGGCTCTCTGGTGTTAGGATATGAGCAAAGAGAATTAGACTCACGCTCAGACAAACTGGCTTTAAGTCTTGGCCCTGTCATTTATTTTCAGCTATACGACCTTGAGCAATATGCTTAGGCTTCCTAAGCTTGTGCTTCCTTATTTTTTGACTTTAGCTAACATTTCTTGAGTACCTACTACAGGCCAGACTGCAACTGATCTCTTTTGCATAAATCATCTCAATTTGTAAAGTGTGATAACAATGCCACCTAGCAGGGTTGTTGTGATCATCAAGTGGGCTGATACTTATGCAAGGGCTCTGTAAAATGCACGGGCTCATACAAATACGAGGGTTCGTCATTTTTCTGTTTTCCACATCAGTGCTTCCGAATGATAAAACTGTAATTTTGACCTTAGAAACAACTGTTCGTCTAGTTTTTTCTCTAGTTAAATGATCCAGAGGTAATCTAAGAGTTATACTAATCTTCTCCAGGTTCAGCTTTAAACCTATCACTCCTCTGCTAAATAAACAAACAAACTTCAAAATTTGAATAATATCCAACACATTTGTGTGATGTATAAATTTAAGCTTTTCAACAATCCAGCCTCAACCTAACTTTCCAACTTTATTTCTCATTACATATCAGGTTTTCAACACAATGAAATAACTCCTATTCAAACTCAGAACATTGCTTCCTTATATCCTGTGCTGAGGATTCCTGTCTCTAGTCTTTGCAACTGATGACACATGTGGATTATTTAGCAAAGAGCCTGGAATATAGTATCTCCTCAATAATGGTAGCTGCTATCATTTTTACTACAATTGCCATCATTATCATCACTGTCAGTCCTTCTAATCCCATTGAAATATTTCTCCCATGACAAAACTTGTAAGTTACAGATGATTTCACCCTCCTCCCCATGTCTATAGTTTTATATTCTAAACTTTAGGGGGAAATTTTAGTCATTTTCTGTGATACATTGAAGTTACATATACTCAACAAATAAACATTTATTTATTGAGCACCTACTTGGTGGTAGAACCTGTGTTAGAAAGGATACCTTGGACAAGATTTGTCTTCCCTAAGGGAATTTGCACTCTAGTGGGGGAAACAGACAAGTAATCAGGCATCACCATGTCTCACCTGGATTGTAGAGACGCCTCTGAACTAGCCTCTCTGCTTCTACCCTCACATCTTAGCACAGCAGATGAACACACCTTTTAAAATATACATCTGATTGTGTCCCATTTTTCTGCTAAAAATTGTGACATGAATCCCTAATTGACTCAACCGTTTATCTGTCCCTTCAAAACTCTCCTTCTGACATGGTCTCCTCCTATTCTCCCTAATGGTTATGTCCCAGCCGCACTGGCCTGCTGGCTGTTCCTCCACATTGCCAGGCTTATGCTCTCCCTTCACACTCATTGCTCACTCTGCCTGGAATGCTCTTCTTGGATATCTGCTTGCCTAACTCCCTCACCCCTTTTAAGTCCCAGTTGAAATAGTACCCTTTCAATGAAGCCTACCTTAATCACACGATTTAACTTGGCTACTCAGCCACTTTCAACTTACCTTGCTCTATTTCTTCTTTGTCTATGGTTGTCCCCTTCTAAGCATCATATAATTTACTAATTATGTTAATTGTTAATTGTTGGGCTCTCCCTTCTAGCTCTATGAGGGCAAGGAGCAGGAATATATTTTGTTGTTAACTAATGTATCTTACAGACCTAAAAGAGTGCAATGAAGCAAAGTCGAGGCTCAATTTTTAGCTTCCTAATTTTTGTAGCCTCAAAGTACCTGCTATAGGGACTTTGTGAGAATGTAAGCTCAGAATGACTGATTGACAAGTGGAGCTCCAGATTGCGAAGCTAGGAGGTGTTGAATAAATAATTGTTATTGAATCACTTTCAGTCTCCTTAATAATATTTCTAGTGTTTTCAAGTGGTTTCATTGTTCTAGGATTCATTTTTATGTTTTCTCTTTTCTAGTAGAATGTATTTCAAACAGATGTGTGTGTTTGTGTGTGTGTGTGTGTGTGTGTGTGTGTGTGTCTGACCTTTCATGACTTCGGGTATTACTTTGAGACCATTTGAAGTTCTAAGGAAAAGTTTTGCTTTTAAGTTTTATAAAAGTCACCAAAGTACACGTTCACCTCACATTTTTCAGGACTGTTATTTTGTACATGAGGTATTAACATACATAGTGGCCGTTTGCTGTTGGTCAAACAATATGTATCTAAAAACATATTAGAGCGGCAACACCAATTCAAGTCAGCAAATAATTAATGAACATTGGCAATGTGAAATATTTTCTACAGGTTTTACAAAAATGGAAAAACACTTCTCTAAAGTTGTTTATAACCTCCTGGGTGAGAGAAACATATGGACAACACATTACAAAATAAAACAAATATAAGAACCAGAAGAAAGACACAAAGTAGTGTGGGGTGAATCAGTGAACTGTGCACATCTGAAAAGAAACATTCATCTTTCTGTACTCTTCACGAAAACCCCTGCCCTCGGCAAGCTCTCTCCATAAACAAGTTAACAACCGATTAACCAGAAATTTTGTTAACCAGAATGCCTTGCTCCTCAAACTTGTCCTCTAACAAAGGATTTAGTGTTCTTTCATTCTTTTTTGTATCTGTGCTCTGTTTGAGTAGTATGAAAGGCATTGTAAGCATTAACTGAAGCTAGGCTTTAAAGCTGATCGCAGTTATTCAGTAACTTGAGTCCCCTCTCCTCGCTCCCCTCCCCCACCTTGATGGATTTAGATGGGGGCTGCTCTGAGTTCCTTTGTGAGCACGTAAGCTCAGAATGACTGATTGACAAGTGAAGCTTTTTCCTTTTCTGGGGGAAAAGAAATTTCCAGGGTCATGCTCCTTGTATTTGCAAAGAGCTCTAAAAGCTCCAGAGAGTGAAAAGAGTCAAAATTGACTTCTTGCTGATGATCACAAACTTCATGACAGGGAAAAGGGAAAAAAAAAAAAAAAAAAAAGGGAAGATTGAGGCTGTGATGCAGAATGTCAGGATAACTACCAAGAAGGATGATTTCAAAACAGGCCTCTAGACAAATAGGAAGTTAGATACTCAACTAGAAACTACAGGCATTAGATAGAGGACAGAAGCTGAAGAACTTCAACCCCAATCAAGATAGTGTCTGCAATAGCAGCCTGTCAGGAAAGAAGGGTGACAGTCTGCTCTGCATGGCTTTCTTTAAGGAAGACACAATGCCCATTAGAGTTTCCACAGACTTGTATTCCTTCAATATTAAACTATGTACATCCTGGTACGTGTTTCAGTTGTTCTAGGGGGGAAAAAGCTATATTTCTACTACCCATATTCATATGCCTACAAAGTATATCTATCTGTATTCTAATACTCATCTTGATTTATTCATAAAGGCCTGCAAAATTCATGCTCTAGTGAGGAAATGTTTTAGCTCTTCATATCTCTTCTGTGGTCATTTTCAAAACTGAATGACTAAAAAGGTAGGAGTTTCAAGCTCCATTCACTTAGGGAGCAAAAAAAAAAAAAAAAAAAAAAAGAGTTCTATATACTTCAGATCTTCATTTCTAACAACAAAGTCTGGGATTTTGAAGAGGGGTATTTTTATCCTCAGGAAATAATCTTCTTTAGAAAAAAATAGCTGAAAAAAAACCTACTTATATTGGTATGTGTTTAAGCCTTTATATTGAGAAGGGAGATTATTAGCATAGTGGTTTGAGAAAATAAGTAGGATTCCTGTTTAATGAAACCCATTTTCATTACTTCTTGGCTTCGTGACTAGATAGCCAAAGGCAGGAAGGGAACGAACCTGGTGGAGAGTGGGGCTGTTTCCGAGTCTGAGAGAAATGAGCTGATTACTCAGAAGTCACAAGGAAGCAAAATGAGAAGCTGGTAGAGTTATGTAGAAGGACACACGGACCTCAAAAGTTATAAAAAGAGACTCTGAGAGGACAACACAAAAAAGGGATCTACTTCAACAGTTTTCAAACATATATCTGACATCTGGAATGCTTTTCTGACCCGAGCTGCTGATTCGGTTTCAGATGCATTGCCCTTTCCATAATTTTACCACTAGTAAACATGGTTTGTTCACCAGTGAAAATAAAAACCTTATAGCTTTCAGGCTATAAGATTCCTAGGAATTCATTTTACCATGGAAAATCTCTAGTTTTACAATCAGACCTCAGAAATAAAATTAAAAAAAACTATTGTGTGTTTAGCTTTGCACAAAGAAAGTACCAAATGCATGGGAATCATGAATTGTTAATGAGAATGTAAATAGGCATGAAAAAGTAAAATTTCATTTATTAGTGCACATTTAGGGAATAGCCTTTAACCAGGGATGCAAAGCATGAGTGTAAGATTTGGCTCATCTCTCAAGAAAAACAGTTCAAATCATCACAGCCCTGTCTAAGCAACTACAAAATGAAGAGTCAATACACACCTCACGTTTTACAGAGGTATATTAAGTGATTAAATTCAATCATTGATTTAAAGGGCATTGAGTTATTTGAATAAATAAGGTTACAAAAGTGGGAAGTATCATAAACTTTCACTTCCATATATCACTCATGATCCCCCAATTGTCAAACAAGATCTGTACAGAAGTATTTTCCCCCATAAATCATTTTCTGAACATAAAGTTAAAAATCCCAAATGCCTTGGAAAACATAAAGATCTATGCTATATAATTAGTTGAGAATGGAGTTGTGCTAGTAACTCCTCCAGAACCAACACTGTCATCCAGCCTCCGAAAACATTCAATCAAGTCATCCTATTGTTTACAAATCAGATGCAAACCAAAATACTGCAAGGTTAGCCTGTTCTTCAAATAGCTACACTTCTGGCATAATTTCACAGCAAACTGGAAATACAGAGATTTGAGAGTTTTCCCTGTTGTTGCTAATCTTTCCACTCCAAATTATGCTGCTGCTTCTGTATTTTCTGCTACATTTGCTCTTTTGCAGGTGGAGCTGACAATTCTGAGGTCACACTGGGTTGTCAATGGCAAGCTGACAGTAGGACATGGCTGTTTGAGCTAAGTTACTAATAAGTGAACCCATGGAGTGCCATTTCATTAGCGGATGTATCATTAAAAGCATCACCTCCATGACTTACTCATTGTTCTTTGCCCAGCCTGGCCCCTGCCTTGAAGCCTTAAAAATAAAGAAACCATGCTAGCTTAGTGAAGGGCTGGGACCAGCTAATTAGTGGCCCCCTTCCTGCATACTCTCTTTTCTCTGTAGCACAGAGAAAGAACACCTCCTTCCCTACCCACAACTATAGTTATGAATGGATTTGTTTCAGGAAAAGAGAAGGAAGAGTATAGGAGACAATGATCAAACCCAGGAAAATGAAATCAGAAATCTAGGGAGACAGCATCTGGGATCCAGGGGCTCAGGACTCAGTGACTATAATGTTGGTATTTTTTGGTTAGTGTTATAAGCTGACTTCGAAGTCAAGCAGCCCGGGATATAAGCCCTGTCTTCAACACTTACTAGCTCTGTGAACTTAGGCACCTAGGCAAATTACTTGCTTTCTCTGAGCCTCATTTTCCACAGTTTTAAAATGGAGATAACAAAAACATCTATCTCAAATAAGACAACAGATAGAGTACTTGGCACAAATGCTTAACTATTGTCATTAACTTCAAAGTTTGGCATCAACATCTCTAAAATGACTCAAATATTTCTTGCCCTGGATGTCTTTTGAGATATTCTAAATCTCCCATCCCCTAATGACGTCATTGTCAGCCTGAGTTCAGTTCCCAAATTTTGTGCTCTCCAAACATTTATTTTTCACAGCACTGATTAATCTGTGTTATGTCCTTTTCAGGATTGTAAACACTTGAGAATAGACACAACTGAAAACAAAGTCACATATTTTTCAATATGGCTTACTAAGAATGTTATCTATGGCCACAGAACTGAGCCAAGACAGTTGGACATGGTGTGAAATAGGAAGTAGACCTGAGAAGCTCTTCATTTATTTATTCAACACACACTTGAGAATTTACTATATACCATGCACTGGAGATAGAGTGGTGAGCAAGATATAGATTTGTTATCATTGTAATAAATGCTTACAGTGAGTCATAGTCTTGAGGCGAAGAGAAGTTTTCCTTAGGGAATGATATGTTAGGAAGCTATCGCTGCAATTAATACTCCATAATAAACCAGCCCTAAACTATCCCAAAACATAGTATCTTTCAACAGTGAGCATTTCTTATTTCCTTCATAGGTCTGTGGGCTGTTGGGGGAAGTTCTGCTTTGGAATCTGGGTTGGCTGGACTTGGCTACAGGTTTCAGGTCAGGTGCATGTTCACTCTGTGTATCTCATTCTGGGGTCCAGGGTGAAGGAGCAACAAATACCTAGGATTTGCCCTCCTCATAATGAGCAGAGGAGCCCAAGTGTTCAAATACCATTTCACAAGAACATTTAAGGTCTTTACTCACATAATATCCCCTAACATTTCAATGACTCCACGCAAGTCATATAACCAAGCCTAACATCAATGAGATAGGAAGTCTACTCCACCTACTCTAGTTCTCTGCAAAGTTCCATAGCAAAGGGAGTAAGTTAATAACAGCAAAAAGTAATCTGATATACCTCAAGTGACAATGGCACTAAGAACTTGAAGTGTAAACAAACGTTAGCAAGGTAGAGGAGAATTCAGCAGGACTAACATGATAGAACTAACTGTTCCATCAATTTAGAAGATTAGCAATTATTTCCAGATACTACTTTATACATCACATCTTTAAGATACTGATAATAGCCAAGAACTCTCTAGCCCCCCTGCCATGTTCCTTGAAGGGTTGAGTAATACAACCCAATAGTGATATGGAGTGTGTTGGGGAACATTTTTTCTATTTCTAAGGAGAATTCTTTAAGCCCTGAAGAACTAGATAAGACAATATGAATACATATTACAAATGGTAGCACTTATTCTCCTTAATTGAAATGTATGAGTACCGAGGAACAAGGGTAAAAGTAGGATTTGTCTATCTATCATTGTGACAAATGAGCAGTTTATCGCTTTGCATTTGCTCAGCAGTGCAGGAAAAGGGTGTAAGTTCAGAAAAATCTATTTCCCACAGAGCAATTATCAATTTTAATATTAAATTTTAAAATGATTTTTAATTTATCAACGGGTCCCGTAATTCAGGGTTGGAACTGTCAGATCTCTGCCTTGGATATTAGGCTGATGACGGGTCATAGCCAAAGTCCATAGATAATGAACATTTTGTAAATCTGTAATACAGTTCTTTTTTTTTCTCATTGTAAATTAATTGATCTTTCTGCCATTCGGGAGATCATCAATTGCTCTACTTTTCTCTCTTCCTCTTTCACTTCTTTTTGGTTCAAATTCAAAGCAAATCATTTCAAAATAATACCCAGTTTTAATGAAAGCTACCCTAGCCCCTGGAAAAGTAGCATTCTCTTGCTTCACCTGGACTTTGAAAGTTTCCTGCTTTCATGCAGTATTGAAGAAACAGTAAGACAGAGGTGAGTGGCTTTAAAATGAGAGGTCAAAAATTGGCCTCCTTTTGCTCCCCACTCTCTTGGCAGTGGAAACTTCCTCTTGTCTACAGCTCAGACTCCAAGAGAAAATTTGCATTTGGTGAAATCACAGACCTAAGTCAACTTGTACTCACCAAATCTCACACATAAGAAGCTAAGGCTACCACCGATACCAGAGCCCTCTACTTGGCTCTGATTTGATATGGGAGATTCAAATGTGTTTGAGGAAGTCAGATATTAAAATGCATCAGTGCGCGTCTTAACAACACTTAATTTTCCCTCAATGCTTATGAATTGTCCTAGTCAGTCTAAGATGACACTCTCCTATTCAGATCTAAGGTGGCACTTTCCTATCCAGGTCTAAGATGTTGTTTGCTATCCAGTTCTTTTGTTTGTTTGTTTGTTTTGTTTGTTTGTTTGTTTTTTGAGACGGAGTCTCGCTCTGCCGCCCAGGCTGGAGTGCAGTGGCCGGATCTCAGCTCACTGCAAGCTCCGCCTCCCGGGTTCACGCCATTCTCCTGCCTCAGCCTCCCGAGTAGCTGGGACTACAGGCGTCCGCCACCTCGCCCGGCTAGTTTTCTGTATTTTTTAGTAGAGACGGGGTTTCACCGTGTTAGCCAAGATGGTCTCGATCTCCCGACCTCGTGATCCGCCCGTCTCGGCCTCCCAAAGTGCTGGGACTACAGGCTTGAGCCACCGCGCCCGGCCTGCTCTCCAGTTCTAAGAGAACATATATAATAAAATGATCGATACTCTCTTTACTAATCAGGTAAAATTACTGAGGAATTAATATACCATATTAATTCCTAACCTTCCACATAACTTCTGAAAATCCAAATATGCCATGATTTCCTTTTTTTTTCCTACCTTTCAGAATTGATCTAATATCTCTAAAAGCCTATCACACAGTGAAGAACTGAACAAAGTAATTAGTAGATTACTGTCAAGATTAATGAATCCAAAGGTAAGCTCCTTGTACCAGCTACCTTCTTTGGCCAGCTTCTTCTTATCATTTTTTACGGAAATGAGAACAACCTCTATACAATAAATAGTATAATTTTCTCCTCAACTTAATGAAACATGATAGTTCTAAAGTTCTGGGAAAGCACATGCAGCATCTGCTTTAGTCAATTCACTATGTCACACACCTTGCACAATATCCAGCACATGTGAGGCATCAAAATATTACATGACGAATAGGAGCAGCTCCAGTCTTCAACTCCCAGCGCCAGCGACACAGAAGACCGGTGATTTCGGCATTTTCAACTGAGGTACTGGGTTCATCTCACTGGGGAGTGCCGGACGATCGGTACTGGTCAGCTGCTGCAGCCCGACCAGCGAGAGCTGAAGCAGGGCGAGGCATTGCCTCACCTGAGAAGCGCAAGGGGGAAGGGAATCCCTTTTCCTAGCCAGGGGAACTGAGACACACAACACCTGGAGAATCGGGTAACTCCCACCCCAATACTGCGCTTTGAGCAAACAGGCACACCAGGAGATCATATCCCACACCTGGCCGGGAGGGTCCCACACCCACGGAGCCTCCCTCATTGCTATTACAGCAGTCTGTGATCTACCGGTAAGGCAGCAGCGAGGCTGGGGGAGGGGCGCCTGCCATTGCTGAGGCTTAAGTAGGTAAACAAAGCTGCTGGGAAGCTCGAACTGGGTGGAGCTCACAGCAGCTCAAGGAAACCTGCCTGTCTCTGTAGACTCCACCTCTGGGGGCAGGGCACAGAAAACAATAACAAAGCAGCAGACACCTCTGCAGACGCAAACGACTCTGTCTGACAGCTTTGAAGAGAGCAGTGGATCTCCCAACACGGAGGTTGAGATCTGAGAAGGGACAGACTCCCTGCTCAAGCGGGTCCCTGACCCCTGAGTAGCCTAACTGGGAGACATCCCCCACTAGGGGCAGTCTGACACCCCACACCTCACAGGGTGGAGTACACCCCTGAGAGGAAGCTTCCAAAGCAAGAATCAGACAGGTACACTTGCTGTTCAGAAATATTCTATCTTCTGCAGCCTCTGCTGCTGTTACCCAGGCAAACAGGGTCTGGAGTGGACCTCAAGCAATCTCCAACAGACCTACAGCTGAGGGTCCTGACTGTTAGAAGGAAAACTATCAAACAGGAAGGACACCTACACCAAAACCCCATCAGTACATCACCATCATCAAAGACCAGAGGCAGATAAAACCACAAAGATGGGGAAAAAGCAGGGCAGAAAAGCTGGAAATTCAAAAAACAAGAGCGCATCTCCCCCGGCAAAGGAGCGCAGCTCATCGCCAGCAACGGATCAAAGCTGGACGGAGAATGACTTTGACGAGATGAGAGAAGAAGGCTTCAGTCCATCAAATTTCTCAGAGCTAAAGGAGGAATTACGTACCCAGCGCAAAGAAACTAAAAATCTTGAAAAAAAAGTGGAAGAATTGACGGCTAGACTAATTAATGCAGAGAAGGTCATAAACGAAATGAAAGAGATGAAAACCATGACACGAGAAATACGTGACAAATGCACAAGCTTCAGTAACCGACTCGATCAACTGGAAGAAAGAGTATCAGCAATTGAGGATCAAATGAATGAAATGAAGCGAGAAGAGAAACCAAAAGAAAAAAGAAGAAAAAGAAATGAACAAAGCCTGCAAGAAGTATGGGATTATGTAAAAAGACCAAATCTACGTCTGATTGGGGTGCCTGAAAGTGAGGGGGAAAATGGAAGCAAGTTGGAAAACACTCTTCAGGATATCATCCAGGAGAACTTCCCCAACCTAGTAGGGCAGGCCAACATTCAAATCCAGGAAATACAGAGAACGCCACAAAGATACTCCTCGAGAAGAGCAACTCCAAGACACATAATTGCCAGATTCACCAAAGTTGAAATGAAGGAAAAAATCTTAAGGGCAGCCAGAGAGAAAGGTCGGGTTACCCACAAAGGGAAGCCCATCAGACTCACAGCAGATCTCTCGGCAGAAACTCTACAAGCCAGAAGAGAGTGGGGGCCAATATTCAACATTCTTAAAGAAAAGAATTTTAAACCCAGAATTTCATATCCAGCCAAACTAAGTTTCATAAGTGAAGGAGAAATAAAATCCTTTACAGATAAGCAAATGCTTAGAGATTTTGTCACCACTAGGCCTGCCTTACAAGAGACCCTGAAGGAAGCACTCAACATGGAAAGGAACAACCGGTACCAGCCATCTCAAAAACATGCCAAAATGTAAAGACCATCGAGGCTAGGAAGAAACTGCATCAACTAATGAGCAAAATAACCAGTTAATATCATAATGGCAGGATCAAGTTCACACATAACAATCTTAACCTTAAATGTAAATGGACTAAATGCTCCAATTAAGAGACACAGACTGGCAAACTGGATAAAGAGTCAAGACCCATCAGTCTGCTGTATTCAGGAGACCCATCTCACACGCAGAGACATACATAGGCTCAAAATAAAGGGATGGAGGAAGATTTACCAAGCAAATGGAGAACAAAAAAAAGCAGGGGTTGCAATACTAGTCTCTGATAAAACAGACTTTAAACCATCAAAGATCAAAAGAGACAAAGAAGGCCATTACATAATGGTAAAGGGATCAATTCAACAGGAAGAGCTAACTATCCTAAATATATATGCACCCAATACAGGAGCACCCAGATTCATAAAGCAAGTCCTTAGAGACTTACAAAGAGACTTAGACTCCCATACAATAATAATGGGAGACTTCAACACTCCATTGTCAACATTAGACAGATCAACGAGACAGAAAGTTAACAAGGATATCCAGGAATTGAACTCATCTCTGCAGCAAGCAGACCTAATAGACATCTATAGAACTCTCCACCCCAAATCAACAGAATATACATTCTTCTCAGCACCACATCGTACTTATTCCAAAATTGACCACGTAATTGGAAGTAAAGCACTCCTCAGCAAATGTACAAGAACAGAAATTATAACAAACTGTCTCTCAGACCACAGTGCAATCAAACTAGAACTCAGGACTAAGAAACTCAATCAAAACCGCTCAACTACATGGAAACTGAACAACCTGCTCCTGAATGACTACTGGGTACATAACGAAATGAAGGCAGAAATAAAGATGTTCTTTGAAACCAATGAGAACAAAGATACAACATACCAGAATCTCTGGGACACATTTAAAGCAGTGTGTAGAGGGAAATTTATAGCACTAAATGCCCACAAGAGAAAGCAGGAAAGATCTAAAATTGACACTCTAACATCGCAATTAAAAGAACTAGAGAAGCAAGAGCAAACACATTCGAAAGCTAGCAGAAGGCTAGAAATAACTAAGATCAGAGCAGAACTGAAGGAGATAGAGACACAAAAAACCCTCCAAAAAATCAATGAATCCAGGAGTTGGTTTTTTGAAAAGATCAACAAAATTGACAGACCACTAGCAAGACTAATAAAGAAGAAAAGAGAGAAGAATCAAATCGACGCAATTAAAAATGAAAAAGGGGATATCACCACCGACCCCACAGAAATACAAACTACCATCAGAGAATACTATAAACACCTCTACGCAAATAAACTGGAAAATCTAGAAGAAATGGATAATTTCCTGGACACTTACACTCTTCCAAGACTAAACCAGGAAGAAGTTGAATCCCTGAATAGACCAATAGCAGGCTCTGAAATTGAGGCAACAATTAATAGCCTACCAACCAAAAAAAGTCCAGGACCAGATGGATTCACAGCTGAATTCTACCAGAGGTACAAGGAGGAGTTGGTACCATTCCTTCTGAAACTATTCCAATCAATAGAAAAAGAGGGAATCCTCCCTAACTCATTTTATGAGGCCAACATCATCCTGATACCAAAGCCTGGCAGAGACACAACAAAAAAAGAGAATTTTAGACCAATATCCCTGATGAACATCGATGCAAAAATCCTCAATAAAATACTGGCAAACCGGATTCAGCAACACATCAAAAAGCTTATCCACCATGATCAAGTGGGCTTCATCCCTGGGATGCAAGGCTGGTTCAACATTCGCAAATCAATAAACATAATCCAGCATATAAACAGAACCAAAGACAAGAACCACATGATTATCTCAATAGATGCAGAAAAGGCTTTTGACAAAATTCAACAGCCCTTCATGCTAAAAACGCTCAATAAATTCGGTATTGATGGAACGTACCTCAAAATAATAAGAGCTATTTATGACAAACCCACAGCCAATATCATACTGAATGGGCAAAAACTGGAAAAATTCCCTTTGAAAACTGGCACAAGACAGGGATGCCCTCTCTCACCACTCCTATTCAACATAGTGTTGGAAGTTCTGGCTAGGGCAATCAGGCAAGAGAAAGAAATCAAGGGTATTCAGTTAGGAAAAGAAGAAGTCAAATTGTCCCTCTTTGCAGATGACATGATTGTATATTTAGAAAACCCCATTGTCTCAGCCCAAAATCTCCTTAAGCTGATAAGCAACTTCAGCAAAGTCTCAGGATACAAAATTAATGTGCAAAAATCACAAGCATTCTTATACACTAGTAACAGACAAACAGAGAGCCAAATCATGAATGAACTTTCATTCACAATTGCTTCAAAGAGAATAAAATACTTAGGAATCCAACTTACAAGGGATGTAAAGGACCTCTTCAAGGAGAACTACAAACCACTGCTCAGTGAAATAAAAGAGGACACAAACAAATGGAAGAACATACCATGCTCATGGATAGGAAGAATCAATATCGTGAAAATGGCCATACTGCCCAAGGTAATTTATAGATTCAATGCCATCCCCATCAAGCTACCAATGAGTTTCTTCACAGAATTGGAAAAAACTGCTTTAAAGTTCATATGGAACCAAAAAAGAGCCCGCATCTCCAAGACAATCCTAAGTCAAAAGAACAAAGCTGGAGGCATCACGCTACCTGACTTCAAACTATACTACAAGGCTACAGTAACCAAAACAGCATGGTACTGGTACCAAAACAGAGATATAGACCAATGGAACAGAACAGAGTCCTCAGAAATAATACCACACATCTACAGCCATCTGATCTTTGACAAACCTGAGAGAAACAAGAAATGGGGAAAGGATTCCCTATTTAATAAATGGTGCTGGGAAAATTGGCTAGCCATAAGTAGAAAGCTGAAACTGGATCCTTTCCTTACTCCTTATACGAAAATTAATTCAAGATGGATTAGAGACTTAAATGTTAGACCTAATACCATAAAAATCCTAGAGGAAAATCTAGGTAGTACCATTCAGGACATAGGCATGGGCAAAGACTTCATGTCTAAAACACCAAAAGCAACGGCAGCAAAAGCCAAAATTGACAAATGGGATCTCATTAAACTAAAGAGCTTCTGCACAGCAAAAGAAACTACCATCAGAGTGAACAGGCAACCTACAGAATGGGAGAAAATTTTTGCAATCTACTCATCTGACAAAGGGCTAATATCCAGAACCTACAAAGAACTCCAACAAATTTACAAGAAAAAAACAAACAACCCCATCAAAAAGTGGGCAAAGGATATGAATAGACATTTCTCAAAAGAAGACATTCATACAGCCAACAAACACATGAAAAAATGCTCATCATCACTGGCCATCAGAGAAATGCAAATCAAAACCACAATGAGATACCATCTCACACCAGTTAGAATGGCGATCATTCAAAAGTCAGGAAACAACAGGTGCTGGAGAGGATGTGGAGAAATAGGAACACTTTTACACTGTTGGTGGGATTGTAAACTAGTTCAACCATTATGGAAAACAGTATGGCGATTCCTCAAGGATCTAGAACTAGATGTACCATATGACCCAGCCATCCCATTACTGGGTATATACCCAAAGGATTATAAATTATGCTGCTATAAAGACACATGCACACGTATGTTTATTGCAGCACTATTCACAATAGCAAAGACTTGGAATCAACCCAAATGTCCATCAGTGACAGATTGGATTAAGAAAATGTGGCATATATACACCATGGAATACTATGCAGCCATAAAAAAGGATGAGTTTGTGTCCTTTGTAGGGACATGGATGCAGCTGGAATCCATCATTCTTAGCAAACTATCACAAGAACAGAAAACCAAACACCGCATGTTCTCACTCATAGGTGGGAACTGAACAATGAGATCACTTGGACTCGGGAAGGGGAACATCACACACCGGGGCCTATCATGGGGAGGGGGGCGGGGGGAGGGATTGCATTGGGAGTTATACCTGATGTAAATGACGAGTTGATGGGTGCAGCACACCAACAAGGCACAAGTATACATATGTAACAAACCTGCACGTTATGCACATGTACCCTACAACTTACAGTATAATAATAATAAATAAATTAAAAAAAAAAATATTACATGAATGATTAGATAAATACTTAAGTATATAAATATATAAATGGATAGATAAATGACTGTTAAACCAGCCCAAGACTGTTTGATAACACAAAATAACCCAAATCAGAAGAAAGAAAAGAAAACCTGGTTATCTGTAAAAGGTGTGGTATTTTCCCCTAAGGATAAAAAAATCCAAGGTCAGTTTTTGCCCCCAGGGAAAGAAAAGATCAATGCCAGCATCCCAGCAGTCACCGGAAGCCCCCCAGTGTATGCAGACCTGATGGAGGAAAGAAAATTGAGGTGAGGAAATAGATTTCATTTCTGAGTTTTAAAGTAGTTGTTATAAGCAATAGGGAAGAAATAATTACTTTTTAAATGATAAGCACCACCTGGTCAATGTGACAATCTTCTATTTAAATGTAACTTTGTAAAATGTGGCTATCTGATGGGTACATAGTTCTAGCATGCTGGATGTTTTAGGTCAGGAAGTACGAAAAATAATCACAATAATCCAAACACGTCAGGCAATAAGTGACTGGTTGTCATTGTCATTTAGCTAAAGAGCACAGTGGGAGGATCTCTCTGCTCTTTTCAGATAATAACAATTCTTTTAAAGAGAGGATTTTTATTCCCTTTGAGCAAAATGAAGAGTAAAGATTTTTCTACATCAAGACTTTTGGTGGCATGTTTTAGTTTGAGATTTTTGTTTCCCTTTTTGATAACTTTCAACCTCTTCAACCACAGAAAAAGAAACAACCAAGAGATAACATCCCAAGCAGGACTCTAGCAGCCCTGGATATTGGAATCTGGCCTTCTCTTCCTCAGCACAAAATTCAGATCTCCAGATATATTCCAGACCCTACCTTTTTTTTTTTTTTTTACTTGTAGTATCATTTATTTTCCTTTTAAACCACATTATTGAGGTATGATTGACATACAAAAGCTGTACAGTATACATCTGTGAAACCATCACCACAATCTATGCCATAAACATGTTCATCACCTTCTGAAGTTTCCTCCCACTGTTGTTTTTGTGACAGAAACACTTAACATAAAATTTACCCTCTCAGAAAAATTTTAAGTATACAATACAGTATCACTAACTATAGGCCCTATGCTATATGGTAGATCCCTAGGACTTATTCATCATGTACAGTTGAAGCTTTGTACCTTTTGACTAATGATCTCCATTTCCCCCCATCTCTCCAGCCCCTGGAAACCACCATTTTGCTCTCTGCTTCTGTAAATTTGACTATTTTAGATTCCTCACATAAGTGGTATTCACAGCAGACCCTACCTTTTAACAGACTCTTTGTCATATACCCTTCTCATCCCCACATCTTCCCAGCCCATAGTTTCATTTCAGTACCTCATCCACAGAACTCTTTCAAAAAGGAATAGGGAAAAACACCTCTAGCTGTACCTTTACAGCTCTGCATTCCTTTGCACTGATTAAAACAAACTGCTACAGGAGACTGGAGCACTCAGCAATCTCCTTGCTCAGCCAACCTGAAGAAATCAGAGAGGAGTCCCAATAAAAAAAAGGAAAGACAGGTTTAGCAGATAAGTAGACTGGACGCATTTTCCCTTGAAATCTTCTGGGGCTTGTTTACCACAATCTTAGTCTCCAATAAAGAACTGACTTCAGGCTTTGTAAAGCATGATGCCCCTTAAACACCAGACAATTGGGCTTATTTAACATGGAAGAAAGATTGTCTCTAAAAACCCACCTGAGAGCTGCAATAATATTTCACTATCTACGTCAGAGCCAAAGATCGGAAAACAGACCTTCATTCCAGACAGAGGCTCTGATAACTGAGTGTAAAGTGGCTTTGGAAATAGATACTAATTCTTGAGCTTAAAAAGTCCAATGCAACTAAAGATCGACAAGAGAACCAAGGGCTGATGGAAGCCCCCACATGGCATCGTTCAAGGGGCCTACACACCCCGATAAATAAGAAGTAGAGGTTTTTGTGCATTTCTTGAAATAACTCAACTGTGTATGTGTGTGTGTGTATATATATTTGAGTGTGTACAGTCCTCATGATGTGAGCCTGGAGAGGCCATGGGTCTCCTGCTGGTACCTAGGCAGGTGTCCATGATAGGTTAACTGGTCTAGGCTTTGAGGGTGCCCTGGCTGGACATCCTACTATGTTCACCTGTGAAATGAACATTTCAAATTCATATACACACACACATACACAATTGGTTATTTCTTTTTCTGTGTGTACATATGTATATATGCATGTCTTAGTCTATTGTGTACTACTATAACAGAATACCTGAGACTGGGAAATTTACAAACAGCAGAGATTTATTTCTTACAGTTCTGGAGGCTTGGAAGTCCAAGGTTTGGGGGCTCACATCTGGTCCAGACCTTCTTGCTGCTTCATTGTATGGTACAAGGTGGAAAGACAAGAGGGTAGGGAGGGGGAGGGGGCCAAACATCCTTTTATGAGAAACCCACTCCTGCCATGACTAACCCACTCTCACAAAAATGGCATTAATCCATTCATGAGGGCAGAACCCTCACGACTTAATCACCTCTTAAAAGTCTCACCTCTCAACAGTGTTGCACTGGGGATTAAGTTTTCAATACATTAATTTTAGGGGACGCATTCAAACTATAGCAATGTGTATTTATCATTTTCCCCATTCTCAACCCCTAAGACTTACCATTCTTAAGGAGTTAGTTTAACAGCAAGATCAGGTTTGTTTCCTTTGCGTTCAACAGCTTCATGCAAGCCCATAAAAGAACAAATCAGTCAACTATCCAAACTAACAGCATTTCATCAGTCCTATTTTGCCCTTAATAATTCATCCCTCTTATGTTTACTCTAATACCTGTGCAACATAAATATGCATGACATGTGGCTGTGTATGTTCAAGCACTTTCATGGATAGACTAACAGCGGGAGACTTTTGACCTTGGTCTGAATGGGAAAAAGTTTCTGCGATGACTAATGACAGAATTGACAGCTTCATACTTTAAATTAAAGAGGAAAGAGGAGAAAAACATTCCCGAAAGAGAATTTCTTAACAGCAATTTAGATTTCCCTCTGAGAGGTGCTCTTTGTAAATTACATTTGAAAATAAATACTTTTTCTGTACCAGGTTTAACAAGGATAATACCTATCCTGTTGCCAAAAACCTTACAGAGATTGCAAGAAATAATAAAAGAATGTCTGTCTGTGGAGCCTTTGAGCTACTTGGAATAAATATGCTAACAAATACAAAGGCTTCTTATTAACTCTAGTAAATATTCTGTCGGGGAAAAAAAAGCCACAAATAAAACTGAGATTTGGGTGAAATCTACTAACTCGTAATCCAATTCTCCTGGATGCTTCAATTACTTTTTTTCTGACTCCCTTAAATTTGTAAAGAGTATATTAGATATTTAGCATCTTATTTTCTCACTGTTGAGAGGTTTTTCAACATCTTGGCAAATAATACCGAGTATTACAAGGACCAATTTAGTTAGGATCCATAGATGGCTGGCAACTCTGCTTCTCCACTGCAATCAAGAAATAGTAAAAGCACTAAGATTGAGATTTTGTTGTTGGCTTTGTTGTGCATCATATGCTTTCAATCTCAAAGGGATTTTTCCAGATGTTTCAGCCTGTTTTCCTGATGCATTTGAAACTGTTCTGTCTTCTGAGTTCATTTGCCCTAAAATATACAAACCCAAATCTCAGGCTGAATTGAACTCAATCATCCTTCTTTCCCATTTTTAAATGAAGCATTCTGTTCTGTCATCAGGTGAAAGGGAGAACAATACCTTTAAGATCTCATTTGCAGATATAATATTATGAGAAACTTGGCACAGATTTATGTATCAGCTTGTAATGGCACAATTAGGATCTTTAGCTGCACAGGGAAACATAGGCCAAAAGGCATTTTTCATTCTTTGAACAAGCACCAACCAAACTTGGAAGGCTGTTGAAGTTAAAGAAGCAAGACTTCCAGTTGCATTAAGTTTTACCTAGTGATTCTTTTCCTGGGCCCAGAAAATGACATTTGTCCCAGCAGGGATTCCAAAACTGTGCTGCAGGTATTACTTATGTTGGTAGGGTCACAATTAACACACCAGATGTGCAGAGAAAGGGGAGCTTCTTTATTTTCTACAAGTGACAAAATCTTTCTCACAAGCTTCCACCCTGCTGGTTGGCTGATGGGAGTAAAGAGGGTGGGGAGCAACAGGCTTTAACTTTAAATTTGCCTATTAATGATGTTTCAGCTCCTCTGGGTTACACAGCCTCTTTGGGATAATTTTTTAGTCAACTCAAAGTTCACTCCCTAATGGAACTGCTTCTCCTTTCTCCTCTTCTTTCACCAAATGATGTTTAAGTTACAGTCTTCATGACTGGGGATGGAGAGGCCCTTGGTCTCCTGCTGGTACCTAGGAAGGGGTCTGTGATAGGCTGACTGGTCTAGGCTTTGAGGGTATCCTAGCTGGACATCCTACTGTGTTCACCTTTGAAATGAACAGCCGTAATTAACAAAGTTCTTAGAGAACCAGGCCATCTCCCTTGGTGAATGACTCCAAAATTGGGTCTCACTACTCAAACTTGAAACTGCACTGAGGTCTGTGACCTCTATTTGGTAACCTCCCAAATTATTTTCTAGATTAGAACTCAGAACACGTCATTTCCTTACATCTTCCTTTTCTCTTTCTACCATCACACATGACAGAAGGCACAATCTTTCTATTTTCTCTTCCTTCATAACTAGGGCTTCCCTTTCATTGTCTTAAGCGGCTCAGGCTGACATAAGAAATTACCATACATTGGGTGGCTTAGACAACAAACATTTGTTTCTCATGGTTCTGCAGGCTGGAAAGTCCAGGATCAAAGTGTCAGCCATTTCAGTTCCTAGTGAGAGCCTCTTCCTAGGGTGTGCAGATGGCTCTCTTCTCATTGTAATCCCCATGGCAAAGACAGAGAAATAGAATGGAAGGAGGCTCCTTTCCATCTCTCCCTAGGAGGGCACTAATCCTTTCATGAGGACTCCACCCTCGTGTCCTAATTACCTTCCAAAAATCCCATCTGCAAAGGGCATCACACTGGGGATCAGAGTTTCAATAGAATGAATTTTGGAGCAACACAAACATTCCATCCATAGTAACAACAGTTTTGATTTCTTTGCTCTGGGTGGTACATCCCTCAGTCCATGCCTTTCCAGGGGTCAAATGATTCATACTCAGTCTTAGAGGTAAAAAGTTTCAAGAGAATAAGATTTAAGGGGTAATAAAATACATAGTATAGTATTTTCAAAATTTTATCTCTATTACAAAGCACCACAATAAAAGCCTTTTAAAAAAGTACAAAGTTAAAAAATCAGCAGTGTGTCTCTGTGTGTGAGAGAGCATGTGTACATGCATGTGCATAGTTTTCTATGTCTATACATGTGTACACATGAAGTAGAGGCCTGTAAAGACTCACAGGGAAGACAGCCTTCTCAGTCTATGAGGACGAGACCCTTTTGAATTATTCCACCCTTCACAATGTCAAAACTTACAGAGTATTTCATCACCTGCCATAGGTAATGGTGCCTTGAAAATAGACATGAGTTGTCAGCCCAGAACACACTCCCCTCTAGGAACCTGAGTATTTCCTCCAGGAGGTATCAGGGAAATGTCAAATCATTGGAGGCTGCCTTTCTAACCCCAGCTGGCCTCGGCCTGGGATAAAATACACGTTTCCTGAGAACACCTC
The DNA here is from genome assembly GCF_003255815.1 of Theropithecus gelada. Taxonomy (NCBI): domain Eukaryota; kingdom Metazoa; phylum Chordata; class Mammalia; order Primates; family Cercopithecidae; genus Theropithecus; species Theropithecus gelada. The sequence goes on from NC_037668.1 coordinate 111,684,406, forward strand.
ATAATTTAGACTGCACGACAGAGGTCCCTTCTGGATTTTCCACACAGAGTATTTATTCTGCTCTCCCCAGACTTCCTCATGGAGAACAGACATACTACCTCTACTACAGTCTATGGATTAAGCTGATGTTTAGACAATCTTTTGTTTTCCCTCTGGAATAAAGTAAGTCTGTGTTTCTCTCCCAAATAGTATCCCAGAAGTTATTCTTAAGTAGACTCAATCTTAGGAAGAAATTGAGTACGTAAAGAGGAAGTCGAGTAAATGAAATTTCCTACAGAAAATTCCATCTGCTAAATAATTATTTGTCATAAACTCTGGAGGAGTAAATTGACCTAATATGGTACTCATCACACCTCACTTAAAACCAGTTTCTTTTTATAGCCAAGGATACAGTCTGATGGCAAATTTTAGTTACTCACATATTATTTATGAGTTTTATCCATATAAAATTTGCTGGTAATCTGCTCTCCCCACAGTGTTTGTTATTGCTGACAATTGAAAGAGGAGTGTAATTGAATTCACTTTATAATACATTGCTTTTTTGTCAAGGAATATATAATTATAAATAAATTGATTTATTCAAAACGTGATTTGAATATCCTAGGTTGAAGTTATCCTTCTAAATAGAAGTGTGCAAAAAACCTAGATTTGGAAAGTTAGGCAGATCTGGATTCAAATTTCACCTCACTACAAGCTATTTTAGAGGAAGTTGCCTTCTGTCTAATTTGATCAACTATAAAATAAAATAGTATTCTTACAGTAATTAGGAGGACTAAATGACATCAAGCCTGAAATACCTAAAACCATTCTTGGTAAATTTAGAATACTTTTTTTTTTCCTCTTGTGCCCTGGAAACCAAGTCTAACAGTACATTATTAGCAGTTTAACATGTACAAAATGTAAGGAGGAGAGAAACCAAGGTCAGATACATCTGCATACAGTTTCCACTGCATGATCATGTTTCTGCTGAGCCTTGGACTCTGCTGGAGGCACCTAAGTATTAAACACAATAAATAACATAGCATAATAATCAACCTAAAGAGGATGGTGGGTGATCAAGAAAGAACAGTATCTCCAGGTTTGGACCCAGAGGGGAAAGCTCCCACAGCACGGGTCCTCTGCGCGGCCAACCTTGAGACATCACTGACATGTCCCTTTGCTCAGTATGCCTTGTGAATGTGCCAGATGCAGAGCACTGAGCTAAATAAGAGAGACGTAGCAAGGAACAAGACAGTCCTTACACTCAAAAATGCTCATTATCTGTTTGGGGAGCCAGAAAGTAAATCTGCAAATCAAATGTGGTATAGTAACGGCTAGCTGAGAAGGAAGTACTGAGTGCCATGATGAAGAATTTCTCAGAGGAAGTAGTATCCAAGCTGTGACCTGAAGAATAGGAATGATCCTAAGGCTACCAATGCCTGTACATACCTGAGGAAATCAGCTACTTTGTTTTCCATGTAATTTGACTCAAACTTTCTGCTCTTGTCATAGTCTCTCTCTTCTCTTATTTTTATGCTGAGTATAATCTTAACTTTAGTCCACAACCAGTTTGTTTACTTTCCCAAAGTTTCTCAGATACATATAAAATTAGTTACTAACAGCTATTTAGTTGAATTCCCTAGAAGTCATTGGATCCTGAATCAGTTGCACATTCATGTAAGTGTAGGCTGTAGAAATTGCTCTTATAGTAAAGTAATGTCATGCTAACAAAACATGTACTATTTTTTTTTAATACTGTGTTCAAAGTTAATATTTGATAATACCCAGTTCAATGGATTCAGATGACAGGTTTCAAAATGCAATTTTAAAATGGTTAAAAATATATACACCTTTATCTTGTAAATCTCATATAATTTGTACTTGTGCACATAAACTGGGAACATGTTTGTTTACCTGGAGTCTTTTTTGATGTCACTTACAGAAACCTAACTCAAATTAGCTTAAACTGAATCAAAGAGAATTTATCAAATTATCAGATATTGGTGGGTCCAGGTCTTCAAACACTGCATTGGTGCTCCTCCTCTCTCTCTCCCTTCCTCCCTCCCTTCCTTCATTTATCTCTTGATTCTGCTTTCTCTTTGCACATTATGGCAAAAATAATCCCCAACAACTCAACTCAAAACATATGTTAGAGTTAGTTATGACAGAGAAGTCAGGGTTTCTTTACTAACAAATTCTGCGAAACTCCTGAAGATTCCTCTAATGGGCTAAATTTGAGTCATGTGACCATCTATGAACTATCACAAGAGCAGAGAGGGGGTGCCCTAGTTGTCCAGATTGAGTCACATGCCCAGCATCATGGCAGGGGAGACATCTGTTTATAGCCAACATCTTCAACAGGTTGGAAAGGACAATTGCTGAAAGAAAAAGATATTGGGAAGACAACATAGCAGCTATTCATTATAACATAAAATGATCAACTGTGATACATTTTTTTAGATAGGCCAGAACATTTCAGTGTTTGAGGCCTTATTGCTAGTTCACCTTGCAATAGTGCCACCTCTGCTAAAGAATGAGTAAGAATTATCTGCAGACCCTGCACATATTTACAATCATTCCAGCTCAAAGGGAATAAGCCTCTCAAAAGTTAAACTTCAGCCCCAAGCTCAGACTGAAATAGGAGTTTTTAACAGGAAAACCAGAGAAATTTCACCTGAGACAAAATATCTATGAAACACATATGAACATACAAAGGAGGTAAGAGGCAAGTTACGTCTTCATACTTCACATTGAATATGTCAAATATGGGAACTTCTTAACTGGTCATAAAAACATCTAGATAACAAGGACTAGAAGGGGACATTTCATTTTAAGGGAATTGTAGGGCAATTAAAAAGTTCCAAACTGTGCAATAGAGATTTATGAAATATAAATACAGTGAAAAGTTAGGAAACTATGGATTATTTAGTGGACAGAAAAAGTGATTTCTTAATTTTCTCTTTCATTCCCCCAGAACCATGTAACAGTTTAATTGCAAAGAGATGCTTTAAGCAACCATCAAAAAATGTTAAACTTCTCTGTGATAGGAATTGTGCTAGGGGCTGAAGACAGGACAATAAATGAGGCATGGTCTTGGCCTCAAGAAAGTCACAGTTTTATGGGGAAAAAAGCCCCTTCAGCAGACAATTAAAATATAATATTCTACAATAAAAGTATATAGAAGATTCTATTAGAACATATAATAACACCTGCAACTCTGCCAATAGATATATTCCTCTATATTGCCTGAAATTCCACCATTAGAAGTTGATCTATCTGAGTTGGAAGATACCTTTTTAAAATGTCAAATAGCTCTGATGTGAATATCATCTTAATCAGAATCGTTAGTTTTTCTTACTTGGTGTGAATTGATCAATCTGATCATTTCCCCTCTGAAGCACCTCCAATCAGTAAACTCAGGAAATAGTGGTGTCTTGGGGATTGAGGAGCAAGGGTAATAGAAGAGGATATCGGATCTGTGGGATTGGGGAACCCCCCAAAGCCGAACTTCCTCTAAGAGACCAATTAAGACTCAGGCCAGCCCAGCATAGCTGCTTCTTCCTTCAATGCACTGATGCACTGTGTATCAGGACATTAAAGAACACTCGATCCTATAGAATGGACAAATGAGTCACTGATTTGAATACTTGGCTGGCGGTGCACTCATCAGGAAGAACTGAATAGACTCTCCAACTGCACATCTTCTGTCTCCCCTGCCGAGGTGACCAGGCATTTGGGTTTTCAAGATCTGGAGGGAAGTTGCCAGGTAGAAACGAACCCAAGCAGACAATCACTAATCAGGCCTATGCACACCCACTGAGACAATTAAGCTGAATTTATCTGGGTTTGTATAGAAAGGCCAGGATCTATACTGGGAAGAACTTGAATCCCCAGGGCCTGTGAATGGGATGAGATGTGCAGATTCTGAGAGGGTTGTGGGAATCTTAAATCACATCTGAGAAGACTTTATAGGCCTGGGCAAGGACAAGAAGAGTGAGGTGCAGTGGACTGGGGATCAGGTCCTCCTCATATCTTCTGGATCTGTAAAAACACCAGGATTTCCATCCAACAGCATGAAGAAACAGAAGGGAGTCATGAACAGTGAGTGTAGAAGACATCCCCCCAATCTTCATGGATGCGTCTACATTGATAGGGAAGTGTAGCAGTACTTGTACACTGGATAGTGTGGAAGAGTCTATTGCCTATTACAGAACTAGCTAGAAGTTATCTTTTCAGTGGGAGCAAATGCAAGATCAAAAGAGAAGATATTTAGAGGAAGGCAGAACACACATGGTAGTTAACCTCCCAAAGTTTGTTGTAAAATAATATCAAGTGTTTAGAAATGGTCATTTGGCCTAATATGGCCAATGATAGGAGGCATGCTGAAAATTTCTGGGAAAGGATCCCTCACTCCTAAGAAAGAGATTAAAAAAAAGAAAAAAAAAAAAAAAAAAAGAGATGGTCCTTCTTCCTCTGGACTTGTATGTCTAGATGGGACTGCCAGAACTGCTACAGCCATATCGCTATCAGTCAGAGGAGGCAGCCAACACACGAAGAGGCATAGCTAAGAGATTGGCTGACAAGTGGAGCTGGAACCCTGGCATAGCCCACACAGAGCCATCACTTCTTGTTACATAAGTTTCAATATTGCTTAAGCCAGTGTTCTGTGACTTGCTGCCAAGAGCATTTGCTATACAATGTATGACTGTCTTGGTGTGTTCTTTCCACACTAACCACATTTGGTGCATTAAACTTCAACTGGAACAGTGGATCAGTTTGTGTAATGGCCCCTCTTTTCCACAGTCCTACCTATTTTCTATTGTATAACAAAGTGCTGTCACCCCCAAACAACCCTGCCAGACTGTATATTTTCTTAAACACCTCCCATTTCCCATAGGGGCAACTCTCTTCCATGGCAGACAAGGCCCTTATACACTAGGCTTCACCCGTGATCCTGTCATCTCCCACCACTCCATGCCCTATACCCGGAACATGAGCCATTCTGGCCTTCCCTCTGTTTCCCAACACAGTAGCTCTTTGTGTCTCTTGGACAATTTGTGGAAGGATTGTGCTGTCTAAAATGCCCTTTCTCATCTATTCTATCTGCATAGAAAAGCAGACTTTTCCATCTATACTTGTCTCTGGGAAGCTGTTTCATGACATCTCTTCTCTGTGTGTTTCTTAGCACTTGTGTCATATCATCTAGGACCTTTTAAAAATATCTGTTTATATGCACCAGTCCTCCCCATTAGCCTGTGTACCTATGATGGTTAATTTTATGTGTCAACTTGACTGGGCTAAGGAATGCCCAGGGGGCTGGTAAAACATCATTTCTGGGTATCTCTGTGAGAGTGTTTCTGGGATAGATGAGCATTTGAATCAGTAGATTGAATAAAGAAGATCTGCCCTCACCAATGTGGTCAGGCATCATCTAGACCACTGAGGGCCCTGACAGAACAAAAAGGCAGAGGAAGGACAAATTTGTTTCCCATTTGGGCTCAGACATCCCTCTTCTACCTCAGCATCTATGCCCCTGGTTCTTGGGCCTCTGGACTTGGACCAGGACTTACACCATTGGTTTACCTGGTTCTCCAGCTTGCAGATGGCAGATAGTGGGAATTCTTGGCCTCCATGATTAAGTGAGCCAATTCCATAAGTCAAACAAATGGATCACTTTTGATGGATGATAGATGATAGATAGATAGATAGATGATAGATAGATAGATAGATAGATAGATAGATAGATAGATAGATAGACAGACAGACAGACAGATGATAGATAGACAGACAGACAGAGAGTGATAGCTATATCCCATTGGTTCTGTTTCTCTGGAGGACATTTACTAATACAGTGCCTCTTGAGACCACCTCTGTAACCTCAGTTCTGAATTCATCCATAATAGGAACTTAGTGTTCCTGGAACAAATAAACAAATGAATGAATAAATGAGTGCAATCCAGAATTTCAGAAAGTCAGAAACAAATTCTATAACATCTGGAGTCCTTCTGCGAAGTGAGCAACTACTTCCCACACCTCTTGAGGGTATCACAGCTAACCAGTCCACTAACACTTTCAACCCACACAGTGATTTATTCTGCCACCTTAACCTGTATTCCTGATTACTGCTAATCTAAAGAGCAGGATCACTCTGGTGGGCATGACATTTTTCTACTATGTTTTAAGTGTGAATGCTGACTTCCGGCCACAACAGGGTTATTTGCAATGTTTGCTTAACACATGTGTGACATCGTGTTAAGAAGTCTAAATTAGAAGCATGTTATGTAGTGATGCAGAAACCAAAACAATTGTATATTTTTAATTAACTGGCTCCTACATATATTTATTTATTTATCAGACACAAAGCACATATATGTATTTTTAATACAAAGCATTTCCAAAGAAGAAAAAAGTTGGTAGGAATTAAAATTTGATCTTATTTTTACATAAAATGGTATAAATAGGAACAGCATCAATGTATGTTAAAAGAGAGAAAATAAATCTGTATGAAAATATATAATAGGGAATAACATAGATTAATGTATCCAGGCATTATATTGATGCGATTTTTATCAAGGGGTTCGCATCAACTGCTTGCGAATAGGACACAAACCATGGTATCCTGGGTCTGCAAAGCCACACTGGTTGCCAGCTGTTTGAAAAGTTGGCTGTAAATGAAGGTTTTCTATCTTCTTTTGTGGCTGCTTATGATGCCATGTTGGTGACATTAGTGCCTGGGAAATACGAAGAGCTAAATATTTCCCCTATTTCATTTTCTAAATTTCATAGCCTGATGGCAGTAGGGCTGCAGGCATTGTACTCTGAAAGGATTATTGCACTTCCTGAGAAGTTAAAGTCACTCAGCTTTTGCCCCCATGGCTTGGGACACCAACCGAGACATACTGCAATCACACAGCTGCAATAGACTGTCTCTCGTGGCTTACTGCTTAATGATATTCCAAACATCAGATCTCCCTTCTATTATGTAGCTTCTTTGCCACCAACTCCCTTTTGCTTCTTTTAAGCCTTTTTTCATTTTTGTATTTACCTTATTTATCTTACCTTCACACTTCCCTGACCTGATTACCCTTAGACATAATCATCTCCGGTTTTCCTTTACGTATCAGTGGCTGCCGCTTGATATTATGGTGTTATTTTAATATCATAATGGAAAATGATAAAGGCCAATCAATTACTTTGTATTATCCATTGTGTTCCATTGGGATTGATTTTCCTCTATGTAATCACGTTTGCAGCCATAAAAACAAAGATTAAAAAGGGTTTTTTCTCTATTTTTCATATTCAAAAGAGTCGTATTAGTAACTCTGCTTCGTAATGTTGCTGCTAAGAGAGCTAAAGCTCATCCAGAGAAACGGAGTCCCTGGGAGGTGGCTTGAGTAATGGACAGGACCCAGGGCTAGTTCTAGGACACTGGCCCGTGCCTCAAGTATTTATCTTCCCTGCTGTTCTCTGGAAAACAATCTGGCATCACATTTATGATTTAATAAATGGCAATCCTGTGTCGGCTGCACATTTTTGCACATCAGAAGAGGTTCCCACATTGTCACTTTGCCTTCTCCTCACCACATAAACTGCTGAAACTCTCCCATGTCAAATAACCTAGAAATGTACCAATAATGAATCTTCCCCAGTGCGGCTGTGCCGTTCACCCACTTAATCTTCAGCTGCCTGCTGAGGCTCTTGGTCCTTAAGAATAAATATACATTAGATGCAAGCAGGGTACATACAAATGCCAAGAAATAATACAAAGCAGGGTGAACAGCTTGCAGGGGGAACCTGCGGAAGACTCCAGTCTCTCTATAGCAGGGAGATTCTCTGACTGGAGAATCAGCTTCAAAGAGATGAGCTAGGAAGACTACGTCCTCTAATCACTAGCTTTACATGCACTGAGATTGACAAGCTGGTGGGCAGCCCCAAATGGCAGCCCTAGGCATGATAGAGAACTTAGCTTCTCCATAGGCCAGCTCGGCTGCCAGAACTGTGCTCCCTGCAATTCCCGTGGCCAAATGGGTAGACGAACTGTTTGTCTTTTGTTTGGTGTAAAAACCCATAGAGAAATACAGCTTATATGCAAGCTCTACAATGCTATGGTTTTATCTGACCTCACTTTTATGCTCAAATGCTCCGGACTCTCTTTCCCTTCCTCTCACTTCATGATTGACCCTTTTCTTTGAAATAAGCAAATAGCATACATTAAAAATCATTTCAGGCTATGGGGACCTGGAACCAGGGATGAGGATCAGAGTGTGTGACATCAACATTCTCCTGCAGTACGCAGACACATAAGGATACTGGTGGAATTTCAGAGATTGTCTCCTGGAGCTGCCGTGTCCCCTGTGCAGCAATCCAGAGGCTCCCTGGTGCCTGAGTTCAGCTGGGGAGCTCTGCTGCCACTGGCCTCTGGTTCTCCCCTCTAGAGGCTCATGAGATTCAGTTCTCAGGGCCCTTGGCTCTGGAAATCGCTCCTTGTGTCAGTTACCACAGCTGAGACTCAGTGTACATTAGGGTGTCTTCGGACATGGCATGAATCTTATTTGCTCCTGTTCTTATGAAAATGTGCGTAACTGAAAGGAGTAACCTTTACCTGTGTGTTTGGAAGGTGCTTCACAAAATTGTTCTGCCCAGCTCCCTCCCTATAGATTCAGAGTTACACTTACCCCTTCCCAATTCTAGAGACTTTCTCTTTTGCAGCTGCCTCATCTAGGGGAGTCCCCCAGGGGCCACACCGTTGCCTGACAAGCAAATGAAGCCAGGAGGCAGCAAGAAAGGCCGCCACAAAGCCGTCCCCTCTCACAACAAAGCCCTAAGCTCCTGCTTGCTCATTTGATTAAAACAAAGTCTCCAACTGCCTCCCACAGCACCCTCCCTTGGAGAGTTCATGCTCAGAGCCACCGAGTAATTTTTATTGTATAACAAACAAATAGGTTGTCTGCACATGGTCATTTTATCCCCCTCCCCCTCCTCCTGCCACAAATCTTCCAGGGTGGGGGGCAGGCCCTGGCAGCTACCGCCCTGCCCACCCACCCCTCAACAGCCCTCATAAATAAGCTCCAATATCAGCAGGACCAAGAGAGACCTGCAGTGGTAGGAGTGGCCGGACGACCTGGAACGTTGAAGGAAGCACTCCAAATGCTTTGTGGCACACTTAGCACTTTGAGAGGAGGGAGGCTGTGGGAATAGGGTCAGATTTCTTCTGCAGGGAAATTACTCAAATAGGTTTTAAAATTTATAGTCTGTGTTGTGATAATGAACAAAAATAAAATATACTCCCTCCAACTCAGAGTTTCTTTGGCTGCAGAAGTCCTCTGGGGTTGGCTCCCTCTACTGCTATGCTGTTTAGACAGAAAACTGGGGAGTAGTTTTCCCTGAAGCTGCTCCAAGGCTCCGGCTTCTATTCCCAGTTGAATTCGCATTCCATCGGCTTGCTTCCTCCTAAAAGGCACCTTCCTTCTCTGCAGACTACCGCTGACCACCCTGACCCCTCCACACCTCCTGTTCACTCCCACTTTGGTTTCTTCTTTCCTTTGGTTTCTGTCCTGCTTAGCCAGAGAAGCCCCTCCCAAATCACAAGCAGCTTCACTAAGCCATTGACAGCACACGCTGATGTCTAATAACAAAGCATTGCTCAACGATCCTCACCCTATCTACCCTGTTGGTCCCAACTCCAGTGCCGCTGCCCCCCATTTCGGCTCACATCTGTCTGCAGCATAACTCAGAAAGGCGACATGCAGAATTAAATTTAAACATTTAAAATCTAGGGTTCCAATTGTGGGTGCAGTTACATAATTATAATACTTACCATATAACAGAATAACATTGTTTAGGGTAAGATTTTGGAGTTGCATTAATGGATGCTTTTTTCTGTTTGTTGTAAACAGTCTTGATATATTGAAGAGGGGACGTTATCAGTAATCACAGTACTTCTCAATGCATCTCGTGAATTGTGTCCAAATGTAAGAAAAGCAGACTCGTTTTGAAATATCAACATCTGCCTTAATTTACTCGCTTCTGCATTATGGTTCTAATTGTACTCAATATAACCTATTGCTGTTGGATCCCCTCGGGGTCTTGGAAAAACTAGCAAAAACAACGTGGAATGGATTCCATGTGTGAAATCTACAGGCATTTTTTTTCCTTCGCCTTTTATTAAGTTAGAATTTATAACACTCCATGGCCCATATGAAAAGCATTTCAACTGATATCAGTGAAATTATCTCCTAAAACTAATCTCTCACATAAAAATTGAACTGGATGAACTTTTCTTGTAAGCTGACAGGTGAAGAATCTTCAGTGAGGTAACTTCAGTTTTGGAATATTCTTACATTAAACATATCCTTTGGGCAAATAATTCAAGTCATTTATAAAAAGCATTTTAAAGGTGCATGTATCTGAAATCTTTTTTGTGCCTATATTAAATTTCATGTAATCTAAATCAGTGACCATACTCAGGGCCCCTTTTCTAGGGCACAGCATTATACATATTCTGGGGGTATTTGCCACATCCTTATTATTTTATTCTTATGACAACACTCCAAGCATCCGTATTATTTTATTCTTATGACAACACTCCAAACGTATTCTTTTTAGAATATTTTAGAATATTCTTGGAGTGTTGTCATAAGAATAAAATAATAAGGATATCTCTGTAGGAACAATAGCAGGTCTATTTCTCAAAACATATTTATCATTGGAGGGAAAATGACATACAATTACCTTCCTTAATAAGAATTAGTATCTGTAGTGCTTGAAATGTGCTAGGTGTATATTAAGCACGTTATGCATTGTCCATTTTGACCTGCAAAACAACTTTTTAAGTCTCATGACCCCCATTTTACAGATAAGGAAACTGAAAAGGTTGAGAATCGTACTCAGCTGATACGTGGCAGAGGCAGAATTAAACAGAGGTTAGTCCACATATCACAGAAGCGTTATTACAACAGGAAGACCTAAAATTGGCTTTTGTTGTTGAAGACGGTTTTTAATGCAGGCAGAATTTAGTGACTGTAGAAGAGCTGATGTTTGAATATTGTTAGAGAAGATCCCAGAGGAAAAAGTTGGGTCTGCAAGGAAAGTAAACTTTTATGACCGTGTTGTTTCAGAAGACTTGGCAGCACTAGTTACTCTCACAACTGCATGCATTGCTCTGTTACTTAATCAGTATTATACAGTGCCACTTAATCCTTTTTATGGCTTAGCTTGTCTTGTAATGTTGTTGTACTGCTGATAAACCCATTCACAGGAATAATGTACCTTTAAAAAATCGACACCACACTCTGTTTTTAAAGTAAGGACATGTCTATGTGGAAGTTTATTATGTCCCAGCATTTATGACAACACTGACATTAAAAACAGGGTTACCCGGTAAAGACTTAGGAAGCGTGAAACCATTTTTAAAACAAGTAGTTATTACACTGTCCTCTGAGATTCTGATTACAGGGCATGAATCCTCTTGAACCATGGATTAAAAGTACTCAGATTGAATTTTTATCATAATATATGTATTAAGTAGGTAACAGCTAAAATCACAGTAAAAATTTAAAAAGTAAAAAAAAAAAAAAAAGCACCTCAGTCCTGATTTCTTTTTTTGACTCATAAAGACAACATTTATTATCACCTTTTCTGTAAAAGCTTTTTCAGTCAAATATCCATTCAGCTAGCAGTTTTAATTTTGCTAAAATAAGCATGCTTACATGGAAGAATTTTCAACATCACATTATAGTGACAGCATCAGTCTGCTTCCTTTGAGAATCAATTGGCAGCCAAACAACTACGCAGACTCTGTAATGATACAAGTCTGTGGTATTTCCCCAAATTACCTGCAGCAAGGTAAATGGCATGAGAGCTTTGGTCACCAGGGAAAGCATGAAAGGATATACCACACAAGCATGAAGTTATTTAGGAAAAATCTGTAGAAAATAAAAAAAGTGAGGCTACACAGCAGCTGTTTCAAATAATAAAATATCATTAGCATCTTTGCTGAGGGTTTTAGTTTTGTCGGCTGGTCGTGTCCCACACATTGTTTCCTGAATTTGCTGCTCATTTTTTTGAGCTTAGCCAGTTACAATTAAACCATCAAGTAGGTACACTTGTTTGTTTCGGGTGTATGAGACAGTAAGGCTTCATTTCAAATAGAGATACCCAAGAGGAAAGGGTTAGAAAGTGCTATGCAAAGCTGTGAAACACTGACTAGCAATTTAAATTGGAATCAGACAATTCAGCGTGAATAGGGAAAAAAAACACAAAAAACAAAAAACAAGCTCTCACATATACAGTGTGTGTGGAGGGGGTGAGGATGGCAGAAAAGGTTTTATTTTTAGAAGTCTCTGCTAAATTCTTTATAAGCATCTCAATCTTTGTTGAAAAGAAACAACAGATACATACATTTCCTTAGGGGAGCATTTTTTTTTTCATATAAAATTTTAGTAGTTGGCTGCCTACAGTGAGGCTTTTTGTAACAGAATATACAAATTGTATTTTTTATGGTTCCTTATTTATAGTGAAACAACCATTTTAATAAAATGATTCACTTAGATTATTTTACTGCTTTTCATTACGGATCTTCATATTTCTTCATTTGTTCTCATCTTTCTCCTGGCTAAAATTAAAATGTTTGACTCTGCAATTAATCACAAATGAATTTGATTTTGGAGTATTTTATTCCTTCCAAAAGATTTGCTAAAATATCTTTCTACAAATGTAGAAATCAAAATCGATACAAACCATTTGGCTGCTCGTAGAAGTCACTCCTGAGCTGAGTTCAACATTACTTACAGCAAATATCTAGCACTTATTTATGGGGTAGGGGAAAAGGCGAAGTAAACTTAGTATGAAAAAGAACAAACTGTCATCTCTCTTTTCAAACTATATGCACAATATTGATACCTACCGAATGCATTTTTTTTTCCACAATGGTACGGTGTTTTGTTTTGTTTTGTTTTGCTAAAGGGACAGAGGTGGCTGTTGTTTTGTATTTAAAACTCATAATCTAAAGTCTATTCTATAAATGGCCTTTTCATATGGTATGTGCCATAGTTTATCTTAAATCGTGAAGAAGAAATATTGTATTCAACAATGTGACTATTGTTAAAGAAAATTCTCAGGATTGTGCATCTGGATTCCAGTAAATCCAGTTTAAAGCAACAGGGCTTGCACTTGTGGAGATGAGCATGGTAAAATGTATCACATTATATGAATGCCTTTTACATGCCTCTTAGAAACCAAAGGGCATTTAGACAACCAACTGGACATTTATGGTTCCCCACAAAAGATTGTATCAATACAAGGTAATGATTTCTCACCTTATTTCAATATGATCTAAATCAATATTAAACAGAACTGAAAGTATTAATGCAAAATTAATCTAAAATTTTAAATTAGGGATTTTATTTAAGCACTGGAAAATCCAAGAGCACAGTCTCTTTGTTTTGAATTTATCTTATTGCCAAAATACTCCATACATTGCTTTGACAACATTCAGTACACCTAGAGATTTATAGATAAAATGAGAGATTTCAATTGGAAAATATGTGTAAAGATAAATGCTGCTTTTATTATTAATTCTTATTCTCACAGAATGTGTTGCAGCTGAAAATATAAAAATATGCACACACAAACACACACACACACACACAGGTCTCTCCTCTACTTAATTTCCTGAGTTAATGTTCCTTCTCAGAAAATATATACTTTGAATAAGATGGATTAAATATGTTGGTTAAATTTTAGAATGCAATAAAATGATTACATTAAAAATGACCATATTTAAGGGAAAAATAGCTAAGTTGGGCTAATTTATTATTATTACTCATTGCATTTAAAGAAACTTGGACTAGACATCAAAGTACATTTTGATTTGTTTGAAAATTGTAAATGACCCATTCCCAGTTTTCCAACCTCATAAAGTTAGAATGCAGTCTGTGAGTGCTCTCTGCTCTAATCAAGAAGGAAGGGGCTTCAGCTTCAAATGTCAATGCTGTAAACATGTTAAATCTGGAAAATATTTTCTAAGCAAGCAACCATGTGTAAAATTTACCGAACTTGTCATGAAAGGGCTGCAGCTGCAAACCTGCAAACTTCTCACTTCCATGAAGACTCCAGATGCTGAGACAGGGAAGAGAGGTTTCAGCTTGGCTCCCCAGCTGTTGCACCTTAGAGCTTTGCATGCCGCCATCTTCTCAGTGTTTCACCAGGTAAAGAAGCAGTGATCATTTAATACCAGGAAAGAAAATCTTGGGCTTACTTCAGAAGGTGCTCCATGTAATTTATTGTAACACCAACTCAAACATTCAATAGTAAATTAAGGTTTGTAATCTGTCCAACTGCCTTGCTAAAACAAGTTAGTTTAACAAAAGCTTCCAAAATACAGAGTGAAAATATAGGATCATGATAAAAGTAAGCAATCATCATATGCTACTGCCAAAGAGGATTCCCATTAAATTACACTTACGCATCATTTTATGAAAACTTTTTACAAACCATGTTTGCTGCTTATAGCTAAAAACATCTTGGGATAAATTTGAAACTTTGCTTTACTACAGAAATATAAAATCTACTAGATATCATCATAAACAAAGACAATTTGATGAATTTTTAAAAATTACTAACACTGCTTTTAACACCACTAACATTATACATAATATTTACAATATGCAATCTTCTTTTATAATGTGAAGTGTTTTTAAAATGAAATCTGCACTTAAATGCCAATATCCTCTCCTTCTGCCTTCTCACTTTATGACACTAACATAGGATCTCATTCACCAAGCCAATTCAAATTTTAATAAAAGAAAGCAGGAGTTTCTAATAAACTCCTGCAGTGAGCTGATAATACTAAACATCTTTAGCAGCATGGTGTTTTTTTTATTATTATTTTAGCTGTATATTAATATGCTAGTATTTGTAAACTCCCCAGTGCCACTAGATTTATTTCAGAAGCCATCACTACACTCTCCTGTTGTAAAAAGTTTATCTGACAAAGAAAAATTCTTTTTTGGTGGTTTTCCACCCAACAACTACTTGACAGGAAAATACACAACTGACAAATATATCGTGACTACACGTCCAGTCCTGAAAGGGCTCTAGCAACTGATTTCACTCATCATGATACCAGTTCTAGGCTAGCCAGGAAAACCAGCATAATCCAAACTGCAGTAGAGGCATGATTTGGGCTTTTGCTGGGGATTTAGCACGATATACTGACCTGTACCTCTCACCACTATACCTCCTTGCTAGCTTTACCTTCTATTCCATCCCCTCAACACCCCTGCCCTCTAGATCCCCACCCCAACTTTCCAACTAGAGGACCACCACTCCTCTCTAAGCAATAGGGACTGTGGCTGCATAGCTTTCACTTAAAAATAATACGTGAGGATCCATGTTCACAATGTAGTTTGGAGTGTGCCATTCAAATAAACCCATAGGGGATATTCTTCTATGGCCCTGGGTATGATGTGGAACTGCTACTGTCACTCGTCAATAAACTTCAACATACATTGTATATAATAAGCCTTAACATTTAGACAGTGTTTATTATGCAGCAGGTGCTGTTCTAGGCACTTACACATATGAAACGACTTGATCCTTGCTACAGCTCTGTGTGGCAGATACTATTATTATCCCCACTTCACATATACTGAAACTATGATGAAGGAAAGTAACTTGCCAATGTCATACAGCTAGGAATGGCTGTACCAGATGCAAACTCAAGTTGTCTAGCCAGAGTTGGGCTATTCATGACTCTGCCTCTGTAAACATTGTTAGATTAAGACTGAAACTGTCTGAGCAACTAGTCTTCACTGGGACTGCTCCTCTGTTGGACACCCATTCCACTGCTTCTTCACCACTTACGCTCTGAGTAAGTAGGACACCTCTGGGTTTCTTAATGTTAACTTCAGCAAGCAAGGAAAACAAATTCTGTCATCCTTCATCCATACTACACCTTCAATCTAATTCAGCAAAATAGTCAAGAAATATTTTTGTTGGTATTCTTGCCACAAAGTTGAAAGGAAGGCAGGAACAACTCAAGCTGTGCTGGCCCTTCCGAAACTTTGTGAGATGTAGGACAAAGTTCACAAGATGCTTGACTTGACAAGTAGGAGATTCTGACAACAACTTTTTAAAAGCACCCTTTCCGCCAGGCAGGCAGAGCCAGGATACAAGGCTTGGTGAAAACACTGCCATTTGTGCTAAGCATCCTACACATATATCACTATAACCATGATGAACCCTGAGGTCAGACCTGGAGAGCCCTGATGGCAAGAGTGCACATTTTAGGAAAGGAGAACTTTACTTCTTCCAGAGCCCAGATATTGAATCAGTTCAACAAGCCAATGGCAGCAGCCGGGGTGGAAGTTGGGAGACAGTTTAAGCAGATGTACAAAAATGTGTCAACACTGACCCAAAAAATCACAAGTTTACTTTATTCTCCAAATTTCCCATCTTCATCCTAAGTCCACATGTTGGTTTTGAGTAGGTGGCCATACAGGGCAGTACCATGCGGTATCTGGAATTGCAGCTTAGATGTGCTGACATTAGATTATTATCCAATATAGCTCACAAGATTCAATCACATATTGTCCACTAGTGTTTGGGAACTGCTTTCGACAGGCAGACCACTAGAAGCTATAGGCACATTTGAAAAAAAAAAAAAAGTAGCATTTGGTGATAGAAATACCATACATCTTTGTTTAGAAGTAGTGGCTTCTATTAAATTTAATTACTTCCCCTGTGGCTTTAAATCAAGGGCAGCTTCTGTTAAATTTAATTACTTTCCCCTGCGGTTTACATGGCAAAGGTGTCATTGCTACTTTCGGAGTGCTTCTGGCCAAAGTGAAAGCTTGGATATGATTTGCTCCATTATACCGATGCCTTCCTTCATAATTTTACCTTTTCCCTCTATCCAATAGTACATTTATATGGACATTTTATTCATGAAACCTGCCATCAGTATCTTAAAAATTATTCAATTAGTAGCATGTGATTGACAGCTGAAATCTGAAGAAAAAAAATTTTGATCAATTTCAACACAAAGATACTCTGGATTTATTTCACAATTTTACTGTACAGATGTTTACTTTATGTAGCACACCAGCACTTTAAAAGTATTACTATGCATATTCTACATAAAGGTACACTTTCTTAAATTTTCTGAATGAGGTAGTTATTATCACTTTTATTTTATTAGTTCCACACCAAGCTAACAATTTTTACTACTAATTATGTCGACACCAATTCCAATGGCTCTTCTGCCCCCTAACTGTCAAAGTTCACATTCAAGTGTAGCTACCTAACAACGTTGCCCTTTATTGATTTGTCATTGGAATATATTCACAGAAGTGAATTCCTAAAAGTTTGCTTCTCTCAAGATGAAATGGATCTTCATTAACATTCTGAAAATGAAATGCAGCTTCATAAAAAAAATAAGGCAGCTTTCAGACCATTTTAGAATTTCAGAGAAATTTTGCATTATCTTTCCCATGATTCTACGCTGATGTCAGGCTGTATTTCAACTGAAATGACAATGAAATCATTTCAATTCCATGCAGTGTGCAAAAAAACAGTCAATTTTTCACTTGGCAAGCTGAAGTCTAAAGTAATTAAGCACTGCTGTGTGGGAGGCAGCTTCCTGCTCTGAAGTCAGCCTGAGATAATTACCATATTAAAGTCAAAACATCATGTGCCGCACTGATAGATAGATGGATGGAGAGATTGGGCATCTATTAAATGATCCATTTTGTTATGCTTCCTGGGAAATGTGCCACTGATGCCAATTAAGAAATATATATTCCAAGTGAGTATTTCTAAGTGGAAAAACTTCTATCTGGTATATTGAATTTATTATTTACTGATCATGAAGTACTTAAAGTCATAAAATCTAGATAGAGAGCAACCTATGAGGAGAATTACATGCTCTGACTCGGTTTACAAACCCCTCATTACCTAATTGCCATGTTAGCATAAGGTTCATAACATTTCTAGCCAAGATACTAAGTTATTTCTGTCATGAAAACTCTAGTTGGAATAATGTGATATTGCAGATAAAATGTAAACATTCAGAAATTTCAAAGTCACAAACAGGTGAAGTGAAAAAAATTACTTTTTATGTTTAAAAGAAAGTTAAATAAAATATACTTCAAAGAATCTTTCTTAGATATGAAAAAGGAAATAATCCTCCAAATATTGAAGTTAGATAGGTAATTTAACAACACAGTTTGGTTGAATGCACTGCGGCAAGATGAAGTTACATTTAAAAAATTCCTAGCAACATCATTTATTAAAAGTTAATAATTGATTAATATTCTTTTTCTAGTCACCAAACATATGGTGTTATTTAGGCTTTTATAAAGATACCTGGTTAGGAATAAACTAATGAAACAATCTGGTCTGTGATTTAAGTAGAACAGTTTATTTTAGTGTAAATATTAGTGAAAAAAATAATATATTGATTCCGTGAAAGAAGAGGGCATCTCCAAGTCAGGTTCTTTATTTTTTTGAGTGAAGAAGAATAGGCACCTCTATGTCTGCAGTGAAGGTTATGTTTGATCTTCTCTAACTATTTTCTATGGGATTTATTCACCACTATTTCCACTAACTTACTAATACCATAAAAGATGGGGAACTAAGCAATATCTCTAAAATCAGAGACAAGAACTTCTGCGGATCAAAACTAATATTTTTCTTGGTGACAAAAAAAGTAGATTTTAAAATACAAAAATCTTCACTTATAAAGATTAAATGATAATTAGTTTCTCAAGGAGGTAATCTAGAGAATCAATAGGCTGTCTTAATATCATATTCCATCCATGCCCTCTGGCACATCACTTGATCGGGGTCCCAGTGGGTCAGGCAGTCATTTGAGCCTGGCTGGCATTGCTAAATTCCAGATTGTTCTGAAAGACAGTCTCAATCAGGCCTTTGGTTTTGTGTATGTTTCAAGAGAAATCACAAAATGAATGCAATTTTAAATTACCTTGTGTGGGAGAAAAGGAAAAATAGCACTTGTCTCTGTGACCTGGGATTCAACAGAGAAGTTCACTATCTGACTTACTGTGATCCCTTTTCCATTTCTAGCAATACCATTTTCTTGTAGATGGACAGAGAAATAGAGAAAAAGTAATCATAACGGAGTGTAGGAAGGAGGAAATATTTTCTTTGATATGCTGTATGATATAGTTACTGATGCACACACACACACGCAGTAAAAGCTTTCCATTTTAAGCCCGGGGGGAAACCATCTAAATTAGTTAAAAATGGAAATTAATACTTTTGTTTTATTTTATTCTTCACAGGAGTTAATTCTTCCTAGTGGTGGACCATGAAATTTTATTTTGTTCCTACTTTGCTTAATATTTTCAAAAATGAAGATATACTGCTTTCATAGTTGGAAAAATAAACTCCAATTTTAAAGCATTTCTAAAAACTCAGTAAGAAATATTTAGTCATTTTATAATATATTCCCAAACAAAATGAAGATGAGAGGCCTTGGGGCGGGGAAGATTGCTTTGTAATGGCTAGTCTTGATTAGAAAACAGAAGTAGGCATGCAAAAATGTCTCATCAGTGGCAGCCAGCCTTCCGGAGTGTGAAGCCAGCCCAGACCAACTGAAGAGGGCTAATAATCTCAACTCTGGGGTGTATTTGGTCACTTGTGTTCCATTCTGTAGACACAAATCAGCAACTGGATTTAGAATCGACTACAGGGTAGGAATTTGGTTTGATGACTAGAGCTCTGGTCTGGGAGCAAGAAGATCTAGTTTTCTGTTTCTGCCTGTGTCACTGACTCACTTCATGAACTGATAGTTTAGAATTTCATTCTTTCCTTTTTCTCCATCTGTAAAATGGAGGCAGTAATATGCCCAGCAGGACCCTTTAGCAAAGCAGAAGAATTAGCAAATAGTCGGAGAAGACTACTGTACATTCAGAGCATGATTACTTTGGGGAGAATTTCAGTTCTTCATTGTGAATGTTAGCATCATTTTCAGCTGCCCAAATCCAGGTGCCATTTAGAGAATTCAGCTTCAAACACTGTATTTATTTTCTGCCCTTTAAATGTCCATGGTTTTGAGGTTTTTCTCACCATATTAACTGCAACAGTGAAATTAGATTATTCAGCTTCAGTTTATAGTCCATTTCATTCTTTAATTTTTGTGTTCAGAGATGATGAGTTTTGGTTTGCACTCACAGTGTTTCAGAAAAATAACAAAATGGGCTTTCATTTGAAACATTTAAACTTCATAAAAAATCTGGCTTTACCTATTGTACTGGAATACTGTCGACATAAACAGCATAATAATATATGTGAAAACTGTTTAAGCTTTTCTAAGAGCCTCCCCAATTCTCATCCCCACCCCCAACACACTTTTGTATAACTAAAACTGACTTTAAGCTACCTGCCAACATCTATTTTGATATATTTTGATTATGTATTGGAGAGCACATTTTTAAGATAGTTCTCCAAACATGCCAAGAAATGAAATAGATTAATTCTATCTCAAACTCCTAAATCAAATAAACAAGACATCAATGCACGTAACCTTTCATTCACACTTCATCCACCACCTCATTCTTTACTCTCTTGCAATTCACCCATGGTAATCTTCCTTCTCTCAACAAATGTCATATTCAGTAACTCAATCATACATCTTAATCAAAAGCAATAAGTGTAGCACCCGACATGAAAGAACACCTACATAAACATAGTCTTTTGTGCCTTCAAGTCTCTCTCACACTGACACTGTTAACACAAGACAGCACTTCTCATCACTGGAAACACACCCCTGAATTTATTAAGTGCTCAACACTTTCTCTGGAAATGTTGGAACGACAGCTAGCAGCGGTGTCATCTGATTTTAAAGCAGACTGGCACTATGAAAGTTTAGATTTCAGAATTAAGAAGAGATAAGAAAGTGCTTCTTTTATTACTAAAATAGTTCCCCCAAGTTACTAAACCAATTACCTGACCCTTAAATATTATTTTTATGTGTAATTTGTATAATTACTCCTGGCAACTAAGGCAATAAAATGGACTGTCTTCTGTCTTCAAATTTCAAACTAAGGCAAAGAAACTAGATTTTCTGATGGGATGTGCTAACGGATTTTTATCCAATGGAGTTTCCTGTCATTTTCATCAATGTCATCATCACCATGGAGAGTTTTATCATTTTCACCATGTGCCTGGATAGAGTAAGAAATACAACCATTCTCTTCTCTCTCATGTTTTTACAATTTCATTTGCTTCCTAGTATTGTACTAATATTACCCTGGTTTGACCTTAATATTTAAGAAGGTACTGACAGAGGAATGAAGACTAATATTTCTTGAGCCCCTAGTGCAAAGCAGACACATTACTAGATGCCTTCACATAGTGTATGTCAATTAATTCTCACCACTCTGTTAGACCAGTATTATTTCTCTCCGTTTCTACAATGAAGAAAACTGAGACTCAGCATTAAGCAAGCTACATCATGAACTAGAAAATGAGAGCACCAGACTAAATTACGTAGAGTGGGCTCTCTGTAAATATTTGTTAGTGAACATATGAATCCATATCTAAATATGCTCTATTCGATGCCAGGCTGAGATTCTCTAAGTATAGGATTTAGAAAAACAGGATTTTAAACTCTAAGCTGCTCAGGACTATGTGTTTTAGTTTCAGCACATACTCTCACACCAAAGTATCTTCCATAAGCTAAAAGTTGGATACTATTTACCCCCATTGTACAGATGAGGAAATTGAAATTAAGAGAAATTATGTTCATATAGCTAGTAAATGTCAGTACCAGTGTCACACTTAGACTACCTCTTAGACTCATATTTGAAAACATATGAGCAAAAATAGAGTACCGTTAAACAATAACTGTACCATTGGAAAGAAAATTAATGTTTGAAATGACTTTGTATATTTTTTTCCAGTCTGTCTCTCATGGCGGTGACTATTGACTTGAGCATACACACTGAATGGAAGGCCAGACGATTGGGGTTCCAGTCCTGGGTGTGCCACTTATTACCCCGACTCAGTTTTCTTCTATAAGAAATGCGGATTAAATGATCTACTTTCATTTTGGCTTACCAATGAATTTCTTGCGTCAGTACCTGGAATATAGCAAGTCCTCAACAAGTATTTGTTGAAGAAATAAATGAGATGGGTACCCACAGGCAGTTACATGAAAGTGCTTGATGTGTGTGAAGTTCTGAGTCGATTTGAGGAATGATAACTGTGATTAGGCTCTGGCTCCCCCACCTCTACTCCCATTTATAGAAAGAAGCTGCCTTTTCAAGTTGCCTAACGCTATACATTTGTGTAATTTATCTATTAATAGTTCATTTGGGTTGATTTTACACTAGTCCTTGCTATACTTTCATCTAGTAATGATCTTCTTACTCTGGTCTATCACAAAGATTTAGGTTGGGGTCAACAAATTTTTCCTGTAAAGGGCCAGATAAATATTTTAGTCTTGTGGGTCATACAGTCTCTGTCAAAACTACCAAGTCTGCTGTTGTTACACAAAGTTATCCAAATAATATGTAAGTGAACGAGCTTAGCTGTGTGTCAACAAAACTTTATAAATGGCAGGCAGATCTGGCCCACAGTCTGCATAGTTTTCCAAGACCTGATCTAGTATGCAAATGACCACCAGAGACTGGCGTATCTTCATAGTCATTATTTCAAGTGCTTTGTACGTAGTAACTTCATGATGCTACTTCGCTGAACTAAAAGAACTTTAGTTGTGCTAGGTGCTATACTATGCATCCTAGAGAACAGAAAGCAAAAGAAGATGGTGGCCTCAATAGCATACCCATTTGAGAACAGTTTACCAAGCAACACACCCAGGAGGTCCACTGTAGTCTGTTGATAGTGCTAACACCTGGCAATAGAAAGTGTTATAACAGAATATTCCTTTTGGGTTTGAGGGCACATTCCTCAATGTACAACATATTTAAATTTCTACAATAATGAACTATGAGCTATAATATCACACCAATGACAAAAGGAAAAGAAGGATACATGAGTGATCCTTGTCAAGTGAATCATATCAAGAAAGCTTTTATCAGGAGCTGATTTTCAAGAGACAGCAAAACAGTAGAAGTGGAGAGAAAATAAAATGCATCCCAGGTGGGATTAAAAACACATACAAAGCCATAGAACAAAGCAAGTAAAAGACAAGTTGATTAGCTCACATGAAACAATCATGTTAGTGAATAACAAGAAATGATATCAAAGATTTGCACAAGACCTTGTTCACTCAGTCACTCCTTTTGTTGTACAAATTATTAACTTGAGAATAGAAACTGTAGTGTGACCAAAAGTTCTCAAAAAAGATTCCCATGGAAAGATATGATTTGAGGAAATGACTCTAACTACGTACCTCTGCCAGAAATGAATTTTATTATGCAACAGGTAGTAGATTAATAGCAATGAATGAGTTAAACTCATAAACATTCATGTTGTTAAACAATATCTTTAGCCAACCAATACTACTTAAGTAAAATTCTGTGTAAGGAGAGGAATAGCCCAAGTATAAGACCCAAGCACAACAAGGATTTCCTAGACCTGCCAGCAATGCTGAATTACTTGCATTCTATAGTCTACACTGGCCATTCACATGGCTGCCCCTAGTACAGTCTTGAACTGACAGTGCTTGCAACAGGCAACATCTATCAAAATGCAGTCGGCTTCAGTAGGCAGGTAAAGTTCAGTAGGCAAATCTCTTTTCTTATTTTTCCTTTTATTGAAAGAAAAGTTCGTTTTACAGCATATGGGAAAATAGCAAACCCACATGCTGCCTACTTGGAAAAGCCTCCTGTTTGCCCTGGGGTTAGAGTTTTGCCCTTTCCTCATGAAAAGCTATTCTCACTGCTGGGAATACTCAAATGTCTCTCAGTTCAAGGTAATACATAGAGCTCAGGGATGGGGACTCTCTTTACCATTCATCCCTGAAAAACCAGTGTTATTTAGGGTAGGAGATGGGAA
This sequence comes from Theropithecus gelada, assembly GCF_003255815.1. NCBI lineage: Eukaryota > Metazoa > Chordata > Mammalia > Primates > Cercopithecidae > Theropithecus > Theropithecus gelada. The sequence continues at coordinate 111,708,370 of NC_037668.1, forward strand.
GAGACCTTGGTTCACAAATCCATTTAAGAATTTATTAGTTAAAAGAGAACTTTGGTTCCTGGGAACTGCCTTACGAAATACACCTTTCATTTTTCTGGCAACCCAAGTTGGCTGTATTTCTAGTTTTGTGGAGTCTCTGACTTTGGCTGATTCAAACAATAAAATGAAGAGAGGCTTTATCTGTTGAAATTAAAATCCAAAAACAAAGCAAAGAAACAAAAACAAATGGACAATAGCAAGCCATAGAATTTTATATGGCAATGAATTATCTCCAAGATTCTCTGTGCTCTCATAATCTACCACACATACCACAGCTTTAAAAACCAAAGTAACCCATCATCTAGAATGCTTGAACAAGTAGATTGAAAACACTTCTCAGACTGGCATTAATTACAATTAGCAAATTGCTTCATGTCTTCCAAAACACCACCCTTTTACTGGCCTTTTACTGGAAGTCTGTGATGGAATTTCTTTTTGATGGGAAACAGAGAAGCAAGTGCTTCAATTGGGCAAAGGCACCAAGAGGAAGCATCAAGCCTCTCATCTCTAGTACAAGATCTGCAGCGTGCATTCTTGAAGACAGAGTGACATCTAAAGGGATTTTGAAATAGCCAGGGCTGCTATATGGCAGCCAAACTGACAAAGTCAAGGGCATGTCATATTTTGGAAAACTGATGAGTTTTCAGGTTTCCTGTGCTTGATTGTCCCAAGTAACCATGAAAAGAGGATCAAATTCCGATTTTAATGACATGCCTCAGGGTGCCCTCAGGACAACTGCCATTTTTATCTTAGATTCTGCAGGTCCTCAGTGAACAAAAGGGGGGAAAATCAGCTTTGAATAGATTCCTTACGCTCTTGTCAAAAGTAATCCAACTCTGAATATCTATATCCCAAAATATCATCACGCGGGCAGCTTTTATTAACCTGAAGAATTAATAGAGCAGAATATTTAAAATGGGGTTTCAGTTATTGATTCTCCAATTAGATCTTGTGTTCCCTAGGTGCTGTGTATAATAATGGTTTTTGCTCAGTCTCCTGCACCCGCTAGCTCACTCTTGCTCTCTCTCTTTCTCTCGGTGTCTCTCCGTTTCTCATAAGCATGCATGCTTTGAATACACATGTGGTGCATAATGACCAGATTTGGGAGGCAAGGCTGCATTTGTGGATTCTGATTATGCTTTTGAAAAATATCCTTGGTCCCCAAATTTAGTCTTTCCCAAGCTTATAATCCCCATTCTCTTTCATTCTGCACAAAATAATTTTTATTTTGGAGTTGACTATCATAATATGTGGCAGCTTAGCCAGAGAGCAGGGCCTGTGTGCTTGTTAACAGCACCCTGATGTTAACAATGAACTAATTACTTTTACTACTGATGTGCTCTGGGGCATTATTTTCTTTCTGTACGCTTTCCTACTGAACTATTGTCATTACTCAATCAGAGAGAACTGAGGAGAGCAAAAGCAAAAAAAGAAAAAGCGAATGCATTTTCCTCCACAGGGCTGAAGCCAGAGTCCCATATCCTAGGTCTTGTTTTTCTCTGTTTTCTTTAATTGTGCATTCCTTGGGAGGTGGGAATCCTTCTGATGCATTTTTACTTATTTATGAAAAATAGTATAAAATCTTGCAAGGCTCCTGGGATACTCTATCACATTTATAACCATGATGTCCCAGTGAACTGCTTAAGCACGGATCAGCTGCAGACCGAGAAGTTAACCCTTTCTTCTTTACAGAAGCTGTGTCAAAGTGGTAAAACAGTTTGTGGTGTATTCCCTTTTTGGTAAAAGTGCCTCTGGAAAAGAGAAGTATGCACATTTCTCCATTTGCACAACAGTATTTCTAGTTTTATTAGAGTTGGGGGGCACGAAAGGGAGGGGAGCGATGAGAAAGGACCACATTAGCCCAGAGAAAGCTATGATAAGAGAACATTTACAGTGGGATATCATTTGCAGCAAAAGTGTTATTTTGCCTGAAGATAGAATTTGTTCACGCAACTGATTTTCTGTGATTGTTTTCATATAAAACACCCACCCTAGACCCATTCACACATCTACCCAAACAACAATATTTCACTTTCATGTCAAAAGAAGTTGGCATAGAAAATTCAGAACAAAACACGGAACCTGAGGCATTGAAACGATAAATAATGACAGGACCTTTCAGCTAGTCCTAATAAAGGAGATTAAAGCAACATGTAACATAAGATGTATGTTAATAAAACAAGCGGTGAAAAATAATAAATGGACTCCCCTAATAATAGACACATATCTTTACATTTCCATTAGTCTTTTGCCTGTGCCGTCTTTTTTTTTTTCAACACTTAAAAATATATTATAACCATAGAAAAATGTTGATTATCAAGCCAGAGTATTCTTGAAAATATGACTATCTGGGTTGCTGTTTTAAAATAAGTTATCTTTCTCATACAGCAACTTTTCATTGAAAGCTGTCTCACCAGAGCAAGAATCAATCATTGTATGTTCAGATGCTGCTCAGTTTCCCAGAGCTGTCAGTGCCCACAATCTGTCTCAGCGGGTTGGAATTCTGATAAGAAATGAGAAATGTAAAGGCCAGAAATCATCATCATCATCATCATCATCTTTATTAGTTCACCAGTGTTTAGGACCACAAAGAAATCGGCTTCCTATAATTAATGCAGTTTGAACTTCATTGCTAAAATATTTCTTTAAGTGTGAGTCAGATACTCATTTTGATTCTTTTGTTCTTCCAATAGTTGTTTTCACACCAAGATGTTGCGCGTTTAGCTGTTTTTCCTATAGAAGAGGAACTATGCTAATAGAATAGGTCTTTGTTCCTGGTGTTTCTTTCCCCGAGTTGAGCAACAGCAACGTGAAAAGAAACAGTAGAAGTGGGGAAGCAGAGGGATGGCATCCTTCGGCTAGTATGCTGTATTCTCTTCACCACACCATTTGTAAGTCTGGTTTAGTTCTTGTTCTGATGTAAAACTGTAATTTTATGTTGCAATATCAGAATTTTATGAAGTTGCTTCTTTTTTAAAAGGTAAACATCTTGAAGGTAGGACTTACAAATGAACACAACAGTAAGCGATGAAAATTGTATCAGAATAAATCTAATAAGGATTATGCTAAACTATAATATTTAGGCATCTTTCAATAGCTTTAGCTAGAATCATAAAACTAAAATGTGGCCAGTGCATAGATCCAGTGAAAGAACAAAAACCCTAAACTATCTCAAAATTTAAAAGCAAACCATTACTAAAACTATGTTGACTTTGCATTTTTAAGAGGTAAAAAGCCTATGATTAGAAAGCAGACAATTTAAGGATTCTATAGTATATTTCAGCAAGAGAGGGAGTGGGAGAGAGGAGTGAGAGCGAGAGCATTTGGGAGGGTGAGGCTTTCAATTCTTCCCAAACTGCAATTTTATTATTTAGCCAGAGGTCTAAATTCAGAGGTCTAAATTTTATTATTTAGACCTCTGTAGATTTTTGCCTCTGTTGAATAGATGATGGACTTGATTTAGACGTAAATTTTTTATCTTGGTAACAAGTAAATAAGGTTTGGTCAATGCAAAAATATTTGAATAATTTTTTTAAAGATTTTCTCAAGAGTTTCTTTACAAGAGTTTGTGAATTATTCAGCCTCAAGTCCGGACTTTCTATTTATGAAATAGAGGCTTTTGTTAATATTAAAATAATTACTAATCTAAAAGATTCTCATGTATCACATATAATAATTTTTAAATTGTTTATGATTCAGGAAAAATTGATGTAGAGACCAAAATTAAGAGAAGAGCTAAGTAATTATCTAAATAGACTTAGTTCTGTGAGCCTTACATGGCCAAGAGCAGTGTCCTGTGCACTATTTTCTCCTCAATAGGACAATGGTTGTTAATAATGAGTAAAAGATAGTATATAAAAAGGGTGTTTTGAACAATCTGAAATCAGTTTAAATTCTCACAAAAGGAATGATCCAGACATTGATGAATTCCATGCCAGCCATTCCCACATATTCATCTACATCCTGAAGAGAAATATGAGAGGTAATTACAATGTTGGCTGAGCTTAGCTGAAACTGTTGCTATTAGGAATAGCCAACAACTTTCACTCCTTATTGTACAAAACCCCCAACCCCTAAAAGGAGGGTGTCTTTTTCTAGTTCTAATTTTAACTTGAAAAATCATATCTCAGGAAACTTAACATTGCTTTTAAGTGTAAGAACAATTAAAGTGATATATAATACATTCAGCTCATAACAAAGTTATCATTGAGACAACTTCCAAGATATGAAAATATATCTCATAAAGCTTGAACTTGGTTTTGTCAGAAAACCAGTATTAAAAATAGCAAGCAGATTATATAACTTCTGGGAGGGGAAAGTGAGGCATTTGCAAACAAATCAATGAAGGAAAAAAAATAAATCTAAATACCATTTTCATGAATTTATAAAGAAACGAGTTACACCAGAATAAGAGTCTAAGTTTCTAGCCAATGAGTAATCAAAAAATAAATAAATGAAATAAAATAAAAAAGAAGCTTTTAAAAAAAAATTAGTGAAGCATGCAAGTTATTGATAAATACTGTACTTGGAATTCCCTGGCACCTTCTCCTGAAGAATCACTCTGGACTACTTCATTTCTTGTCATGGTATTGAATTAAGAAGAGCCATTTTCCTTGGCACAGTTTTATAGAATAATGAAGCTGAAGAATACATTTAATTATCCCAATTGTCTTAACATCAAGTCGGCCCTTGAATTCTCTTCTTTCTTTTTTAGACCTCAAAGCACCACTTAGCATGTAAAACACAGTAGGTGTTTTCTAAGTGCCTATTAAATAAGGAAACAGTTTAATAACTAACTGTGTAAGCAAAGGTGTGCTTAAAAAAAGTTCTGGAAGCACATTTCAAACTTATATTTTAATTGTTATTTTAAATATAGACACCACTGGCTGTCAGAAAATGATTCTGGATTGGCCAATGTGTTTTTTTTCAATACTAACTGACCATTACCATGTGACAGGTATATAGATTCAAGGACAAATATAACACAGCTCTAGCCCTCAAGAAAGTCACAGTCTAGAGGAGTATGAGACAAAGTCTCGTATTAAATGGGTGATAAATGTAAAAATAGAAATAGCCCCAGGATAGTAGCTCCAAGGAAGAGTATCAGCAGGATGGGGTGGGAAGCAATTCAGAGGCAACTTCCAGGAATAGATCATCCAGGCAAAGAAGGAAGGGGAAGGATATAGAAAGTGATTCCAAGCAGAGGAGGATGTGTCGGGGACCCCCAAGGCTACCTCCAGATTTGATGTTTTACTACAAGGACTTACAGGACTTACCATATATTCACAGCTATGATTTGTTACAGTGCCAGGATACAAAGCAAAATCAGCAAAGGGAAGAGCCACGTGAGGCAAAGTCCAGGAGAAATCACGACAAACTTCTAAGAGTCCACTCTCAACTAAGTCACACAGGACTTGCTTAATTAAAGTGGGTTGTGAAGACACATGAAATGTTGCCAACCAGGAAAGCTTGTTAGATACTCCAGGATTTTTACTGGGGGGCTAGTCACATAGGCATCTTTTCCTAACATGTACCAAAATTCCCGACTCTCAGAAGGAGAACAAGTGTTTAGCATAAACCATATTTTAGCACAGTGTAGTCACTCTTAACCAGTTCTAGGAATGGTTGGAACTGAAAACCTTCTGAAATCCAAGTTTTCAGATCATAGCCAAGGGACAATCTTGTAAGCAGGTCTTTCAAAGATAGCAGTTAGACATGTTATGTCAACTCTTTTCTGCATAAAGGCTAACATGAATAACCTCGAATAACGAAAACACAGCTAGAGGCATGATAGGTAGGACGGCCTTATTATCCAAACTGGCACTCTTAAGAGGGAAAGGAGGATCAATTAACTATTATGCCAGGATGAGGGGTGTAAACCAGAAATGTCCAGGGTATGAACATATGGTTGTGGTAAAATATGAGACAGTAGTTTGGTGCTGCTGGTGTTTGGTGTTGCATGAGTTGGCTAAGGCTCAGGATCTGATTGAGGCTAGATGATGGAAGGCTTTGCATTTAAGAAGTTTGGGCTTTATACATGGGTGGTGAAGAGCTCATGAACAGTTTTAAGTAGGAAAGGGACAAGGTCAAAAGTCATCTGGAAAATCTAATATTTTTCCATTGATGAGGATCTCAAAAAGGAAACTGCTTCTCCACTCCCATCATGTACCATGGCAATATAATGTGGTGATAAAGAGCATAGACCAAAACTCCTACATTCTCCTCCTAGCCCTGTCACCTACTAGCTATGTGACTTTGGAAAAGTTCATCTCCTGTGCTTCAATTTTCTAATTTCTAAACATGAGTAATAATAGCAGCTTCCTGGGATTTTATATAAGAATTAAATGTGCTACCCATATTTTATTGAATCAAAGCACTATCAGCTATAAGATATATCAGAAAAAAGAAAAAGACTACCAATAAAATTATGACTCAGTGCTTTCTCATCACTTAATGTTTTCATTTTGGCTATGATTTAGACGTGGCTTTTCTTCTGTATTACTATGATACACACATAAAAAGCAAAATAGAAATGAAATTAATTGGTTATTGCTTTGAAATAAAATATTAAATTATGATCATTCTTCCTATAATATTTGCTTTACTAATGTTAAATGTTGCTGTCTTTTTTTGCTGTTCTTAATATACATTCTTTTACAGTTTCAGTGCTGAATCAAATGATGACAATATAAACAGCCATAACCAGCTTTATGCATCCACAGGTAATGATGACTATGCCATGACTTCTGCCTGGCTGACAACAATTATAAGATGTCATATTTTATAGGACATATTCCATTTTCAGAGATGTTAAAATATAAAAACAAATGCACATTTTCAAATAAATGAAATAGAACAGAATAAGAAGTAGATTTAATGTGAACCTAATGAAGAGAGAGCCTCATGGCCTCTCAATTGCATAGGCCCTTTCCAAAGCCCTGTGAGTAGTAGTATACTCACATAGTCATGCAGTTGTGAAAATTTCCATTTTAAGAAGCTAGAAAAATAAGAGCAAATTAAACTAAAAGTGAGAAGTAATAATACAATAAGAAAAAAAATCAGTGAATTAGAAAGTAGATAAACCATAGGGAGAAAACAACAAAGTCAATCATTGGTTCTTTGAAAAGATTTACAAAAAGACTGATTTTAAAAATGAGAGAAAATGCAAATCACTAATATTGAACGTGAAAAATGGAATATAACTCAACAAATATTTTAGAAGATAATGAGGGGATACTATGAGTAACCTTATGCCACTATAGAAAAAGTCCTTGAAAGACACAACTTACCAAAACTGACATAGGAATAAATAGAAAGTATATGTAGCGCTATATCTACATGATAGATAACAATTCTATCCCCACCTCCCTCTATTCATGCCTTTATGAAATTCCCTCCCCTTGAGAGTATTTGGGACCTGTGATTTTCTTTAATAATAATACAAGGCAAAGGTGATGGAATGTCACTCCCATGATTATGTTACACACGTTTGTAACTTCCTTCTTGCTAGCAGACCCTCTCTATAGACCCTCTCCTTTGCTGGCTCTGACGAAGTTGCCCTGTAGAGATGTTCACGTGTTCATGTTCATGCAAGTGGGGACTGAAGGCACCTCCAGCCAACAGTCAGCAGGGAAAAGAGTCCCATATTCCCAAAGGGTACTGGATCCCATCAATAACAGGGTGAGCTTGGAAACTAACGTTTCCCCAGGTGAGCCACAGATATGACTCCAGTCCTGACTAACACCTCACTTGCACCCTTGTGAGAGACCTTGAAGCAGAGGACTCAGCTAAGCCATACCTGGATTCCTCACTCACAGAAAGAGTAAGATAATAAATATGTGTTAAGTTGCTAAATTTGTGGTAATTAGTTACCCTGCAGAAGGTAAATAATAAGACCTATTTTTTATTTAATTTGCAATACAAAATGTTCTCACAAATAAAATTTCAGGCCCAGAAGACTCCAATGCTTAATTCCATCAAACAATCAAGGAAAAAATAATACTAATCCCATGAAAAATGTATCTCAGAATGCAGAGGAGAAAGGACTACTTTCCAACTAATTTCATGAGGCAGCATAATGTTGAACTCAAGATCTGACAAAGATATTACAAGAGAAAAAAATACAGATCAATATCATTCCTGAAGAGGGATACAAATAATGTATTTAAAATATTTTAGCAAATAGAATCCAGAAATATATAAAAAGAAAAATATATCATTACCAAGTGAGTTTATCCCAGGAATGGAAAGTTCAGTCAACATTAGAAAATCTATCAATGTAATTCGACACATTAACAGAGCAAATGGCAAAAAAAGTCTCCATAGAAACAGAAAAAAAAAAAAAAAACTTGACAGTATCTGTCCACGATAAAAACTCTCATCAAGTTAGAAATAAAATGTAGTTCCCTCATCCTGATAAAGGCATCCGTATGAAACATATAGCTGATATCATATTTAATGCTTGAAAGCTAAAATTGGAAGCAAGTTACACATTACTGTTCTCGCTACTTTTCAACATTCTATTGAACATCTTAACAAGTACAATAAAAACAGATAAATACATAAAAGGCATAAGTATTGGAAAAATAGTAAAACTGAGATTATTCCCAGATGGTATGATTGTGTACATAGAGAACCCCATGGAATTTACAAAAAATAATAACCGATACGTGAACTTAGTTTACAAAACACAAAATCAATTTTATTTCTGTACATTAGCAATGAACAATCATAGCATGAAATTTTAAAATAAAATTTCCAGAAGTTTCAAAAACTGTCACATACTTTAAAAAATTTGATGAAAATATGCAAGAGCTCTACGAAAGTATTATAAAACACAGCTGAGAAAAATTAAAGACATAAATAAGTGAAAAGACATACCATATATATGAATCATAAAACTCAGTAATGTTATAATGCTCCTTCTTTCCAAATTTGTCTATATCTTCAATACAATCTCTATCAAAATTTCAGCAAGGATTTTTTAAACAATTGAAAGTTAGGTATAAATCTTATATAAAATGCAACAGACATAGAATAGCCTAAACAATTTGAAAAAGACTAAGTCGAAGGACTTCTACTACTTGATATTAAGACTTACTGTAAACTGAAATAATCAGAACAATATGGTACTGGCATAGGATGTCAAATCAATGAAAAAAATGAGTCAATAAGTAGACCCTGATATATAATGAAAATTGATTTTTTTTTTTTTTTAACCGCAGCACTGAGTTAATGGAAAAAAAGACTTTTTGTTTTAACAAACAGCGCTGGAACAACTAAATATCTGCATGGAAAAATAAGAATAAACCTAAATGTTATTTCACTCCATATACAAATAATTCTAAATGTACCATAGACTTAAATAAAAAACTCAGAACTGTGAAGTTTCTAAAAGGAAACATAGCACACAAGAGACTGTCTTTGCAAGTTTGGGGTAGGCAAAAATTCTTTGGACAGGACAGAAAAAGCTTAACAATGATAAAAAGAAAAAAAGTGATGAATTGGGCTTCATCAAAAATAACACTTTCAGCCAGGCGCTGTGGCTCACGCCTGTAATCCCAGCACTTGGGAGGCCGAGGCGAGCAGATCACGAGGTAAGGAGATCCAGACCATCCTGGCCAACATGGTGAAACCCCATCTCTACTAAAAATACAAAAATTAGCAGGGTGTGGTGGCACACGCCTGTGGTCCCAGCTACCCAGGAGGCCAAGGCAGGAGAATCGCTTGAACCCGGAAGGTGGAGTCTACAGTGAGCTGAGATCCCGCCACTGCACGCCAACCTGGGCGACAGAGAGACTCTGTCTCAAAAAAAAAAAAAAAAAAAAAAATTCTATTTATTAAAAGACACCATTTCATAGAAACGAATAGGCAAACCCCAGACTGGGAAAAATTTTGGAACATATATATATTTTAAAAAGGTATATAATTGGAATATATTTTTTAAATTCCTACAATTTGAGACTAAACATACAAACAACCAAATAAAAAGCAAAGATGTAACCACTTCAAAAAAAAGATAAACAGATGACCAATAAGGACATGTCAGTGCTCATGGTCAAACCCACAATATGGCACCAAGTTAAAACCATAATCTAGTACCAATTAACACTCACTACAATGGATAAAATTTAGGAGAGTAAAAACTCAAAATGTTAATGAGGAGGTAGAGCAACTAGAACTATTCTCACACTGGTGGTAATGTAAAATCTCACAACCATTTGGAAGAACTTCATGGCAGTTTCTTGTAAAGTTAAATACACATTTGCCCTGCACACGTGGAATTCCATCCTGGGTATTTATCCGGAAAAAATGAAAAGGATCCACAAAACACTGTATTGGGCTGTTAATAGGCCAAAACCTGGCAACAACTAAAATGCTCATCAACAAAATAATGGGTACATTGTATTATATTTATAAAATGGAATACTTCTTAGTAATAAACAACAGTGAAGCACACATTCAAGTAACAACATAAATGAATTTCAAAAATATTAAGATGAGCAAAAGAAGCCTGGCCCAAAAATGTACTGCATGTTTTCATTCACATGGATTCAAATGACTGGTAAAGTTAATCTACAGAGACAAGAAGTGGTGACCGAATTCCAGCATGGGGGTAGGAATCAATTAAGATGCACGAGAGAATTTTCAGGGTGGTGGAAATTTTTTGTTTTTTTAGTGAGTGTTATGTTTATAAGGTTGAAAAATATTGTTAGAATGCATCAAATGAATATATAAGATGCATGTATTTCACTGTATCTTAATTATATGCCAATTAAAAATTTAATTTTAATTTAATTAAAAAATTGCAATCCAACAAACATGTATTAAAAATCTACTATTTAGAAAGTACTGTGTTATACTGTGAAATGCCACATTGTTTAACTTGGGAGAAGGCCAGATAGATCCACATGTTTAGCCAGGTAGCCCCATATATGCTAGCGTTGGTTAGTTACAGAGGTTTTAATAAAACTATTAAAGATATATTAACAACTAGTACACAATTAGTACACATTTTTGCTCTTAAAATTCAGTGGAAACACAACAGCGAGACTTATTCCTACAGAATAAGTGTAAACATGTGCCAAAACGTTAGGTCTTTGAAATGCAAAGCCAGTGCATTCAAGCAGGTAGAAAGTATCAGAAGGAAATACAAGGTGATTCAACAGGAGGAGGATAAGGTTAATCACAAAAAGCCCCTTTGTACCCCTCCTAGCCATAAAGTGACTGACTTTATAATTGTTGTCACTCATTGCTCCCAGCAAGTGTTCCATCCCAAAGACCATGACCTTATCCAATTAGCACTCACTTTGCAAGTAAAATAGTGGGAGAACGTATTCAACATACTTTCAAAACACTGTGCTAGGTCATCTCATTTGATTTTCACTGATTCCGCTATTGCAATGAGGGAGAAAAAACTCTTTTTGGACTAATTTGGCATTTATTAAGTTATCCTCATCAGTTTTGATGTGTATTTTTGTAGATTTTTTTTGCTATTTATAGATTTAAATATTTTGTTTTAAAATGGAATTAGTTAATTTAACTATTTTTTGAGATCAAACCTAGAATGATCATTATCAGACTATCTTTGCATTTGTTAAAGCGTCTTTGCCACCAGCGATTCATCCTTCTAGAGGCTTCCTTTGTTGAAGAAAATATTGTACACCATTTTATAATCCACCTGAGAAACCATGGAGATATATCACTGTGCACAGTAAGTAGGTGCTCAAAAAACACTTGTTGAATGAATGAATGAACAAATGTTATGGCCATAAAGAGCCAACATTTCATAATGTCCTGCTCCAAATGGTTCAAAATAGCATTATGACAGCACGGCTCAAAACATTGTTACAATTATATAGGATCATAGACATTGGGGTCAGTCTCTAAAGTCTAAGTCTTGGATTCTATCATTATTATTTTTGAGTTTTGGGGCAAATTTCTTAATTTTTCTAAGCCTCAGTCTTGTCATTTATAAAACAGGGATAAAACTATTTGCACCTGGTATAATTATAGTAAAAATAATGTGCACAAAGCATTTTGCAGCTGACCTGTAAAAATCTCTCAAGTACTTGTTGCTATTAAGTTTTTTTCATAATTTTAAAATTGTATTATTATCGTATAATAGCTAAGAACACAAACTCTGGAGCTAGACCTCTGCTCTTCAGTTTTCACATAAAGATGACAATGATGATTGTATCTGTTGCATAGAGTTGTTATGAGAATCAGATAAGTTAACAGGTGATGTGCCTAGAATAACAAATACAGCATGAGGCTTAATTATTCATGTTGGTGGTGGTAATGTTAAAAGATATCCAACTGGGTAAATGTGATTTTAGTGTTACATGGATTTGAATCTCAGCTCTGCCCCTTACTTAGTATGTGATCTTGTATAAGTTAATTAACCATTCTGTGCCTCAGTTTCCCCATCTCCAAAGGGGAAATAATAGCACTCATAACATAAAGTTATAGTTAGGATCCAACGAAAGAATACATGTAGGCCGGGTGCGGTGGCTCAAGCCTGTAATCCCAGCACTTTGGGAGGCCGAGACGGGCGGATCACGAGGTCAGGAGATCGAGACCATCCTGGCTAACACGGTGAAACCCCGTCTCTACTAAAAAATACAAAAAATTAGCCGGGCGGCGTGGCGGGCGCCTGTGGTCCCAGCTACTCGGGAGGCTGAGGCGGGAGAATGGCGTGAACCCAGGAGGCGGAGCTTGCAGTGAGCTGAGATCCGGCCACTGCACTACAGTCTGGGCGACAGCGAGACTCCGTCTCAAAAAAAAAAAAAAAAAAAGAATACATGTATAGCACTTAGGTTAGCACCCAGGACACAGTAGGTGTGTAATGAATGTTAACTATTATTGTTGCCATGGTGTGGTTATCATCATCTCTGCCAAAGGAATTCATATTTATAGCCTGAAAATATTGACAGATAAAAGCGCTGTTTATAGTGAACACATAGGGAAGATTCTCAAATTGCATTCCTTTAGTTCAAAAACTTAATGCTTCACTGTTTCAAGGTCCTAATTTTCTGAACTTCTCTTTCATTTTCCTATCCATCTAGATAGTTCAAAATCTCCCACCATCAAAGGCAACCCTTCCTCATTAGCTTTGGAGGCCATTTTCTCACCAATTTAGTTATTCCTTTAAAACTAAAATATAATAATTGCAAATCCTGTCCCATGAAGATCAAAATACGTGAGTTCTGTTCCTGAAATTGTCAATAAATTGGGTTCCTTGGTGAAATCATCATTTCTCTGAGTTGTACACATTCTTCCTCAATAAATATGTCCACAAGCTAACTTGCAAACTTATACACAGCTGATATACAGAAACCAACTCAGGGTACTGAACAAATATTCTACGTTGGCTGTAATTGCCACCACTCAAATTCCAGGAAACTGCATCAAAGTTGTAGCTGTAGGTGATCCTCAGCATTACTGGCCAAAGCTGGTTATTGCAAACCCATGCCCCCTTAACCCTCTGCCCAGTGTGTAAGTGTTGTTCAATAGCCACAGAAAAAAAATATAATTAAAAGATACCAAAACTGAGCTAGAAGAGATATTAGAGGTCATCTGGATTAATTCCTTATAAGAACAGAAAATAAGGATAAGAAATGCTAAATAACTTTGCCAAGGCCATAAATTTGTTTGAGCAAATTTAGCAGTCAAATAATAGAAGTAATAAGAGTACCTTACATGCAAAAGCCTTTTAGAGTTTAGAGAGCACTTTCAGACATATTATCTTATTTGATTCTCATGGCAACTTAATAAGGTAGAAAGAGAGTAAGCATCATCTACATTTTACCGGTAAGGAAATAGGCTTAGATAGGTGAAATGATTTGACCACGGTAACACGGTAACATTCTACTCTGTATGTAGCAGAGTAGAAATCGGAAACCACTTCCCTCCAGATTCTCATGCCCTACTTTTCTTCTGCAATTATATTATCAAGTCATCTAACAGTATAAAAGTTATTTTTCAAGTGTGTGACTTTATTACTTGTTTGTGGTAAGAAGAATGTAGACTATTTCCTGTGCATTTTTCTAGTATTGTAGAGACATAAGGATCTGTGAGAGCCTTTATCTATTCCATCCTCCTGCATCAAAGCGGGATTTCACATAAATCATCTAGGACAGACCAGGCATCTATTTGAAGATAAGATATTTTTCAAAATTCCAAGAAATGTGGGTTTTAGCCAACCTCATCCACAATGTACTTTTAACATTAACCAGATTGGCAAGTCTTTTGTATTTTACCTAGTCCTTCATGAAATTAATAGGAAACTAAGATTTCTTTCATTAATTGAGAATAATTCTAGTATTCTAAAAGTGATGATTATGTTTGAGTATCACTATGTACTTTATCTAAAATATCAAAAATAATTTAGTGGCTTAAATACCTATAAAAGGTGCTGATTAACATAATCCCATTTGTGAAACTGATCTCCCAGACTACCATGATTGTTTAACAACAGGCACATAATCCAGTTTGGGCTAATGAGTCAACAGGAGATGGTGTCTAGGGATTCTGGAAAAGGAGAGACATTTTCACTTCCTGATAGATAGGAATGAAAAAGCGTATTGCCTCAGGAGATGTTCAAAGCCATTTCAAGTTTGCCAGCTTTGGGCTAAAGTCAATATTGGAAGTTAAGGGGATAAACAAAATGAAATAGGTGTTTGGTGAAATGGTTGATCCACTGTATACACTTTGTTTAATACATTCTACTTATTCCCTTTAAACTTACATGAGCCAATAAATGCCTTTAAGTTTTTACCCATTTTGATACTAAGTTCCAGGTATGCAGTGCATGCCATTTGTGTGTGTGTATGTGTGGGTGTATTCAGCGAGCAGTGAGTTCTGGCCCTTTCATGAAGCAGAGAAGAGAATGAGGCCTTTTCTCTGGCCACAGAGACCATGGACATGTGGCAATGCCAAGCAATATATCCTGTGACCTGCCTAGAAAGAGATAACCAATGATACATTGGCGGGACCCAGGGGGAAATGGGACTGTGTTACCCGTCTCCCTAAGGTGTAGTCTCCCTTCACTTGCCCCATAGTCCTGTAACATAAAACACATAGAAAACCGCAGCTTTGATCCCAAGGCCTTTAGGAGCTGGTAGACTCGGCTACCAAAACCTTACCTAAAGCCAGAAAAACCTCTGCTGCACACACTCATCAGCCATTGCTGTCTATGGGTGAGGTGTACCCGCAGGTTGAATATTCCTTTCCAGCAATGGGAAAGCCGCTATCATGCAGAGGTGAGCCCTCCCTGGCAATGCCACTCACCCAAATATCTGCTGACTCTGGCTCCAGCCACGCTCCAGTCCTTAACCACAAGAAGGGAAATCATGATGCCCAGCGTGACCAGCTGACTGGTCCTGGGTCAGAGCTTGAGGATCATAGTCTCAGGGGCTACAGACAGCGATAAAAAACAAATCTGGGCCATTTAGCTAGCTTCTTACCCTGTTCTAAGCCCCTTTCTTCTTTCCTTAGCTATCAGTAATCCAAGAAACCTCTGTCATCAAGTTGGACATGGCAAGAGACGTGCTTTTCATTATCTGTTGCCCACATTTACTTTTATTTCCAGGTCTTTATTAGTCAGACTCCTATGACCCACGTTCAGGAAAACCTAGGCTTTGCCTTGATCCTAGCCAGCTGTTGCCAGTATTATTTACCTTGCCTCATGAGTCCTGGACTCTTCCTGTCCCGATGCCAACTTATGGAAGTTCTGTTCAGCAATAAATCTGAAGAGTTGGCCCCATATTGCAAATATGATTATACGAATAATACAGAATCTCCGTTTTATGTTCTCATCTCTCTCCAAACCCAAGGTCAGGTGTTCCACCAGTATATGGACACCAGCTGAACGCAGGAGCTCATCAAGCTTTGCATTCACCCCAAAGGGACCACAGTGCGCTTCCTAAAGAGTGGATTGTTCTGCTTCTGCCATGAAAACCCCAGTTATCAATGTGACCATTATCTGTCTGAGCATGTCACCAGCTTCTGATGACCCACCCGCTCTAAGGGGATATATAATGTCTACAAAATGAGATACCAAGGGCAACTACAAATTCATCTATATCTAGTGATGGATACATGGTGACCTTTCTAGTTTACCAACGTACAGCTCTCACTGAACATCTCATCTAGTCACTCAACCCAAGGAGACATGGCTTAATTTGATGCAATGCCCACATGCTATGTCTAGCTGGTATCCCATGAGCCAGGGCCTTTATCAACTACCTGAGGCCACCACCTCTAGGTTAATTCTAAGATATGGGCACAGTCATATACCACATAATGACATTCAGTCAATGGTAGACCACATATAGGATAGTGATCCCATAACATAACGGAGCTGAAAATTTTCTATTGCCTGTTGATGGAACGTCACAGCACAATGTATTTCCTCTTCTATGTTTGAATATGTATAGATAAACAAGTATCATTGTGTCACTATTGTCTACAGTATGCTGTACAGGTTTGTAGCCTAAGAGCAACTGGCCTGGGGGCAATAGGCTATACCGTTAGCCTCATTGTGTAGCAGGCTATACCATCTACGTTTGTGTACACTACATATAGGGTACATCACAAGTACACTACATCTCTGATGGGCACGCAATAATGAAATCCCGTAACCATGCATTTCTCAGAATATATCTCCATCTTTTAGTGACACGTGACTGGATTTGAAAACCCTGAGGTGGAGAACTGTAACATAAACTGTCCACCAAAAAGTCTGGGGAGGGGGTTTTGCCTAAGGTATCATCAGCTTTAGTGAAAGTGACCTCAGGGCAATAAAGAAAACATCCCATCACTGCAGAGTTCACAGGTCACTGTCTTCCATCCACTTATTCTCCATTGTTTTGTACATTTTTCTCCAATAATTTTATGTTTGCTGGTTTGGACCATAAACCATTGCTTCTTCCTAGGGGAGAAAGATCATATTTGTCTTTATCCCTCCAAATCCCATGTTGCTTCTTAGTTTGTCCCATTGTAGGCTATTAGACACAGAAGGTGAGATTGTCCTGGAATTCGAGGGGATTGGGGGAGGTCTTTTTCTTTTTTTTTTTTTTTAATCACTTTTCCATTTCACAAGTATCAAGTACTCCAAAAGAATAAATAAAGGCCATAAATGATGAGTTAATGGGTGCAGCACACCAACATGGCACATGTAAATATATGTAACAAACCTGCACGTTGTGCACATGTACCCTAGAAATTGAAGTATAAAAAAAAAAGAATAAAAGCCCTATTTTGGAAACCAAAATATGAGAGGAACTTCATCTACTTCATCTTCACACACCTGCCCAGCCACCCTTGTTTAACAAAGATTTTCTGCTTTCATGGACTGTCATGCTACAGAATATTCAACTGCAGCTCCTAGAACGTTTCCAACCTTATATTAGGTTACTGCAAAAGTAATTGTGGTTTTTCCCATTAAAAGTAATGGCATTAAACAAAAACTGGTTAAAATTCTCCAAGTTTTGATATACCTGTATATTGCTCACCATCCTCCAACAGTCAACTAATTAACCAGAGAGCTGAAGAATAACTCTATTTCCAAACTCCTGCAGACAGCAAACCTGGGCCGCATCCTTGGTTTATATAACTTACTGCACTTCTCAAATCACAACATTCCCTGTAACAGCAACTATGGCTTACAGCCATATGACCTTCTCTGTCTTATATTACATACAATAGGAAAAAACATGTCCTCAGAATGACCTCTAGGAAACTCAGGGGTACGCTGAGGAATAAAATTATCCTTTAACAGAAGTTTCTGAGTAGGAGGTTTCATGAAAGATAGTCTGGCTTTCCTCTAAGCCCATACATAGCCCCTGAGCCTTGAAAGAAGCTGGAGAAGGATGTGCGTAGTTTTCCATCAATGCTTTTGGTCTTCCAAGCACAGTGTTCTTTTTCCCCCAAAACATCCCCCTCATAATCTGCTTACCAAGAAAGCTGGATTACTAAGGAAAGGAAATGCTAGATTCATGCAGATTTTATGACCAGCTTTAATACTTGGTCTGTTAGAAAGAGCATAGCCCAGAGAGCTAGACCTAGAAATTTGACTTGCATTTTCACATACTTTATCAGGTCTTATTTGGAGTAAACCAGGGAAACCCCAGCCCACTGATACTTGAAAGCTAGTTCAGTACCTTTAATAATGACACTATTTTGCCTCTTATTTCCCTTAAACATATTCTATCTTATTTCTATAACATATGAAAGATAGTCACAACTGTTATTCAGTGCATTTCCTAAAATTGAAAACCTAGTTGCAGTGTAATTTTTAAGTGTTTTCACCAGGGTTATGGATTTTGTAACTGATGGTGTCCAGTTAGAAAGGTAGATTTCTCTTTAGGGAAAACTTCCTCAATTTGGGGTTTGAACCAACTTTCTGCTTACGAGTTCATAAGATCCATGGCTACTTTTCCAGTAGAAACTACATGGATGCTTAGAGGAGCAGAACAGATATCAAATGTGGATACGTTTATGATTTAAGGCATTGGCAATGAAAGATATATAAATAACTGTATTATTATACATTTATTTTGAATGAATCATAAATTCTTACCATCACTTTGAGCCCAGAGCAGGCTGGCACTAAGCAATAAATAAATAAATAAATACATAAATACATAAATCAGAGACTCTTCTTTCCCTTCTTCCTATAAGTTTCTAGCAAATAACATACTTGCTGATGTTTTGGAGAGCTCAGTTATTAGGAAGAATTCTTAGGAGGAGATGTGGGCTATAATACCAAAATATTTATTGATAGTTCCCATAATATTTCCATCAAGAAATAATATCACATGTTCAAAAATAAAACTGGAATGTCCTGTTATTTCAGTTGACCAGACTCAAATAGTTACGGGACATTTACTGTATGGCATTTTGTAGGCCGCAGAAAGAAGGACCATACTATTTCTACTCTGAAGAGAATTTCAAATCCGATCAGGAAAACAGTAAATGTCTATGAGATAGAATATGGTAAATGTTTAAAAAGAGGGAGTCACACCCATTTGGGAATCAACATAAAAGGTGTTAGGCTTTATGGAGATAGAGATTTCAAATCAGAACTTGAGAAATTAGGTAAGAATTCCAAAAGAAGTGCTCTGGGAAGGGTTTAAATAAATCAGCGAGGAATAAGTACATTCATTGATTAATTTATTAACAACTGAACTAACACGTTTCTGAATGAGAGGATAATTCACTGTTGTTCAATACATGCTGTTTAGTTTCTAAGGCTGTTGCCCTCAATAAGAACACTTGATGTTAACCTCTGACAAAATACCACTGTAACTCTGAAGCCATGTAGTAGTGGTTTAAATTAAGAAACGCTGTGATATTAAAATTAAGACACTTTTGAATAAAGCAACAAGCCATATCATAGACGTCCCAGAAACAGAGGCATTTCACATAGTTCAGCAAATACAGGAGTAGAATTCTCTATATTTATTAATTTGATATGCATTCAATAGATATCAACTGTTTACTTAATGCTATATTAATTAATATGAACATATAAAATAAAGTAAGGAAACAGTTCCTTCCTGATGGGTTGCCCAATATTTAATAGGTGAAATAAGGTACATGAAAATAAAATAGGAGAACATTTCTGGACAAAATAGGACAAACTGAGAAATGCAAAGGCTACCTGTGGTTTTTCTCTCCCAGGGGTCTCGAAGTGTATCGTAACTATCTGGCAGAGTATTATTCTATAAACCAAGAGTACTTGAGATGAGTCTCAATTAATTTAGAATGTTTATTTTACCAAGGTTAAGAACACATCTGTGACACAGCCTCAGGAGGCCCTGATGACATGTGCCCAAGGTGGTCGGGGCATGACTTGGTTTTATACATTTTAGGGAGACATGAGACATTAATCAATATATATAAGATGTACATTGACTCGGTCCAGAAAGGTGGGACAACTTGAAGAGGGGAGGGGGCTTCCAGGTCACAGACAGATAAAAGACAAACAGTTGCATTCTTCTGAGTTTCTGATTAGCCTTTCACTGAATACACGGTTTACAGGAATAGCCACTTATGCCTTTGTCTGGTTTAGTGAAACAATAGGGCAAAAGAAGCAATCAGATAGGCATTTGTCATGTGAGCAGAGGGATGACTTTGAGTTCCATCTGTTCTTTGTCCACAGGAATTTCATTTTGGTCAAACTGCAAAAAAGGTATGTAGCTTTTTTTAATTATTATTTTGTAGCTTTTTCTTTTCTTTTTTTTTTTTTTTTTTTTTTTTTTTTGAGACAGAGTCTCACTCTGTTGCCAGACTGGAATCCAGTAGTGCAATCTTGGCTCAGTATAACCTCTGCCTCCTGGGTTCAAGCGATTCTCCTGCTTCAGCCTCCCAAGTGGGTGGAACTACAAGTGTGTGCCACCACACCCAGCTAATTTTTGCATTTTTAGTAGAGACAGGGTTTCACCATGTTAGCCAGGATGGTCTCGATCTCTTGACCTTGTGATCTGCCCACCTCAGCCTCCCAAAGTGTTGGGATTACAGGCACGAACCACCATGCCCAGTCTGGCAGCTATCTCTAGGACTAGAATGGAAGGCAGACTTGCCCTAAGCAGTTCCCAGCTTGACTTTTCCCTTTGGCTTAGTGATTTGGGGGTCCCGAGAATTATTTTCCTCTCATAATTCTTATAAGCCTTTTACATGTGGATGCAAAGACACTAAGTGATCCACATAAAACTATGTGAGTTGAGTTTTCTCTATGGTATATTGCTGGCAATATCAGTAGGCCCAGAGTTTGAAGGTCTCAAGATTATAAGTACTTGGTAAAATATCATTATTACTAACTTATTTATTTATTATTAGCATATACGAAGTTTAGATTAAATTGAAGGAGATATTGTATAAAGAGACTGAAGATACAGAGAAATCTGTGTTTCATTTGAGTACAGTGCAAAATTTGGGGTGGTAGAAGAAGAAGAAAAGCTGAAAAGTATATTAGAAACTTCAGGTGCCCAGACACAAATGCTGGAGAATAATAGCTGTGGCTGTGTGTGGGTTACAAAGGATCTGGGCAGCCCTGCTGCAGCTCTCTTCGCCACAAAGAACAGTCAAGTCTTTCTGTATCCCCCAAGATGGGCTCATAAATCAACTAAAAAGGAAAGAAAGTTAGCCCAAAGGTTGTCACAAAGATATGCCAGAAGAGAAAGCAGCAAACACGGTAAACTCAGAGACCATATGGAAACATGGGGGTCTGGCCACTTGGTGAACATCAGCGTGGAGTGATGACAGTGCCTGAAGACCTGCTCCAACATGGACAGACACCAGCAAATGGCCAATGAACTTCCAGATGATGCCAGGAAACTGTAGAGATCCCTAGGATTTTTGATGTCACTATGGGGTGAAAAGTAAAGAACAGCAAATCATGATCAACTAAGTTTAAATGTGAAATGGCTGAGCTAACATGAAATAACTGTGGTCATCTAGAATTAACTAGGAAATTCTCCAACATCATACAGTATAGAAAACCTGACACAGAAGTTATGTTCCATATAGAAAAACAAGGCTATGCTTTATGGCTACCTGATATTGTGGACTGAAAATATCATAGCTGCTATAGATTATGGAGTGCTATGGGAAGTTTGTTGTTGTTGTTGTTTGAGACAGAGTTTCACTCTGTCGACCAGGCTGGAGTGCAATAGCATGATCTCAGCTCACCGTAACCTCCACCTCCAGGGTTCAAGCGATTTTCCTGCCTCAGCCTCCCAAGTAGCTGGGATTACAGGCGTGTGCCACCACACCTGGCTAATTTTTTGTATTTTTAGTAGAGACAGCGTTTCTCCATGTTGGTCAGGCTGATCTCAAACTCCCTACCTCAGGTGATCTGCCTGCCTCAGCCTCCCAAAGTGCTAGGATTACAAGTGTAAGCTACTGCACCTGTCCAGGAAGTTTTTAAGCAGAAGAATATCATAATCAGATCTGTGGACCATGAGGAGGCGTATGGGAGGCAGACAGGAAATTGATGGCAGAAGCAAGCAAGATGGCAGCCTATGCTGGTTCTCCTCAAATTTCAATGGACAGATGAATCATGTGCGGGTCTTGTTAAAAGGCAAAGTCTGATTTGTCCTGAGGGTGACAGAGTCATTGAAATTCTAGCCAACACCTAAGTGAGGCTTATGCTCTAGTCCATAGAGCATGTTTTAAGTAGCAAGGGTCTAGGTGGCAGGTGACTTAGCCTGAACTTGGCAGTAACAATGGAAAAGCAGGGAAGACACGGCTGAAAAGCATCAGGAAGTAAAAATGACAAGACTTAGTGACTGCTTGGAATAAGAGAAAATATTCACGATGACTCCAAGATTTTTAGGCTTGGACAACTAAGAGTATCAAGGTGCTATTAACCGAGTCCTCAGAAATAAAGATTATGCAGAAATACCACAAAAGCCCTTACACATATTTATTTCTACCAGGTTGTAGAAAAACACCCCTACTGTGTAAGGTTGCCTTTTTCTTTTCCCTCTCTTTGCCCACTCAAGCAGAGTTCTTGGTAGAATACTGACTGCCTATTTTTCAGCCCTTTGGTATTACTGCTTAGCACACGGGCTCCTGCAGCACAGGAAGCAATTTGAGATTGGGATCCATTCCTCCTTGCATAGTAGGTTTTGGCTGCTTTGTTTTCATTGCACATTGTTAATGATTTGTCCTTGAACAAACTGAAAATATGCCATTAGAGAGATTAACAGATATGGAACTCCAAAGAACCTAAAAGTACTTCAGTGCAGCTTGAGAATTATAAAGTGAGTTGTTCCCAAAGTGAAAAGAAAACTATGTCAAACAGGTGTTTTAAGATTCCCCAAGTAATAGTCCAGAGAGGGCCCTGGGACCCAGCAACAGTCTTCACTTGCTGTGTGAATTTGGCTCCCAGTCAGACAGAGAGAGTGATAAAGAGATCAGGAGAGGCCTCTGCTTCTGCTGATGCCCAAGAGTCATCATTACAGGTGAAGCAGCAAGTCAAGAATGCTCCATGCAGTTGCCAAAAACCATTTATGGAGATGAACTATGGGAAATGGCCATGCAATTTCATTTCTCATTTCAGATTCTTGTTGAAGTGAGACCAGATTAGACTGACCAGATTAGACCTGTCTGTACTGCCTGTGTGTGTTTTGGGAGGGGGAGGTGTGACGGGAGAAGGAAGGGAGAATGCCTGGTATTGTGCTTCTGTGAACTGGTTTCCTTAATGCATGAAGGTAACACTTAGAACAGTTCATAGCTTCCCCAGGAAACCATTCTAAGTGGGCCACGTGCCCAGTGGTTTCTATCCCAGTTAAGTAAATAAATGAAATATGCTAATTAGCACCCTATTAGCTCACAGCAGGGAGTAATCCATGGCATTTTGATTGGAAAGAATTCTGTCATCCAAAAGGCTGGTCTGTAACAGAATGCAAACTGGCCCAATTTCCTCCCTCCCTTCCTCGTGGCAGTTGTCCAAATGTCTGAGAAGCAGACCTAACAAATGTGTGCAATTCTGAGGGTGTCACTTCACTCCATGAAAGCATCTCCTGGCCTCCAGTGAATCTAGCACCATGCTGCCCTCTAAACATGGATTTATACAATTTAGAAATATGGACCTGAGCTCAAAAACACCGAGCAGGTTAGGGAGGATCTTTGATGAGGGAGGGGCAGTTCTTATTTCTTTCATTATGAGAATATCCCTACTTTTATTCTCTTGCCCTCCCAGACTCCAATCTGGAACGTATTTCTTTAACTCAGGTATGCAGGCAGGCTGCCATGGAGTGGTTCAGTTGAAGCAGTCTTCTTGTTAAATGGTAGAGCTTTGGGGTTTTAGTTGGGGAAAGGCCAGCTCATTTAGGTTCACCTCTTTCTATTTTTATTGTTTCAGCTGCAGGGAAATCCCATTTAGCTCCTGTTTCCCTAGTACTATTTCCATGCTAGATTTACATCTTGCCTCTCCTGTAGTACTCTGCAGAAGGAAGGGATTGTGGGGCAGTACAGATACTGAAGGAAAAAGCTCAAGACAAGAACAGCATGTTTTCCAATCTGCTCTTTTAAAACATCCACTTTCTAAGAGCTTTGGGGTTTAAAAGGGATTAGACATTATGACACATCTGTCAGGTTGCCACAGAATTTGTTGAAAATTCCCATAAGAGTGGGACTTATGCAATGAAGCTTAGTTATAGTGTGGATAGGCTTGTAACACGTTTTCTGTTCTTTATACCTAAAGTTACCGGGATCACCTGTGTATTTGCAGGTGGCTGTCTAATAAAAGATGTGGGTGTGGAGGAAATAGATTTTTAATCATCTGGATGTTATAGAGGTAAGTTTCCAGTGAGTTTTCTTTCTCATGTTTGGTTTTCCCTTTGCATGATGACCTACTAAAACCAAATAGATTATCAATGCCTATGGCAATGCCTCGTGAAAGCACTGGTTCTCTACATGCTCTCTTGTTTCCTCTCCAATAAAAAATCAATTAATGTTAAAGTAAAAATATATCAATAGAATGTATTGGTTGTAAGTACATTACTTTTTTTGCATGCTAGTTTTGCTTTTTTTTTTTTTTTTTTTTTTTTTAGTTTTTGCTTAGGTGTGAAGAGAATCTATTATCTTGATTAGATATAAATTAAAAACAAATGTTGAATACCAGCTGTTGTGTTCTCAACGTTTTAGAATTCAACTTTACATGAAATCTTCAAAAAAGCAAGTCCAAGAAAAACCTCATTGTAATATTTGTGTCTTATTCACTACCGTCACCAAACGATATTGATTGCA
This sequence comes from Theropithecus gelada, assembly GCF_003255815.1. Taxonomy (NCBI): domain Eukaryota; kingdom Metazoa; phylum Chordata; class Mammalia; order Primates; family Cercopithecidae; genus Theropithecus; species Theropithecus gelada. The sequence goes on from NC_037668.1 coordinate 111,733,171, forward strand.
GTACCTGAAGAAATCATTAGGCACCATATGACACTGAAGTCTATTTAGAGTGTTTTTTATGCTGTATTGGAAAATAAAGCACATTACCTAAATGATTCAAATGGCAAGAAAAAAATTTATCCCTAAAAGCCATCTGTGAATTAGCATATGGGCTTCTGGAACCCAACATCTTGATTCTATATGTGAGTCAGGAGGGAAAAAACAAAAAACAAAAAAAGAAAGAATGAAAGGAAGAAAATAGGGTCCTGTCTCTAAATATAAAACAAGAAATGATTTTATTCAATCAAGGAGATTTCAAAGTATTTATGAGAATGAAGTAGTCAGCTGGACCTCACAGAGGCTTCACCCGGGGCCGATCCCAAGAACAGTCACAAAACTTTAAGTTAGCCAAGACGCAGACTCTGCTGATGGAGAAATCCGTTCCTGCACCCTTGCTCTGTAAATCTAGGCATGTTCTATATGCAATATAGGCTTTGTAGATCTACCTATCTTGAACTGGAAAACAGTTCAGTGAAGCACGAAGAAAGAAAGAAATAATATGAATCAAAGGCAAGAAACCTAGCCGTAGTGGCAGCCGCTGCCATTACTAGGTAAGTGTTAGTGAGCCTTAAAAGACTCCTGTCTTTGTCCCTTCAGCCCAGCTCCCAGTCCAGTTGGCAAAGTATAACTTTGCGGCTTAGGAAAAGGCATCATGTCCCTCTTGTATTTATCAGATACTGTGTATCTGCCTTGAATATATAAATTAATACAAACTGATAAAGTCAGGTGGACAGAGGAATGAGGCCTAAATGCTTTTATGTACTTTGGGTTGCTGGGGAATATTTTTCCTGTATATTCACATGTTCCAAATATCTGTCTTACTTTGAGCCTTGATTTCTGAAGTGAACACGTACAACCTAGCAGTGGGAACAAAAGACAGAAATAACTCTCTGTTGACACTTTTAATTAGATGTGGTTGCAGGGCCACTCAAGATGACAATTAGCCCCACTGCAACTACTATTGACAGATTACAAGCAAACACTGCCTGCTACCTGGTAATTCTACCTGCTAATTACTTGGAAAGATTCAGTTAGTCAACCACTGATCTGAATGTTTTTGTGAATTTGGAGGACCTGTTAGAGAAGGGTGAGGGATGACTTTAAAAAAAACCACATGGTGAAGTTGACAGTCAGGAGCTGCTGAAATTTTATCAAAAATATTCTTGCAGCATAATGAAGCTTTTCAGGCAGTCAATCTCCCCAGACATTTGCCTTTGCCAACAGTTACAACAATGAGGAAAACTTTAATAGTGGTGTAGCAATTATTTTTTTAATGCTGACTATGAAAACACCCACTGAACTGTTTGCAGTCTCTGCCAAGTGGCAAGTGCACAGTGAATTTCAGCTAAGAGAAGACTTTGGACTTTAGCCCTAAAGTGATACTTAGAAGGGGCATGTATGTCTTTCTGGATGGAAGAGAAGACAAGGAGGTCTGGGACCTGGAGAAGCAGGGAAGCAAGGAAGATGCCAAGAAACAGACGAGGAAACACTTAGACAAGCCCACGCTTTTCTTGATTTTCTCCTACTTTTTCTCAGTCATCCCAGTGGGATAGCATCCACTGAAGTCCCGGGGCCTCTCCAGTGATAATAGCAGACATCAGTGCTGGTGCTGGCTCTGGCTGGGAAACAACTGACGGCTGCGGAATGCCTGTCGATGGAGGAGCAGCATTAGGGGAGGTATCAAGCTGAGGGATTCAGACGGTGAACCGATCGCCAGAAGTCACACAAGTCACTGCTAAAGGTAAGAGTAATTAGTTTGTTCATTCAGTTGTCATTTGCTGAGTGTCCATTGTGTGCTAGATGCTGAAAATGCATGGCTCCCGTCGGTAATTCAACCACAATCAAAGCTGCAATGGGATTCATTCACAAGAAGGAGAAAAAAAGCACAGTTTCTTGTCTCCATAAAGCTCACAGTCCTAGAAATAATAACAGTCTTTATATTCTTACTTTGTACTTGGACAAAAGCTACTCTGTTGTATCCCCATTCCACCCCTTATAGGATAACACTTACTCTCCTATACATTTACAGATGAGGAAAATAAGCCTTGACCTTGCTGAAAGTCATACAGCTAGTAAGCAGCAGCACCAAAACTTAAGTATCTTGATCCCCAGCTATGTAAAACTGTGGTCCCTAATATCTGGGTTTTAGCACACTTCTGAGTTTTGATGTCGCAAAACTCAACGGAAGTCAGTGCCTGAGATCTCTGAGCCTCTATTTAAGAGCTGTTCCCACACAGACTACATGCAGACCTCTACTACAAAGGTTCATGAAGAGACATGTAATATTAAATACACTGAAAGCTGCAAAGTCATTCATTAACAGAAGTGTAGATTGTGTAGTTGACAATCTGAACTACAAACTTTTTAAAGCATAGTCTTGCCACTTTCAAGAGCAACTTTGAGCTAGTTTCGATGTTTACATATTGAGATTCTATCTGATGAAATCGTATTTTGTCCAACATGTTTATCATGTCATTATTTATAGTGGCAAAAAATTTCAAGATAACCTAACGTACTAATATTAGAGAAATGATGAGGAAAACATGGTGCCTCTCTAGAGATAGTATTATGTAGTCATTAAAAGTAATTATCAATAGTTATACGGCCAGGTTCTGTGGCTCATGCCTATAATCCCAACACTTTGGTGGGAGGCCAAGGCAGGAGGATCACTTCAGGTCAGTTGAAGACCAGCCTGGACAATATAGCAAGACTCTGTCTCTAAAAAAATATATATATATAAAATTAACCTGGCATGGTGGCATGCACCTGTAGTCCTGGCTATATGGGAAGCTGAGGTGGAGGTATTGCTTGAGCCCAGGATTTGAACGCTGCAGTGAGCTATGAGGGCGCCACCGCACTCCAGCCTGAATGACAGAGTGAGACCCTGTCTTCAAGAAAAAAATTTTTTTAAAAAAATTATGCAGTATCGAAATCCCTCACTCCTCTAGACTGCTTACTATGCACCAGATACTCTTCTAAACAGGTTATGTATATAAACTCATTCATCCTCACAATAACCCAGTGTACTATTATCATCTCCAGTTTAAACAGAAAAATTAAGCACAAAGAAAGTGACATACCAAAAATCACACAGAAAGAGAAGAGGCAGAATTCAAATCCAAGTAAGCTAACTACACGGCTTGCATTTTCAATCATTCCACTATATCCACTATACTGCATCTCCACCATTCAGTGAAAAACATAGGAGACAAGTTTATGTACACTTTGATTGGACAAGCATCTCTATGAAGCACAAGCATCTCTACAGCAGAGGGCGAAAATGGAAGTAAATAAACAGAAGGGTATTAATGCTGATTATATTTGCTTCTTGTTGCTGGGTGACTAAGTTACCCCCAACACTTGGCAGTTTGAAACAACAAGCATTTATTATCTCACTGTTTCTCCATGCTAAGAATTTGGGAGTGGCTTAGCTGGGTAGTTCTGGCTTAAGGTCTTCCATGAAGATTGCATTCAAGCTATTGGGTAGGGCTGCAGGCATGTGAGAGCTGGACTGGGGCTCTTGGATCCGCTTCTAAGATGGCTCATGAATATGGCTGGTGGCAGTGAGGGCTCAGTTTCTTGTTGTCTCTTGCCAGGAAGCACAATTCCTTGCCAAATGGGCCCCTACATAGGCTTCTTAGGTGTCCCCAGAAAGTGGCAGCTGACTTCCTCCAGAGTGAGTGAACCAAGAACAAGGAGGAAGCCACAAGGTTTGCTGTGACCCAGACTAGAAAGTCATATACATTCTCACTTCTGCCACATTCTATGTGTTGCGATCAAGTCACTCAGTATAGCTCTTACTCAAAGGGAGGAGAATTAGCTTTCTTCTTTTGAAAGAAAGATTATCAAGTAATTTATGGATGTTTTTAAATCACCATAGTAGCTGGGGGATGTGGCTCATGCCTGTAATCCCAGCAATTTGGAAGGCCGAGGTGGGAGGATTGCTTGAGGTCAGTAGTTCAAAACCAGTCTGGGCAACATAGCAAGATCCCATCTCTGAAAGATGAGCCAAGCATGGTGTTGCATGCCTGTAGTCCCAGTTACTTGGGAGGCTGAGGTGGGAGGATTTGTTGAGCACAGGAGGTTGAGGTTGCTGTGAGCCATGACCACACCACTGCACTCCAGCCTGCGTGACAGAGTGAGACCCTGTCTCTGCAAAATTTTAAAAAATTTTGAAAATTGTCTCAACTACCCTGATTAAAAAAATAAAAACAAAAATTTAAAAAATGTTTTTAAACTACCAGAGTAATTATATTAAGATTATGAGAGTGAAGGTGATTTTTTATTAGTCAAATTTCTGTATTTTTATGACTAAAAACTTGAAAAAACAAACTTGTATTTAATATTTAAATAGTTATAAACATGTCTGCAATTACATTCAATGCACTCAGCAATACATACATATATACATACATACAATTTCTCCAAAGCTCAAATTCAACCTAGCAAATATTCCTCCAGTCTTTATCACATCTTCTGAAAATGACAGTTCATCCTCAAATGTCTGAGAGGAAGGAATATTTTAAAAAGCAAGCCTAAAAAGTACATGCCTCTCTTCTGCTCCCCAAGGTATTCTGATGTCTGCCTATCAGTGCAGGCAGACCTCCTCATGAGCCTAGATGCCCTTAGAATTGTATGAAGTTGCACTAAAACCCCGTGCCTCTAGCTTTTTCAAGGACACTGCCTATTATGTCTCTCAATGTCTTCTATAGGATGCACTGCCATGAAAAATTTGCTCCCTTAAAGAATTGATGTGCCTGTTCATCCCCGAGTTAAAAAGCTTGCTGAATTTCCTTTCTTTGTCCTTGCTGCAAGGAAGCTCACAGTAATATACTGCCTTTTGCAGTGAACATAGACCTTGTTTTTTCACATGATCCTGTTTTTACAACATTGTAACCTTATTTTACATAAGTCCCTTTCTCAAAGCTACGAAAAGTCCTTTTTGGAAAGAAACAGGAACGATAGATACTGTTTTAGTGCTTATTATGTGCTAAACACTAGCAAGTTGGTTCCCCAATGAAAAAAGAATTTTTATCTTCTTTTTAAGCATTTGGAGTGCCATTTGGGAGTGGTTGAGAGTTTTCAGTTTCTCTAGATGGAGACCTTTGGGACATTCTTTTGGAAGCAGGGAGTTGATATTATCATCAGGAAAGTTTACTATTACTACTGTAAAGCTAAAAGCTAGTTCTTATCCATAGTTTTCTAGGGAAAGAAAAAAACATGTGAAGTCACTCCATGTCCTAATGATGATGCTATAGATCAAGATATTGTTTTATTTATTACAATATTAAACTAGAGCTAGCTTTAACTATGCTATATCCTTGCTTATGTAAAGAAATTTTTTTTTGAAAATACAGATTTAGCCTGAAATTTGGAGCCCACATACGGAATTACTTAAGTTGGAGAAAACCTACCTTTTGAGCAATATACTCTCAACTTTCATGATTGTCTTGTCAGGACAATAGAGTTCAGACTATACCTCTGGGTGGGTTAGGAGCATCTTCTGAAGAAAATAAGTTTCCACTGTCACTCATGCCCAGACAGGAAACACCATGGTCTTGGACAGTGGCAAGGGAGAATTCCCACTCCAGTCTCACACACTGTGGACTGAGACACTCGGGGTGTCTGATGTGGGAAGCACCGTGGGAGCCAGAGATTCCCACAAGAAGTGGGACCTCTGCTGCTTGGGAGCCCACAGAGAGCAAAGCAAGGACTTTCAAATGGGGATCAGAGCCTATAAACCCTAAAAAGAATCACTGTTGACTGTCGTATATATAATCATTTTTACTTGTTCACTGAACACTTACAGAGGACTTTCTCTCAAGTAGTATGATCTTTATATACACCTCTCGCCTGTTTAATATCTGCCACAGCACTGACACGTAATATTTCTATTTTTCTGTAAAATATTTTTCTCAAAATAAAAAAAAAATTAAGAAGATAAGTATTTCTATATGACCATCCCATATAGTCTATACACTCCTGCTTGGATAAATACAGGAGAGCTGGCAGGGCAGACCAGACCGCTGATTTGTGGCTAATGAGCATCAGAGTCAGATGCTGGAAACACTCTCAAAGAGTTGAGTGCATTCTGTAGTCTTTACCCCTCTGTGTATTCTCTTTCTGACATTTATTTCTGGAAAATAGTTTTAATGCATAATGGCTGACAAGGGTAAGCAAATGAAGTTTTCAACTTGCCACAAAGAATGAGAATTATGCTAACTCTTCAAATGCAAGTTTTCTGACTGTTCAAGGATACAATAAAGCAAGCCAAGGGTAAAGATCAGCAGTCACTTAGGTAATGATTGGTCTTTCATAAATATCACTTCATAAATATCACTGCAGAGTGGAAGGATAAACCAATATTCTTGTAAGTGGGATCTATAAGAAACCATGGCCAGAGGTATATCATTGCCTGTCTGCCCTCGAATCCTTTAGAGTGCTAATTTGTAGGAATACAGCCACTCTGCACTAAATGGACTACATGTGTATTATTTCATTTAATACTCATAACAATGCTATTATGTTGCAGATTGGGAAACCAGAAGCCCAGAAAGGTTAGCGGAAAATGCTGTCCATAGTCTCACAGCTAAGAAATTATCACAGAGCCAGTGTTTGACCCAGACAATCTGACTCTAGAACGAATGTGCTTAACCATTATGCAATATTGCCTTCAGCTCTCTGCAGTGTTATTTTCTTATCATCCTCTGCATTCAATTAAATTTTATTAAATTAGACTCTTAGCTGTTTTGAGTCAGAGGAGGGAGTGGTTATGGTAAGGGAGTGCTCTAGCTCCCTGCGTAGAGTAAAGTAGAGCTGCAAATGAGAAAAGCCTTATGAGAAATTGCTAACAGCCCACCCCTAATATCCATTTTCCCCACCTCCTCAATGATAGAAGCACCTATAACTATGTGCCTAGCTAATACATATCTCAGTTTCCTTTGCAGACAGGTGTGATCATATAGTGAAGTTTTGGTCAACAAGATTTATGCAAAAGAATCATTATGTGCACGAGGGCACACTCGTCTTCAATCCTTCCTCCTTCCTACCATTTAGAGCATGGTGGATAAGATGGCATGAGCTCTAAGGCTATCATGGACTATTAAATGACCTTAACACTGGAAGCCACATACGTAGGATGGTGGAGCAGAAAAACAGACACCAGGACTCTGATGATAGCATGAAATGGTCGTATCAACCCTGGAAGTCCTACCTCCTTTCACACGAGCGAGAAATACACTTCTATTTTGTGTAAGCCAGTGTTGTTTCGGAGTTTTGTGTTACATGCAGCCAAGGACTACCCAGGGCTGTTGCTGAAGGTTGTATTGGTTTTTTAATTGTCCAAAAGCGTCTGGCTAAGGAGAGGAATGAGGACTGAAATGCAGCCTGCGTTCTCTTCAACAAACCGTGGACCCTGACATGGGACTGAGTCTACCTGGGAAGAGAGGACATCATTTTCTAACACATTTAAAGTCCCAGTCTGTTCATGAAGTCATGGCCCTATGTGGAAGGATCACCTTTGCTGATTGACATGAAGGCAATATATGGGCTAGCTGGAGCTTCATTTTAATTCAAGTCCAGAGAAGTGAGCTATACAATAGCAAGAGGTTACAGAAAACATTTGGAGCAGCAGAAATTGTTCAGTGGAATAATGACTACCAGGTTAACATGTAGAACTACTTTCTCTGGGCCAGGCATGGTGGCTCATGCCTGTTATCCCAGCACTTTGGGAGGCCGAGGCAGGTAGATCACTTGAGGTCAGGTGTTCGAGACCCCTGCCCAACATGGTGAAACCCCATCCCTACTAAAAATACAAAAATTAGCCAGGTGTGGTGGCATATGCCTGGAATCCCAGCTACTTGGGAGGCTGAGGCAGGAGAATCGCTTGAACCCAGGAGGCAGAGGTTGCAGTGAGCTGAGATGGCACCACTGCACTCCAGCCTGGTGACAGAACGAGACTCCATCTTAAAAAACTAAAAAATGAAAAATTTAAAAAAAAAACTGCTTTCTCTTTCTCTGATGTTCCCCCAAATAGCTTGGAGACTAGTGGCTATCTACTCAAAGGAAAAGAAGTCATTGTATGAAAAAGACATTTGCACATGCGTGTTTATAGCAGCACAATTCGCAATTGCAAATATGTGAAACCAACCTAAATGCCCATCAAGCAACAAGTGGATAAAGCAAACGTGGTATATATACACCATGGACTACTGCTTAGCCACATAAAGAATGAAATGATGGCATTTGCAGCATCCTGGATGGAGCTGGAGACCATTATTCTAAGAGACTCAGGAATGGAAAAACCAAATATTGTATGTCCTCACTTACAAGTGAGAGCTAAGCTATGAGGATGCAAAGGCATATGAATGATATAATAGATTTGGGAGATTTGGGGGAAGGAGGAGAGGGGGGTGAGGGATAAAAGACTACATACTGGCTGCAGTGTACACTGTTCAGGTGACAAGTACATCAAAATCTTAGAAATCACCACTAAAGAACTTACCCATGTAATCAAAACTCACCTGTTCCCCCAATACTACTGAAATAAAATAAACAAACTAACTCTGGGAGAAAGGGGATGCAATAGAAAATTGGACTTCCTATTTCCTTATCCTATTGAGTAGGATAAGGGCTTAGAATAATGTAAATATTGATATGAAAAAAGTGACTATTTTTTAATCATAAACTGTTGTGCATTCATTCCTTATTTAATCCTCAAAACTACATTATAATTAGGTATTATTGTTTCAGTTCTACAGAAGAGAAAGCAGTCTGAGAGCAAATACATAAATTGTTCAAGTTCACAGTGAGTAAGCGGCAAAGCCAGGATTCTCACCAGGTCTGACTCCTAAAGTTGTGCACTGAACCACTATTCTGTATTTTGGTCTAGTGCCTCCTATAAGTGATCACATGTCCAAATTAGTGAAGTCCTAAATTTGGCTGAGCTTATGGAAATTTGAAAACACCCCATAATGGGTCCAGATGATGTGTCGGAATCCCTTTAGAAGAGGGAGTTTGCCTTACTTCCTCAGTTATTTCTGTTTCAGAGGAGAGGCATGCTCCACAGATGTGTGAAGTGGCCATGATTCCCACTCAGCGTGACACAAGCCCTCCCAGCTTCAAGAAGTCAGACCTAGACCTCTCTGTGGAAAGGGCAAGTCCTCTTTAATGAAATTTCTCCTCTGGAGGTACAGCTTCCCTCTGGTGCTCAACTCAAGTTCATCTTGGGATCACCCTACCCCAAGTTATTTTAAGGCAGTATTAATGTTTTATGACTTATTTCTTAGTTTCCTGCCGGGAAAAAAAAAAAAAAAAAAAACTACAGCCCAGGCATTCTGCCTCAGACACTGCAAACAGCTGATGTATAATTTGGAAAAGTATATTTTATTGTGAGTGGGAGGATATGCAAGAAATAGGAAATTATTTCTGTTAGAGTAATATCTGTTTCTTGTTCTCCCCCTTACCCCAGTGCCCACACCCCCATCTCCACACATACACACCTTCGCTCTGGTAGCAGAGGTCTGCACTGACATTTCCTATGTAAGATTTACCCTAGAGAGACAAAGTTGCTTTTGAGCAATTTTTTGCCTCTAAAAGTTGACTCAAGATCACGTCAGGGATATGCCCTTGGATTCTCTTCTTTTTGGAGGTCTCTGTGGATCCTCCCCAGCCTCAGATGTGCACATGCATGTGTGCAACCATATTATGTGTATATATATATATATTTCTACCTCCACATAAAAGCTGATGCTTAATAAAAGGAATACTAATAAAATTGCCCTAGTACCCTGGTGAGGTCAATAATGCCTGCTTTTGCTAAGAAGAAAAATGGAAACAAAAGAGAAAGAGCCAAGTTATAGAGTGGCTGTGGTGTAAGGGAGGGACAGGAGCTCTTAACATCTCCCCCTGCGTGACTCCTGAATCCATCCACCCCTGATAGAGCTCTATGCCCATCTGATCCCACACAGCAAACCAGACATATCGTAGGCCTATTCCTGAAACCACTTCTCTCACAACATTTAGGAGAGAGTAAACCATTCTCTGTAAAGCAATTGCTGCGACTTGTCCTAAAACTAAAAACAGATAGGCAATTTTTAAAAAATGAAAATAGTCTAACAAAACAAATCCTGAAGACTTACCTACTCCACCCACGGGTCGAGACTTGCAGCTGCTGAGTAGAGTAGCTGACCACAGTGAAAACTGAGAGGACAATTACACCCTATATTCAAAAGGTGTTTATACAGCAGAAATATGACACCATTTCAAATTGCATATTGGCAAATTTGTACACATGTCCACAGACTAATTTTAAATATATATTCTAAAGAAAATTATTTGTCCCATGTTAGAAGAAGACACTTTGGGGAGGCAAGGACTGCCTCTCCTAAGTCCCAAATGCTTACGTTAATAATTGTTCAGTGATAGCTTTATGCTAATACTAATCACATTATGTCTTTTTTTTTTTTCCCTGAGACAGTCTCACTCTGTCACCCAGGCTGGAGTGCAGTGGTGCCATCTTGGCTCACTGCAGCCTCCGCCTCCTGGGTTCAGTCAATTCTTAGGCCTCAGCCTCCCAAGTAATTGGGATGACAGGCACGTACCACCACGCCATGCTAATTTTTCTATTTTCAGTAGAGACAGGGTTTCACCATGTTGTCCAGTTTGGTCTCGAACTCCTGACTTCAAATGATCCACCCACCTCAGCCTCCCAAAGTGCTGGCATTACAGGCGTGAACCACCACACCCAGCCAATGCTAATCACATTATGTGTTATTTCATTTACTCGGTGCATATCTATAATGTAGGTGCTATCATTATTCCCATTTAAGGGATGAAGTAACTGAGACATAGAAACTTTAAGTAACTCATTCAAGGCCACATAGATTTAAAACAGACCTCTCTGGAACTAGTGCTCATGTTTTGAAATCCCAACTATATGCTCCAGGAGGCTTTGTCTGTATTTGTTTGCCAGGAGATGGTAAGGGGAATGTAGAGTGTGGGGAAATGTGTCAGAGAAAGGACTAAAATTGTAAGAGGGCCTCTTGTGACACCACGTTCTGTGTACATCAACAGTGGAGAGTATAATTTTCATGGTGCATTTAGTAGTTTAAAAACTGCACATTTCCTTTGTAATAACCTTATAATAAACTACAGCACATTTTTCCCACAGACCAAAGTGATAAAATTATAAGCTTATGAATGATCACAAACAACTTGTAGATTCCTACTGAGCAAAGCATCATAATGTTCAATAAATGGAAGCTATTACATTGCTGTTCCTGTTCATATTATGGAGACATAGCATCACAATGTCTTCGAGCAAAAGTGGCTTCACAGCCCTTTTCTTACCAAACTACATAATAACCTCAGGGCTATTCCTAAATTAATGAATTACTTCATTCAGTCACTGAGTGCCTTTGCTGGACCAAACACTACAGTGGTTCCCCCCTATCAACAGGGGATACATTCCAAGACCCCCAGTGGCTGCTAAAACTGCAGATAGTGCCAAATCCTACCTATACAGTATGTTTTTTCCTATGCGTACATACCTAAGAGAAAGTTTAATGTGTAAATTAGGCACGGTACTCTTACACTTTGGGGCCATTAGTAAGTGAAATAATGGTTCCTTGACCATAAGCACTATGTTGCCGCTACAGTTGATCTGACAGTCTAGATGGCCGCTAAGTGACTGGTAGGCAGGCAGTATATACAGCATGGATGTGCTGGGCTAAGGGATACACTCCAGGGGGCACAAAATGGAATGGTACGAGATTTCCGCACACTACTCAGAAAGGCACACAATTTAAAACTAACAAATTCCTTATTTCTGGAAATTTCTACTTAATACTTTTGGACACCAGTTGACCGTGGGTAACTGAAACCACAGAAAGCAAAACCTGGAATAAGGGGGCACTACTGTATTCTATTCACTGGAATTACCACCAGTGAAGGAAACAAAGTCCTACATTCTAGAAGAAGAAATAGGCTTTAAATAAATAACAAGTGTGTGTTTTTGTGTGTAGAAAAATAACACTGATTAGGGGCTAGAGAGTGAGGATTGCTGGTGCTAATTTAGATAGGATAGTCCACGAAGACCTCCCTGAGGAGGTGACATTTGAGCAGAACCTCATAGTATAGCTCTATGGGGAGATCAATATTCTGGCATGAGGAACAACAGGTACAAAAGTCCTGAGGTGGGGTCTTGAGTTCTTTGACATGGGAAACAGCAAAGAGGCCTGTGGCACTGGAACACAGTGAATAAGATAGAGAATGAGAGAAGACTGGAGAGCAGGCAGGGTCACATCGCATAGAGTCACGCAGGCCCTGGGATCTCAGGGCCTGAGATGGGAAACCACTGGAGGGCACTGAACAGGAGAGTGTCATTTATTATCTGGCATGTTTTAAAGAATCACTCTGTCTACTGTGCCAAAAACACACCATAATACCTAATGATCCTAATGATAGGTGACAGCCACTCAGGGGTTTGGAGGTAAGTGCAGTACTAAATGCTAACTGCAGTAATTGCTGGTGTCTCCACCTTCAATACCCACAGAAACTGAGGCAAGGTCATTTGAACCTATCCCTTAGGGAAATATCTTAAGATGGGGCTGTATACATTGAGGAGAAATATGAACTTAAATCAGGAACATGAGCTTAAAAATTATACATGCATCTATTGATGCCATGATGGAATAAAGTAAGACAATTCTGTTCTGAAAGAAGGCAACTAGGGCACCTCTAGGAATCCCAAACACTCACCTTCCCTACACAATGGACAAGGAGATGCTGACCAAGTAACAGCATTACAGGAGTGTCCCAACTGCAGGGTGAGTGTCCCAACTGCAGGGTGAGTGTCCCAACTTCAGGGTAAGTGTCCCAACTTCAGGGTGAGTGTCCCAACTGTAGGGTGAGTGTCCCAACTGCAGGGTGAGTGTTCCAACTGCAGGGTGAGTGTCCCAACTGCAGGGTGAGTGTCCCAACTGCAGGGTGAGCTAGTGTTTATTGATTTGCCTTAGATTAGAGTCAAGAGAGAAGAGGGAACTAGGAAGGGCTCATAGAAAACAAGAAAGCTGAGGTGATAGAAAGCAAAATGGGTCCACAGGAAATTAACTAACAGAGAACTAAATTGCAGGCCTACTAGGTGCCAGGCACTGTATAAATGTGGTCTTGTTTAACTGGAACAACAACCCTGTGAGGAAAATGAAGCTCAAATATAACCAATAACCAGCCCAAGGTCAGGCAAAATTGATGAGTGGCAGAGCAGACATTTAAGCCCAGACCTTTTTCTTTTTCTCCCAAGCTTGTGCTTTTTGATGCAACACTGAGTTGTGCTGATAGTGTTGGCACAGTGACAGAGAGAAAATTGTCCTAAATAAATGTGAAAATAAATCTTGGGCTATTCATTACCCAAGCTTTATAAGCAAGCCATCATCCCTGTGGCAGGGTTGAGCAGCACTAGAGAAATCTCAGCGCACACATAGGAAGCATCATTCCAGTTTATGGTGCTCTTACCTGCCAGATTAAAGAGGTGGGGTCTGGAGGAGAAAGTCTCCCCGCAAACAGTCTTACCTGGAACTGAAAAAATAATAAGGGAAACAGAATTCTAACAAACAGGAAAAGGCCTTTCAGACTGAGTGAGCTATTTTATTCAGGAAACATTATGCATTAATTTTAACCAATTCTCATTTAATCTCCATCTGGTTTGAAATTTTAAGAGAACCTAAATTGCACAATATTTTAAAAATATAGTTAGTTGCCTGATTCCACTGCCTGTGACAATGTGCATCATCGTCACAGGTGAATATATTTTTATGCCTTCATCCAAATATTTATTGAGTATCAATTATGTGCCAGGCACTTCAGTAACTGGACAAAGAAACTTCTAAATCCTGTTGGTGTTCTTCCTGAAACAATCAAGTCCTCCTGATACAGCTCTGATTCTTAATAACAAATACCTGATGGAACGTTTCCCAATTAAATTATATATAAAACCAATTGCCTTTGGAATTTGGATAGTTATATTACAGGAAAAAATATGATATGCAGATGATCGCCCTTCATTTTTCAGTAGTCTTGCATCTTGTTCTCATTCTGTTAAGTCTGGTTATTATTAAGGAAAGAGAATTCTCAGCACACTATAGCATATTAATTTCAATTGCCCCAATGTCAACCAGAATGCCTATTTCTTATGTGTGGTTGGCATGTGCATGTGTGGAGGTTGTTAAAGTTCCCTGATGTGCTCAGAAACTCAGATGGGCCTGGGTGTGGACAGATGAGAACCCCATCATGAGCCAGGGCTTCCCATCTGATTGGTCACCTTCTTGTTGCACCATCATCTCCGGAATTAACAATTGGAGGCCCTCCAAGGGAACATTCTCTGTGGCAAGTTCCCAACTGGGCTTCAAGCTACACTTCTGGAGTTATGCAGGACAGAAGAGAGCGTCATCTCAAAGGCCATCCCTGTGCTGTTAGGCCAGGACATGCTTCCTTCCTGGAGTTCTGCACATCAGACACTAATCCTGCCTCCCAGATGAAGATTAATCCAGGCAGAGGTGGCCAAACTGACAACCTAGGCGACACTATATGAGCTAGGGATCTCCCTGGGGCAGATGGATATGGAGAACTTTGCAACAAAAAGCACCACAGAGCTGGTGGTAAGCTATAATATATAAAAGATGAAATCACAGTGTTGAATTTTAGAACTGGAAGGACGCTATGTCCACCGTTCATTTTCCAGAGGAGAAAATAGCCATCTAGAAAAAGTAGGTGCTGTAGCTAAAGATATTTCACTGCTAACTTAGAATCCCAGCCCCAGCTGCACACGGAGAGCCACAGTAGGCACCCCCCTGTTGCTGTGTTTTTCTAGAGCTGTATTCTCAATGGGCTAAAAAGAAGCTCCCTCTAAAGTGTTAACTCATAACATATCCAGGCTTCCCCATAGGAGATTCTCTCTCCCCACCTTTTTTAAAATAAGTAATCTCAAACTTATAGAAAAGTTGCGCCTATAGTAGCAAGACCTGTTTTCCCTAAACCATTTATGAGTAAGTTGCTAGCATGACATCCTAAACCCCTAAATGCTTTGGTGTATATGTATCATAAACAATGATAATTCTCCCATATTATAAAAAATATATTTCTCTTATGTTATCTACTATCAAAATTAGGAAATTAACACTTGTACATTACTACCGTCTAATCCACAGATCGCATTCAGGTTTCCTCATTTTCCCAAAAATGTTCCAGTCCAGAATCAAACAATGCTTTTAGTTGTCATAGTCTCAGAATGGTTTCTCCGTGTTCTCTTGACTTTCATGACCTTGACATTTTTGAAGATTACAGGACAGCTTTTGGAGAATGTACCTGAGTTTATCTTTGTTTGATGTTTCCCCATGATTAGAGTTAGCTTTTGGTACTTTTGGCAACAATATTACAGAAGTGATGCTATGTGTGCCTCATTGCATCCTACTGGCAGCACATGCTTTGGATTTTTTCCATTTCTAATACTAACATTGATCACTTAACTAAGGTGGTTTCTGCCAGGTTTCTTCACTGGATAGTTACTTTTTTTTTTCTTTTGCAATTAACATATATTTTGTGGGTAATACTTTCAGCCTATGCAGTCATCCCATTCTTCATCAAATTTTCAATGTATTTATTCTATTACGTATATGAATATATATACATATGAATATGCATATATAAATTTTCAATGTATTTATTCAATTATGTATATGAATATGAGTACATTGATTCTTATTTTATTCAAAAGGTTCTAATCTGTTACCATTGTTGTCTTTTTTATGTTCATGGGGAAACACCTTCCTGCAGGATTCTGTGTCCTTTTGGAATGTTCTCGTCATTCTTTGAGCACTTCATTGCTTTCCAGAAGATTGTGCAGGCTCACCCTGTAACTGCCCTGGCCCATCTGCAGAACCAACCAAAGATGTGGATGTTGGTTGTACTCACTGCTAGGAGTTTGTCACTGATCTCAGACACTCTAAGCCTACAAAGTTAGAAAATACACATACATACACACACACACACACCCCAAATTCATATCTCTCTATGTATTGAAAATCATGAATTCAAACTGCTAACTCCACTTCTAATACAACACTAAAGAGTTGTTCTTTTTTTCTCATTTCCATACATGGAAGTACCTTCTCCAACAGTGAAAAATCTGACCCACATTATTCCTAATATATTTTCTTACTTGGACCATCTCTATGGCTGTCCCACTGTCTTCTCGCCCGGACACTTTCCTAGGGGGCAGCCCTTCTTGCCTCACTTAGGCTCCAACACTCTATGCTGGGCCCTGACTCACCTGCGTAGACACCTTCCTCCCCCTGTTGGAGGGACCATGGAGGCTCCCCTCACTGTACCTGGAAGACACCACTCTGCTTGGTCCCTGCTAAAATCTTTGTGAAGAATTGTTCAGGAAGTAGAGAAAAGGAGAAAGATGAAGAAAGAAAGGATAAAACTCTCTTCTCTCTTTTGTTTATGTGGCCAACTCCTAGACCCCTTAAGCTTCACCATTACTCTCAGGGCCTCCATGGTCTGCCATCACTTTCTTCTCACCTGTGAAATGGCTTGAATCACACGGCATAATGGTCATCGGCACATGCAGGGTCACTAGCTCTAAGCTACTTTAGGCAGCTGTTATAGCCTCTTTATCTTTCATAGCCAGGATCCAGCATAGTGCTTACCATGGAGTAGGGACTCAGTATATATTTGCTGAATAGAGATTACATAAATGAATGGATGATCATTTAAGTTATAACCACCTCTTCATCCCACAGATGCATTTCCTTTTGACTAGCGTCTCTTAATGATTAAATGTTTTCTAGAGCTAAATGGATAAATAACGCTGTAATTTGGATGTTTGTGCCCCCAAATTTTATGTTGAGATATGATCCCCAGCATTGGAGGTGGGGCCTAAAGGGGGCTGTTTGAGTCCTAGAGCTGGATCCCTCATGAATGGCTTGGTGCTGTCCTCCTGGTAATGAGTGAGTTCTTGCTCTATTAGTTCCCGAGAGAGCTGGTTGTTAAAAAGAGCCTGGTACCTCCCATCTCTCTCTTGTTTCCTCTCTCACCATGTGATCTCTGCACATGCCAGCTCCCCTTCCCCTTCCACCATGAATGGAAGCATCCTGAGTCCCTCACCAGAAGCAAATGCCAGTGCCATGCTTCTTGTACAGTCTGCCAAACCATGAGCCAAATGTATTAGTCCTCTCTCACTGCTATGAAGAACATCCCTGAGACTAGGTAATTTATAAACAAAGGAGGTTTAATTGACTCACAGTTTTGCATGGCTGGAGAGGCCTCAGGAAACTTACAATCATGGCAGAAGGCAAAGGGGAAGCAGACACCTTCTTCACAAGGTGACAGTAGAGAGAAGAGCCAAGGAGGAACATCCGAACACTTATAAAGCCATCATATCTCATGGAAACTCACTCACTATTAAGAGAACAGCATGGGGAAACCTATCCAATCACCCCCTTCCCTCAACATATGGGGATTACAGGTCCCTCCCTTCACTCATGGGGATTACAAATTGAGATGAGATTTGGGTAAGTACACAGAGCCAAACCGTATCACCAAATAAGCCCCCTTTCTTTATAATTGAACCAGCCTCAGGTATTCCTATATAGCAACACAAACAGACTGACAGAAAATTAGTACCAAGGAGTGGGGCACTGCTATAAAGATAGCTGAAAATGTGGAATCAGCTTCAGAACTGGATAATAGGCAGAGGTTGGAAGAGTTTGGAGGGCACAAAAGAAGAAAAATAAACAAGGAAAAGTCTGGGACTTCTTAGAGATTGGTTGTGTGGTTGTGACCAAAATGCTGATAGAAATATAGACAGCAAAGTCCAAACTGATGAAATCTCAAATGGAAATGCGGAACTTACTCGGAACTGGAGCAAAGGTCACCCTTGTTGCCATAGCAAAGGACTTAGCTGCATTGTGTTCATGTCCTAGGGCCAAACTTAAGAGGGATGACCTGGGGTATCTAAGGGGAGAAATCTCTAAGCAGCAAACCTTCAAGAAGGAGCATGGCTGCTTTTAACAACTTATGGTCTTATACAACAGCAAACAAAGGACCTAAAGTGGAACTTATAATTAAAAGCAAGCAGAGCATAAATATTTGGAAAATATGTAGCCTGGTCATGTAGTAGAGAAGGAAGGAGCATTTCCAGAAGAATTTAAGGGCACTACAGAGCAACCACTCGCTAGAGGGAACTGTAGCACTAAAAGGGAGCCAGGTGTTAATAGTCAAGACAATGAGAAAGAGGCCCCAAAGGTATTTCAGAAATTTTCAAACCTACTCCTCCCATTACAGGCCCAGAGGCCTAGGAAAACAGAATGATTTCCTAGGGTGCAGCTGTTCTGCTCCATCTCAGGGGTCTGCTCCCTGCATCCCTCCCTCAGTCTGCAGCTGTGGGTCAAAGGGCCACACATATTGATCTGGCCACTGCTGTGAGGGCACTAGCCATAAGCCTTGGTGGCTTCCACATAGTGTTAAGTGTGTAGGTGCACAGAGTGCAAGAATGGTGGAGGCTTGGCAGCTTGCATCTAGATTTCAGAGAATGCATCAGAAAGCCTGGGCACCCAGGCAGAAGCCTGCCACAGGGGTGGAGCCACTGCAGAGAGCCTCGACTAGGGTAGTATTGAGGGGAAATGTAGAGTTGGATCCCCCTGCACAGAGTCCCCACCAGAGCACTGCCTAGCGGAGCTGTGAAAATAGGGCCACAACCCTCCAGACACCAGAATTATAGAGCCATTTAGCAGTGTGCAACTTCAATCTGGAAAAGTCACAGACACTGGACTCCAACCCATAAGAGCAGCCATGTAGGCTACACTCAGCAAAGTCATGGAGGTAGGGCTGCTAGAGCCCTTGGGGCACGCTCTTCACACCAGTGCACTCAGGATACGGACATGGAGTCAAAGATTATTTTGGGGCTTTAAGATTTAATATCCACCCTGCTGGATTTCAAACTTACATGGAACCTCTTACCCCTTTCTCTTGGCCAATTTTTCCCTTTTGGAATGGGAATGTTTACCCAATGCTTATACAACAACTGTATCTTGGAAGTAAATAATTTGTTTTTGATTTTACAGTCTCCCAGCTGTAAGGAATTTATCTTGACTCTCAGATAAGATTTGGGACATTGGACTTTTGAGTTGATGCTGGAACAAGTTAAGACTTTTGGAGACTATTGGGATGAAACGATTGTATTTTGCAATATAAGAAGAACATGAAGTTTGAGGGGTAAAGGGTGGAATGCTATGGTTTGGATATTTATCCCCCCAAACCTCAATCTGAAAGTTGATCCTCAACATTGGAGATGGGACCTAATGGGAGGTGTTTAGGCCATGAGGGTGGATCCCTCAATAATGTCTTGGTGCTGTCCTAGTGGGAATGAGTTCTCACTCTACTAGTTCCCACAAGAGCTGGTTGTTAAAGAGAGTCTGGCACCTCTTTCCCTACGCTCTTGTTTTCCTCTCTATGTGACCTTTGCACATGCTGACTGCCTTTCACCTTCCTCCATGAGTGGAAGCAACCTGAGACCTTCACCAGAAGAAAATGTTGATGCTGTGCTTCTTGTACAGCCTGCAACACCTTAAGCCAAATGAACTCCTTCTCTTTATCAATTACTCAGCCTCAGGTATTCATTTATAGCAACACAAATGGACTAAGACAAATATCTACTGTGGTATTGTAGAAGCAGATAGATGGTAGGAGTGATATCTTTATACAGGGATTGTGATCAAATCAGTCAGTCAGAAGGGATCTGTCTGCTTTTCCTTCTTGAGGGGCTACCCATGTAATAAAAATATTAAGTGTTTATAATGCTTGAGGCACATGCATTGTAAACACCTACAAGGTGCTCTGGCACATTACATGTATTCCTTTCCTTTCCACTTGTACATGGGTTATCTGACCTTCCAAGCCTAGATCAGCCCTCATGTCATACATGAATCTTTGCTCAACAATTCTAGTCCACACAAACTCCTCTGGAGTTCTCTGAACTCTTCTGGAGCTCTCTGAATATCAATTGCACTTATAGTTAGTACCACAAAGTCAGCCCTAAATTGTATTTAAATGATCTCAAAATAAACTATAAATCTACTGAAAACAGTAGCAGGCCTTTTACCTCCTTTTACCACTGTTATCTCCAACAGTGTCTAGAAAAATATTAAGTGTCTAATAAGTATTTGATTGATTCAATGACTGGTTAATATCTGGTAAGTAGCAATAGAAGTTTTAGTAGTCAGTATCCCTGAATCTACTGTTTTAATAAATACTCAGAAAAAATATTCCCTTATAGAAACAAAAATGGCTATAGAGAATCGTCTATTACAAGAGTAAACCTGTGAATTCTCAGGGAACCAGATAACACTCTAAAAAGAACATACGTGTAAAAGACATATCTGACTGTCTGACTGTTATCCAAATAGACAAATAACTCTTAAAACTCAACAATAAGGAAATGAACAATCTAATTAAAATATCTGGATGGACATCCCACCAAAGATGATATACAGATGGCTGGCATTGAAAAGATACTCAACATTGTCTGTTATTAGGGAATTTCAAATTAAAACAAGGAAGTATCACCACACACTTACTAGAATGGCTAACATCCAAAACACTGACAATACCAAATGCTGGTAAAGATGTGGAAAAACAAGAACTCTCTTTCATTGATAGTGGAAATGAAAGATGGTACAGACATTTTAGAAAATAGTTTGGCAGTTTCTTACAAAACCAAACATACTCTCAGCATAAGATCCAGCAATCTCACTCCTTGGTATTTACCCAAAAGATCTGAAAATTTATGTCTACACCAAAACCTGGACCATGAGTGTTTATAGCAGCTTTATTCATAATAGCTGAAACTTGGAAGTAAGATGTCTTTCAATAAGTAAATATATAAATAAACTGTGGTATCGTCATAAAATATGTTTTACCCATACTACCTTGAGTGAGGTATGGTGAGTCCAGACACAGACCAAGAGGGAGGAACTGGAAAGAATTTTATAGTGTATTACACTCACAGTTCCCTGGGGAGAATACAGCATGCTATGCAGGGCCATTCGGGGAAGCACTAGGGCCACTCACAAGCCAGAAGGAGAGAGGGAACTATGAGCAAGCGCCTTGACCATGGTTTCAGCAGGAAAGAATGGGCAAGTCATGGTAAGCAAGTTTAGGATTGAGCAGTTCAAATAATTTCCATAAGCTCTTGGGCATAGAGGCTGCGCCTGGTTGTCTATAGTCTGGCCTGGGAGGGGTCTGAGTGGCTCAATGCATGAGAGCCTAAAAAGGGAGACAGTTGGGAGTGTGTACTTAATGGGCCACTCAAGAATGGAAACTGACTGCCTCTAGCTAGAGCTCAAAACTGGGTCAATTCAATTTTTTTAAAACTATATTACACAACAAAATTTTATTCAGTGTGAAAAAGAAATGAGCTATCAAGCTACATAAAGACAAGTAGGAATCTTAAATGCATATTGTTTAGTGAAAGAAGCCAATCTGAAAAGGCTGCATACCATATGATTTCAACTACATGACATTCTAGGAAAGGCAAAGTGATGGAGACAGGAAAATGCTCAGTGGTTACCAGAGGACCAGGGGGAAGGAGGTATAAATACACGAAGCACAGGGGATCTTCAGGGCAGTGAACCCATTCTACGTGATACTATAATGGTGGATACATGTGATCACACATTTGTCAAAAGTCATAAAATGTATGACACCCTTAGAATGTACAAAGGATGCACAATCCGTAGAATGTGCAAATCCAATGTAAACTATGGATTTTTGTTTATTATGATGTGTCAATGTTGGTTCATCAATTATAACAAAAGTTATAATTGATATAGGACGTTGATTGAGGGGGAGGCTGTGTGTGGGGTGGGAATCAGGTATGTAGGAATTCTGCACTTCCTTCTCAATTTTGCTGTGAACCTAAAACTGCTCTAAAAAATAAAATCTATTAATTTAAAAATAAAATAACACAATGTTAGTCATTTAGAAACAGAAAGCTAAAGTAGAGCTTTCCTCTGGAAATCAGGAAAGATTGGTGACAATCGTGAAGCCATTATGCAATAAAAAGGAATAATGAAGGATGATGGAACCCTGTTATTATTAAAAGACAATCTAGAAAAAGGAGTCGTATTCATAGAACAATTACTGAAGGGATACTACATACTAGCCACCACAAGAAGCATTTAAATAATGAGACATTATCTCACTTAATCACATGTAATCCTTATCTATTATTCATAAAAATGTATAATTAACCCATTTGAAGATGAAGAAGCTGAGGTTCAAAGATGATAGGTGGCTTGCCCAGTTTGATTAATTCAAGTAAGCAGAGTTGTCTCTGTAGAAGATTGTTCTTATTTATCATGGAATCTTCTCAGAGTTTAGTATACTGCTTGCTCAGAATCTTCTCTCAGAAGACTCTATGATAAATAAGAATCATCTTCTATAGAGAAAGAATTGACAACTTCAAGAGAATGTGGTCATCTACGTCACATCATTCAGGACACAGGGAATGGAGAGGTGCATGAAAAAATTAACTTTACTTGGAAGGATCCAAAAAGGAAGCAGCATTAGAGCTAGACCTTGAAAGATGAGTACAATTTCCAATCAACGTTAAATGTAGGAAAGGATGGGTAGGAACAATGGCAAAAGTAAAGAGTTGTAGAGAGCAGGGAGACCAGAATGGGTGAAGTATGGCTCCCAAAGAGGGATGTGGCAGAAAAGAGGACAGAGGAGCATCCCAGGACCATGGAGGTTGTGCCAAGGTATGTGGACTTGACTCAGAAAGCAATGGAGAGCCACTGGATCTTTTGAGGAAGAATGTTACCCAATTCGGTCTGTATTTTTGGAATATCATTTTGTGTCATTGTGGGAATGCCAATTACAGAGAACCAGGGCTGGAGACAAAGAGATCCTAGGTAGGCAATAGTAATACAGTGAACCAAATAAAGCAGAAACAGGGCAGGGTTTGTGGAAGGATCTTTATGTTCTATGAAGTAACTAGCTGGAAGTATTAAGGGTTTATTGAGTTAAGAAGAAATGTAGTATATTCTTCTAATTGCTTCGAGTAAAGTAGCTTTTATCTAAAATGTTTGTCTAAATGTCACCTTCTCCATAAGGTCACTCCTAACCGTGCTATTTAAAATTGCAATTTCACTCCAGACTCCTGATCCCCTTAGCCTTCCTTTTTCTTTTCTTTTTAATTCACAAAATCTATCAACATAACTAGTAACATTGTGTATAATTTACTTTATCATTTTTTATTGTCTGTCTACCCCCACTGGAATATAAGCTTCATAAGGAAAGACATCTTTGGTATGTTCACTGAGTATCCCAAACACTTTGAGTACTGCCTAACACATAGTAGATGCACAAGAAATATTGTTGTGTGAGTTAATGAGCACAGGTATACACTGGCATAATCCTAGCAGTGCTTCAAGCTAGGCAAAAGATATGGCATAAACTAGAGACAATCTCAAGGGTACTTAAAATCTATTTTCTTTAAAAACGTTTGTATATGTTCCTAAGGATAATAATCATGAAAGGGTTTACAGGATTAGTAAATAGTATAGAATTCCGTCCAGGAGACTATATTTTTTTATATGTACTAAAATCTTCTATTAAACTCAGTACACTTGTAGATTGGGCAAAAAACTGGTAATGAGAGGGATGCTTTAGGTGTGATAATTGAGTCACAGTAAAGCCTATGTCATGATTTGATGCACCACAACGGATTTTTGTTTGTTTGTCTGTTTGTTTGTTTTAAGACGGAGTCTCGCTCTGCTGCCCAGCCTGCAGTGCAGTGGTGCAATCTTGGTTCACTGTAACCTCCACCTCCTGGGTTCAAGTGATTCTCCTGCCTCAGCCTCCCAAATAGCTAGGATTCCAGGCACCTGCCACTACACCCAGCTAATTTTTGTATTTTCAGTAGATACAGGGTTTTACCATGTTGGCCAGGCTGGTCTCGAACTCCTTACCTCAAATGATCCACCTGCCTCTACCTCCCAAAGTGCTGGGATTACAGGCATGAGCCACTGTGCCCGAACCACCATGACAGATTTTTTAAAATGCATTTTATCTTAATTAGTCTTTGTAATAGTTTGTCAGCACTGTAATATGTTGTTATTTTCATTCAGCAAATCAGGAAACTAAGACCAAGAAAGGCAACTGGCTTCTCCAGGGAAATAGTTTGAACAAGTCCACCTGATTTCAGTGCCTTATGTTTCTCACGGCAGCCAAGGAAATTCTAACAGTAACAAGGAAAGAAAGAAGACTTTATTAAGCATTTACTCTGGACAAGACACTGTGCTACTCACTTTACAACAACCCTATAAGATGGTTAATATCAGTTTACCCATTTTACAGATAAAGAACTGGACAAGACACTGTGCTACTCACTTTACAACAACCCTATAAGATGGTTAATATCAGTTTACCCATTTTACAGATAAAGAAACCTAGCACACAGAGTTGCTATAAACTGCTCAAGATCACATGTCTAGCAAGTTCTAAAACTAGGACTCAGACCTGTGCCTAATGAACTCTAAAGCCCAGACTCATAACCACCACACCATATTGCCAAGTGGGAAACAATGATATTGCCAGATGGAACAGGCTGAGGTTTTGCTGATTTGGGGGAAGGGGAATTAGTGAAAGATAGGTTTTCACAAGACAAGTGCAAAGAGATAACCATTCAGCAAATTAATGCAGTAGTTTAAAGGGTAGTTTGAGCAGATGCCATGTGGAAGTTACCAGAGAAAACATCAGTTCTTTAAGCCAAATGGTATTTTGAGAGCGTGAAGATAATGTAATTATACGATTTTTAACCATAAAAACAAATCCATATACATAAACACTTAGCTAGAAGGAGAATAGGGCATAGCTGGGAATATTACATTAAACATGTCTTTTACTAATTAATAAGATATTGGTCATACTGAGATTACAAGTACTCAAATGCAGTGATTATATTGGGATTTGATGTATAATTACTGATGTTTATATTTACCCAGAAATACAAATCTTCCCAATCACTTCCCACAGTGAAGGCTTCTGTGAGGACAAGGCACGGGCAGAGAACGTCTCATCCGTGATGGTCCAGGGCACCCCTCCAACCCAGAAAATAGAGCCAGGAATTGTGCAAGAAATGGAAGTCAGAGGGGAGCTGAAGATAAGTTACTGAAATGAGGGTGCCATGGCAGAGATCAACAGCTGCCTACAACAGATGCTGTGCTTTTCACAAAAGCTATCTTGTCTTCTTACTTTTGTCTGCATGTTAGAAAGTAAGGACTCCAAAGGGACAGGTGGTAAAGAAAAATAACTTTGGCGTTCACCAAGAACTTCAACATACAAGATATATCTTACTAGTCTATGAATAATTCAAAGGCTGTGAGTAGAACTAATCCACCTTTGTTACCCCAGCTCCCAGTGTGGGGCCTAACAAGTTGCTCAGCAAATGTCTGCTGACCAAAGAATGACTGTCTCATCAACAGATCTGTGGTGATTCTTTCCCTTTAGGGTGTGGCTTGTGCACAACAAGAGATAAAGACAAAATAGAATATCTATTTAAATAATAAAACATTTGTAACTACTTACATGTAGCCTGGGGGACCTTCCCTACCATATTAGGAGATGATTAACAGAAGCAAATTTCACTCACCTGACCAGGAGACTGACCTCAGTGGCCTGGGTTCCAGAGTCCCATATCATATACTCAGCTGGTGCGAATGGGTGTTTGAGCATGGCAATGTTGAAAGAATGTGAGACATTTTCACATTATGGGAAATAGAAGGACAGAGAGAGAGAAACTTCCTCCAGCTGAAGAATAGAGAGTAACCTTTTCTGTTAAACAGTGAGAAGCACTCAGTCTCCTATACGATTCAGCCTGCCTCTTTTGAGGAATGGAATGAACAAATGTTTTTCTCGTTCTACTGCGTTTATTTCACCAGCAGGCAACAACGTCTCTGCCACTACCCTTCTGAATGCCACGCTCAGATGGAAGTTTTTACCTCACTGTACGGTTTTAAAATATCTTACAATTAGAAGTAGAAATAAACTAAAAACAATGTTGAGCAGAGAAATACTTGACAGAATGGGATCCAACAAATGTATTTGGTAGCTTACATTTTGCTAGTTATGCGGAAGTCAGTCTTGGTAAAATCATAAGTTAAAGGTACTGTCAACTAGCACATATGTGATGCATCTTTGGTACTCCATAAATATTTGTTGAATTAATTAATCTTAGCTTTCACAGTGTGGTACCAGATGGGAAGATTCAACATCATTGTCAAAACGTCCTCAGCTCTCTGCTCACCTGGCTGTGTCACACCACGCTTTGCTGAGTCTCCTCTTTCCTCTCCCCGCAGTCTCCTTCACTGGCATTCTCTTCCTCTATTCTCTCAAAGAGGTGGTATCCCCAGCTGACTCAGCATAGCTTCTTGTTCTTCTCACTCCATACGTTTCACGTGAGCACGCTGATCCTGTCTAATTGGCCTTAACTACAGCCCACATGGTAATGATGCACACGTCTCCATCCCCAACCAGATCCCTGCCCTGAGCTTCAACTCCATAAAATTTCCTGTGTCCACCCATTATCCCCTTTATTGTCTTGCCTGCTGCCCTTCCCCAGGATCTCATCAGCTCTCTCTGGGACTGCTGCAAAGTCTCTTGTCCTCTACCTCCAGCCTCGCCCTTCTCAAATCCATCCTACTCAGGCTTTTAAACCCAAACTAAACCAGACTAGTCACTCACTTCATGACTTTTAAAGTTCTGTCACCCCACCTCTGCCTATGGGAACAAGTTCTACCTCTTTAGGGTGGCATGCAAGCATCTCCATGATCTGTCTCTGCCTATTTCTCTACACCCACTCCCACTCTTTATCTTCCACTTTAGCCACTGGAAATTCAAACTGCTTGATGTTCCACACACTTCATGCTCTTTCAGATTTCCCAGACGTTGCTGTCAGTGTTCCCCTAAGCCCTACTGGCTTTTTAAATGCTTGGTTCCAGTGGCCTCTCCTCTAGGAATCCCCTCCTGATCTCTTCCCCTATTATCCGGCGACTGGTCAGGTATCGCTTGTCATGGGCCACCTTACTACATTTCTGTTGCTGAATTTACCACACTGTATTAGAATAATCTATTAACAATTCTTCCTCCTACAACAAATTCTGCAGGGAAGAGGAATAAGCCTATATTTTATTCAGCTTTGGGTTTTCAGCCCATAACATGGAGTCTGGCACACAGGGTAAACAAAACAAGTATTTGTTGAATAAAACTGAACTGATGGTTGCAGATGTGTGCATTAATTAGCATCTCAACAATCTCTGAGCACACAGCTATTCAGAGCACAATCAATTATTCCATTTCCTAAATCCCCCTGGGGGAGAAGCTTACCCTACTCCATGCCATTCAGAGGCATGATTGCTTAACTGATATTGCCAAACTGGATCACGAATAATGAGAAAAGTTCCATTTCCCTCAGCTGTGAAGGTTCTGAGGTACACAAAATGACACTAAAAGCCTAGCCATTTGGCCTATGCATTTAGGATCACGGCACCTGTCGGGATGAATGTGTTGCCTAATTAAGTATTCTTTGGGTAACAGTTACACAAGCCAGGAGAACCAGTCTGCCAGGTAGATCTCCCCTTAACCTCACTGGAATTTCCAATTCTTTGTCTTTACACTGAGCAGAAACAAATTGCCAATTTTGTTGATGCAGGCACATTCTCAAACAACTTGAAACTACTCCCAAACACCAACAGCCATGTGAGAAAGAGATGAAATGCAGTTTGTGGAAAGTAAATTCTTGATTATGTTGGAATTAAAGGGTATATACTTTGCTGCACTTTCAAGAATTACAGGTAAGAGGCACAACAGTGTTTTACTTCGATGTCAAACATAGAGCTGGCAATTTACTGTGCAAAATAAACAGATGGAGAAAAATAGAAAGGTGGTATCTCTGCTTTTTAACTATATTCTTCAAGGGTTGTCACAAAGAGAGAAGTAATAATTACAACAACGGAGCGAGTGTTCTCTTGCCTCTTGGAAAGCTTTATAGGCCGGTTGTTTATTGCTAACTTTTTTCTTTTGGTTTCTCTTCTCGCTTCATTTCATTCATTTGATCCTCAATCGCTGATACTCTTTCTTCCAGTTGATCGAGTCGGTTACTGAAGCTTGTGCATTTGTCACGTATTTCTCGTGTCATCGTTTTCATCTCTTTCATTTTGTTTATGACCTTCTCTGCATTAATTACTCTAGCCGTCAATTCTTCCACTTTTTTTTCAAGATTTTTAGTTTCTTTGCGCTGGGTACGTAATTCCTCCTTTAGCTCTGAGAAATTTGAT
This sequence comes from Theropithecus gelada, assembly GCF_003255815.1. Taxonomy (NCBI): domain Eukaryota; kingdom Metazoa; phylum Chordata; class Mammalia; order Primates; family Cercopithecidae; genus Theropithecus; species Theropithecus gelada. The sequence continues at coordinate 111,761,604 of NC_037668.1, forward strand.
GGACTGAAGCCTTCTTCTCTCATCTCGTCAAAGTCATTCTCCGTCCAGCTTTGATCCGTTGCTGGCGATGAGCTGCGCTCCTTTGCCGGGGGAGATGTGCTCTTATATTTTGAATTTCCAGCTTTTCTGCCCTGCTTTTTCCCCATCTTTGTGGTTTTATCTGCCTCTGGTCTTTGATGATGGTGATGTACTGATGGGGTTTTGGTGTAGGTGTCCTTCCTGTTTGATAGTTTTCCTTCTAACAGTCAGGACCCTCAGCTGTAGGTCTGTTGGAGATTGCTTGAGGTCCACTCCAGACCCTGTTTGCCTGGGTATCAGCAGCAGAGGCTGCAGAAGATAGAATATTTCTGAACAGCGAGTGTACCTATCTGATTCTTGCTTTGGAAGCTTCCTCTCAGGGGTGTACTCCACCCTGTGAGGTGTGGGGTGTCAGACTGCCCCTAGTGGGGGATGTCTCCCAGTTAGGCTACTCAGGGGTCAGGGACCCACTTGAGCAGGCAGTCTGTCCCTTCTCAGATCTCAGCCTCCGTGTTGGGAGATCCACTGCTCTCTTCAAAGCTGTCAGACAGAGTCGTTTGCGTCTGCAGAGGTTTCTGCTGCTTTTTTGTTGTTGTTGTTGTTGTGTAGCTGTGCCCTGTCCCCAGAGGTGGAGTCTACAGAGACAGGCAGGTTTCCTTGAGCTGCTGTGAGCTCCACCCAGTTGTAGCTTCCCAGCAGCTTTGTTTACCTACTTAAGCCTCAGCAATGGCAGGCGCCCCTCCCCCAGCCTCGCTGCTGCCTTGCCAGTAGATCACAGACTGCTGTGCTAGCAATGAGGGAGGCTCCGTGGGCGTGGGACCCTCCCGGCCAGGTGTGGGATCTGATCTCCTGGTGTGCCTGTTTGCTTAAAGCGCAATATTGGGGTGGGAGTTACCCGATTTTCCAGGTGTTGTGTGTCTCAGTTCCCCTGGCTAGGAAAAGGGATTCCCTTCCCCCTTGCGCTTCCCAGGTGAGGCAATGCCTCGCCCTGCTTCAGCTCTCGCTGGTCAGGCTGCAGCAGCTGACCAGCACCGATCGTCCGGCACTCCCCAGTGAGATGAACCCAGTACCTCAGTTGAAAATGCAGAAATCACCGGTCTTCTGTGTCGCTCGCGCCGGGAGTTGGAGACTGGAGCTGTTCCTATTCGGCCATCTTGCTCCTATTGCTAACTTTTGGTGAAAGACTAGTTTAAGTATATCAAAGCTTTATGGCCTGAGTGGGAGCCATTACATATGGAAACTGACCTGACCATTACTTATAAGGAGGTCAGAGACTGGGATTCAAGAAATAATGATGTTACCATTGCAAAGACAGAGAACAAAATTGTCCTAGGAGATCATTTTGAGTAATCAAGGCACTAGCTTTCTGCTACCTCAATGTGCAGGGACAATATGTGTGGTGACCTCTTTGAAAGAAAAAGACAGAATCTAGACCCTGAGAAGTATTGAGTGGGCATATATTTATAAGATTTGAAGTAAGTCACAGCCAGCATCCGTGGCTCACTTTGAGGACACTAAATGGATATGATATAAAACTCAAAATATCTGAATCTATACCTAAGCAGTGCCTGGTATTTGGTGATCTGTTGGGCTGTTACGGATTCACTAATCACAGCAAAAGATACAAGACCCAAGTTTGCTTAGATTGCTTAATCTCTTCTTCATAATGGTTCTATGGGCTGATCCTTTATTTCTTTACCTGCTTCCATCAGTTTAGTTCAAGACACTGTCATTTCAGACTGGAGCCAGTCTCCTAACTGGGTCTCCTACCTAATGACTTTCCATTTTCCAGTCTCTTCTTTACATCTCCACCATACTTATCTTTTTAAATACTACTTTGGTGGCTCAAACTTCACCCACCTCCATTCTTTTAGGAAACCGTTGCTTCCCTTTTCTAACCATGCATTTTGGAGTGAAGGGAAGATGCCGCTTAGCACAAATATCCCCACCCAGACACAGGGGTAAGCACCTCACCTTGAAGGCACCGATCACAGCACCCCATTCCCTTGGCCACACACTTTTTACTGACAAGGAATCAGCTAAGTTTGGCAACTTGTGAAGAGCTGAATTTATTGTGACACTGACACTAGAGATGTTTAAACTTCAGGGCTTCTCACTAGAACAGGCTCCTGGGAGTGGAGGGCATCCTGGGACAGGCAGGGTCCTGGTGGGGAGGCAGAAGCCAGGTTTTAGTTATAGAGGATGTCTATGCAGGCATTTGTGGTAAGTAGTTTAAAGAGGTCTCAGATGATAGAGACCTAAATCTCCAAGGCTCCAATAATTTGATGAGGATTGTTTTTTTCATTTCAGATAATGTTTGTGTATACATAATTTTAAACTCTTAATTTTGTATTCATTTTCTTAAAGAAGTCCCCCCAAAGTCAGCAAACTGCAGACTATTGTTCCAGTGCAGAGATATATGTGCCCTACTCTTCTCAGACGCCCCCAAGAGATGAGTCATTTTCAGCCACATTCTTCATGACTCTCCTTTCCATGTGCATCCTCGCTTCCATCCTCCTCACCTACCCATCACACCTTCCATGTCTTGTGCTTTCCAGCTTAGCAGCCTCTGCTCACCTGTTCTACCTTGGAGTACCCTTTGGCCCATCTGGATCAACCAAAGACAGATCCTTTAGGCTCTGCTGAAACCTCACCTCCTCCATGAGGTCCACCTACCTAAATTCACCAGAATTTTCTGACTACACTGTCTTTCTGTGCTCCGTATAGGACCTGAATAGACATTTGTGGAATAAAATTGGGTTGGATTAGGATACTCATTGCATTATACCTTGCATTAGTTACCTGCATGTTGATTTTTCCTTCTTCTTGATGAACTCACAGAGGTCAGGACTCTATTTGCCTCAAGTTTACATGTCTATGGCCCCTCTCGTGGCTTTGAACATAATAAGAGCTCAACAAATAACTGAACTGAACAGGCCTGCTCATTAACTGATGGTTGGTTGACTGAGGGCTGACAATTTCTATTTTGGCAGATGCTTCCTGAGCTCAGAGACCCAGTTTACTGCCATAGAGGTAATTGTTCCCATTTCTCAGATTTTTCCCCTTTAGCACAAGGAAACACACATTGGGGAAACAGGCACAGCTGCCGTGTACTTCCTGTAGTGGGTCCTGAAGTCCTGTTCAAATAATTTCTCTTCCCCTGACTATTCCAGCCAACAATGACAGCTCATGATGCTGTCCCTGTGAGTCCCTGCTGGATCTGGCTGCTGGTCTGTAATGTCCCACTGGCAATCAAAATCTTTCTTACAACTTTCACTAAATAAACCCTGCTGCAGGGTATGTGGAGAAAGGTATAGCCAGGGAACCTAAGGTGTAGACAGGTAAAGCAAAATCACTTTTCCCCCCGCCGCACCAAATCCTCTATTTAGGGAATAAAACCACGAAGTAAATAAATAGCAGGTCTAACCACAATTCATAGTTGTTAATCTACTTTGACTCAAGGCATGCGAGGGTGAAATAATAAAGATTGCAAATTGCACATGGGCCTGGATTGCTCAGTTCAGATTCAAGGTGTATCACTTGGGGTGACCTGGGGTGATTTGTTAACCCCTTTTATAGTTTTTGTTTGAAGAGGAAAAAAAGTTCTTCGGGCAATGTTGAGGCACAGATCTATATGGCAGGGCTTTTCCTACACTATATAGTCCTGTTACAGTGATGCTATCTGCATCGGAGTATTTACTTTCTGAGGTTGATGAGTATTTGAAAATACTTCTTCCTTTTTTGAGCTGAGATGGTCAACATGAGCAAAGCTTCTTTCTTTCCTCTCCTGCTTCAGTATCACACTTAGAGATGCAGAGACAGTAGTTCAGGCAAGCAGGGAGTAACCAGAATCCACAGGCAGAAAGAAAAAAGGATTCCATTTTGGCTCGACCTCTGCCTCACCCAGGAAGATTGAGTTTGCTCTCAGAGTCTGAACAAGCTCCCAGGGGTTGGTGAGCTCTCCCGTTCGAGGCTCCCCTTTGGCACAAGGTAAAGAATTTATTAGTGAGAAATTTCAATTTCAGACCTTCAGATTGTCTTGGTTGGCCTCAAGCTCTGTCCACAGCGCATATTGTAATATACTTCCTATCACTGTTTGAACATTTTTTTACCCCATGATCCTTTCCATGCTTATTTGTAAAGGGATTTTCTTTTAAAACAAAGGAATTATTGCTTCATTAGGGCCATTTTACCCACTCTCCCAAAGGATTCCTAACGGGCTATAGTAATTCTTAATGGAGTTAGTGGAGAATTCCAGTTCAATTGTGTAATACCCATGTTCTGGTCAGTCTGACCAGGACCAAGTGCAGCACAACTGACCTTCCACTTAGACGCAGCACACGTGGATCACTGTGATGGTCTGCTAAAGCTGCCATGACAAAGTGCTAGACAATTGGTGCTTCAAACATAGAAATGTATTCTTACACATCAAATTGTCAGCAGCATTGGCTCCTTCTGAGGATAATAAGAGAGAATCTGTTCCACTTCTCTTCCCTAGCTTCCAGTAGTTTGCTCTTGGTTTTTGGTGTTCCTTGGCTGGTAGATATCTACCTTCTTCTTCACCTGGCATTCTTCCTGTGTGCATGTCTGTGCGCCCAATTTCCTCTTTTTATGAGGACATCAGTCATATTGGATTAGAGCCCACCCTAATGACCTCCTATGAAGTACTTACATTGGCAACAACCCTATCAGATGGGAGCAGTACACAATTAAGCCCATAACAATTGCTAACGGGACATCAGGAGGCACTTGGAAGTAGCCTGACTCATGGTCAAGATTTTATGTCATTTCTTATATGATAATCCTGAGTTAGTCAGAAGACATTAGGATAGCCTTTGGTAACAAATTAACTCACAGCTTAACATAATAAAGGCTCATTTCTCACTCACATCAAAGTCTGATATGGATTCAATGCCTATTTTTTTCCAGTGGGGGTAACTTTCTTCTAACAATGACTTAGGATCCAGATGGCTTTCGTCTTGCATTCTAACCATCCCGAAGTTCTTTCTTTCCAGCTTGCAGATGACAGAGAAAGAGCCTTGGGAACAGGCCGCTGCTCTTAACTCACGTGGCTTAGAAGTAACACATATGACAGAAGTGGGCCACAGTTCACAGGCAAGAATTAATCATATGGCCTCAACTGAACTGCAGAGAACACTGGGAAACGGGAAACGTAGTCTTCTACATTTCAAATACTCCAAATATTCTTCTACACTTCAAATTTTCCAAATGTAGTTTTCATGGATATTTGCTGAGCACAAACTACTTTTGCTATGCCCTCCTTCACCTAGAACATGTTAGGCTTGATAAACTGTTTCTAGGAGAGGCAGAATAGAAAAGCATATTTGTTTTAAAATCTGGGCTTTGGAGTGAGGTTATGCAGGTTTTAAAACTAGCTACAGTACTTACAAGCTAAGTATACTTAGCCAATTTACCTAATCTCATTGTCTCTCAGTCTTCCTCCTGTAAAATGGGCATAGTAGGCATAATAGTACTACCAATCCCGTAAGCTTGCTCTGAGGAGTACGTGTGTTGTAAGTTTTTATTACATGTGTTTGTAGAGCATGATACCAGAAGAAATGGGCCATTGCATTCATAACAGATAATTAACAAATATTAAACAAACTGGGGAGGGAAACATGCTGCCAAACACTGAGGGATTGGCTTAGATCTGGTTGCTTGCTGCAAAGAAAACCAATCACAGAGATGGCAAGGATTGCCAGGGAACAAAGGCTTTGTTACAGATGATGTCAGCTGAGAGACGGGAGACAGGTCTAAACTAACTCAGATAAAGGGTTTATATAGTGGGGAGTTAGGAAGGGGTAAGCAAGAGGAGTTGGTCAACAGGCAGCAGGTGTGTCTCATTGTCCAGATGCCATGATCTGAGATGTTTCAGTTTCTCGATACTTTCTGGGAGGCCCGATCGTCAGGTTCCTGAGAAAGGAACTTAGATAAAACAAATGTCTATTACTCAAACTTCAGTTCTGTGGGAAAATTGGGCTGGTTTCAAACATACGAAATATTCTGAAAATGTTACTGATCTCAGTCCTCAGTAATTATGTGTCTTGGTACTTCATAAAATGTATATTAAAGAATGGAGAAAGCTGGCTTTGTAGTGGCTGAAATGAGAATAAAAAGTCACAATTTATGCCATCATTGTCAGTCATCTCATTTATAAGAGGGAGTCAGGTCACCCTGCACCTCAAAGCTGGGGCTATGCTGTTTCTACGGAACTTTGTTCACTCCTTATCAAGTTAGAGATCCTCCATATTTGTGGCAAAATCTCACCATAAAAGTGAGGAAAAGGATGCAGGTAACATCTGATTCTAAATATCATCCTGAGTGGAGGAAAAAAAAGAGAGAGACTTTGTTGAAAAAGCTTTTTTTTTTGGTAAAAAATTTTTAATTTGAGGTAAAATCCACACAGTATAGAATTAACCATTTTAAAGTGTACATTTTGGTGGCTTTTAATACATTTGAAATGTTGTGCAATCACCACTTCTATTTACTTTTAAAATATTTTCACATCCCCAAAGGTAACCCCATCAAGCATTCAGTCCCCATTTCCTCCTCCCCCCGGTGCTGGTAACCAACAATCTGCTTACCGTCCCTATGGATTTACTGAATCTGGATATTTCATATAAAGGGAATCATACCATATGTGCCCTATTGTGTCTAGCTTCTTTCACTTGGCATAATGTTTGGAGCTTCTTCCATGTTGTAGCACTTGTTCCTTTTTATAGCTGAATGATATTCCATTGTAAAGTTTTACCACATTTTGTTTATCCATTCATCAGGAGAGGGACAAAGTTGTTTCCACCTACTGGCTATTGTCAATGCTGATGCTATGAACTTTCATGTATGCATTTTTGTTTTTGGTCTTTTTAAATAGATTTAGAAGATACAAGTGCAGTTTTGTTACATGGATATATTGTATAGTGGCAAAGTCTTGGTTTTTAGAGTAGCCATCACCCAAATAGTATACATACATTATACACATTAAATAATTTCTCATCCCTCACTCCCCTCCACTTCAGCCCCCACCCTTTCAAGTCTCCAATGTCAATTATTCTACTCAAGTGTTTGCTTGAATACATGTTTTCAATTATTTTAGGTAGGAGCAGAATTACTGGGTCATATGGTAATTTTATATTTAACTTTTGGGGGAACTGCCAAACTGTTTTCCACAGAAGCTACACCATTTTGCATTCCCACTAGCAATATCCAGGTGTTCTAATTTCTTCACATCCTTGCTAATACTAGTTATTTTCCATATGTTTTCATTGTAACCATATTAGCGGGTGTGAAGTAGTAACTCACGATGGTTTGGATTTGCTTTTGCCTAATGATTAATGATGATGGGTGTCTCTTCAAGCACTCATTGAACCTTTGCATAACTTCTTTGGAGAAATGTCTATTCAAGTCATTTGCCCATATTTTAAAATGAGTTCTGTCTTTTGTTGTGGAGTTCTAAGAGTTATTTATATACTCTGAATACTAGGCCCTTATCAGGCATGTAATTTGCAAGTATTTTCCTCCTTTCTACAGGTTTTCATTTTCTTGATAGTGTTCTGTGATGCACAAAGGTTTTTACTGTGAGGAAGTCTAATTCATCTACTTTTTGTTTTGTTGCTAGAACTATTGGTATTATATCTGAAGCCTTCTGAAAAATCAGTTTCATAAAGTTTGACTGTTTCATTCACAGACTTATTGAAAAGAAAATCTAATTTATTAACCAAGACACTGAAAGAATATAGAAGTCTTACATTCTCTTTGCTCATCTTTGATTAAGAATTTACTAAAATTAGTTTCTAATTTGTAATGTATTTCCAAAAAATATATCTGTTGTTAAAATATCTTAACAAGTATGAGAAATAAGCAGAGTCAAATAATATATCATTAAAGTATTCATAAGTATCATGGCCTAGAATGGCAACAATACTATAGAAAGGATCCAGAATTTAATTAGGAAATATAGAAAATAAAGAGTAAACTGTTGGCAGTTATATCCTAGTTGGGGGTGTTACAGACTATCCCTACTCAAATCAGCTGAAGCAATTAGATAAAAATGTATCTTGAACTTATGAGGTAGGAGTTGCAAAATAAACCCCATCTGAAGGATGTAGGGTTGGAGTCCTTGTTTTTATAGCAACGATTTAAAAGTGCTTCAAGTGTCCATGTTTGAGATAGAATCACTCTGAATGTGCACAGCCCAGATTCCACATCTGAGATGATAAAATTGTTCCCTTAGTGAGTATCTTTCCAAATCCAGGATGGTTTAGAATTAATTACAAAGGCGATAAAGTATTAATATTTTTGTGTCAAGTTCAGGAATGGGTTTTTAATCATTGGTACAATTTGTGTATATTCAGTATTTAAAGTGTTTGCAATGATTTAGGATTGGCATGTTGGAGACTCTGACAGATTAGCCTGGTGATTCCAATTTAAAATATGTAATTGAGTTGTGATTTAAAGTTGAAAGTGTAAGATTTTGACTAAGTTTGTAAACAGAATTAGACCATTTCAGAGAACTAGATTTACTATGTTTATAAATTTAATAATTTATTAGACTTAAATGACTTATTTAAATTCTCAAGACAGTTTTGCTCATTAGAGACATGAACTTGTCATACTGGTCAATTACCTGAAAAGCTTAAAAAGAAAACTGAATATATTACATTTATGGTTGCAGCTTCAAATTCCCACATTCATAAATGAGACTGATTGCTTAAAGAGAAATTAGTTTGTTAAGTTGATCAAACACTTAATCAATTGCTTAATTCTTAAAAAATGTAAATTTTCAACAATACTTATAAATCAAACTTTACTATTTAGAGAAAACTATAGGGTTTTAATTTTAAAAATCCAATACCAGGATAATTTAAATTACAGGTAACTCTGATTATACAATGCCCTGAAGTTATGTGAGGTGCCCATGTGTCATAATGCCCATTCAAATTATACAATCAAGGATAAGTAGTAGTCCTAGGATAAGAGAAATGAATTAGTGAGCAATGGTCAACACAAGATAAAGTGAGTGTGGGCAATTCCGCACAATTTAGGTAAAGGTTTATTTGTTTATTTATTTATTTAAATAAATGGGGAAGGTAGCCTCCTTCCACGCAGTTACAAAAAGGAAAAACAGCTTTAGAGTAAGGTATTGTTCCCTGGGTTCTCCTACTGGAGAAATGTAATTGCTGCAACCAATATGTCTCTCTGAAACATAGGGGACCAGACTAAATCTCCGAGAAAGACAAGGTCTTGACATTCAGGATGCTGAGCTCAACATCCTTTTAAACTGCTTCCATATGACTTCGTGGTTTTCAAATGAAAAACCTGCAAGATTTTAAAAACTTTAAGGAGTGAATAACTGATATGTTTCTCTAGTGGAAAATGAAGGCATTGGATGGCATAAAGGCCTGTCTTTGGAATCAGATAGCTTGGGTTCAAATCTGAGCTCAGCCACCTATTAAAAGAATGACTTTGTACAAGTCACTGACCTCAAAGAAAGTTCAATTATTTAATAGAACTGTAAGTAGAAGGTAATAACCATCCCTTATGGTTGTAAAATATCGTAAAGAGTTTAGCACCATGATCAACACATAAGAACCATTCAGTAAGTTATTATTGCAGTCACTGTATTGTTAGGAGTAGGAAATTTCTGCAAAAGGACATGAGTCCACCATTCACATGGCTGCAAATTTTTTCTGTCTTCAGCTGTTGGCTAAGAAATACACTTTACTGTTTTACATTAAGTTCATGATTTTCATACACTTAGAGCAAGTTGTCCCTTTAAGAATCAAGAATGATACTGTCATCTGTTAAAAATTTGAAGAAAGAACATGACTGCTGAAGGCTTTTATTAAAATGTTGCTAGATATGAAATAACATTCTTCTCATTGAATGGTCATAAATTGAGAAATATGAAGAAAACCAGCTTGCACAGCTGTGAATATCTAGTTATTGTAAACCAAATTTTTGCTTTTGAAAACTTCATTCATACATGAAGCAACTATGAAATTATTGAGACATGTGATAGTTTGAGAAGCTTAGGCATGAATTTATTATTTTTTAATTCATCTTTTAGTACTTCACTGTTACTTAAATTAATTCTCATGCATTGGTCACATCAGTCAGTTCAAAGCCTTAATAAAATGGACATGGCCACACTCTGTTTATTGTTAGATAAATTTGGGAAACTGGAGATGACTATATGGATCATGTCCTCCAAGACCTCTGAGGCCACCTTGAAAAGCTAAGGCTTCTGGAAAAACATCACATGATTCACCTCCACCTACCTAAGTTTCCATGAAGACAGTCCTCTTATAAGAAAATTACTCTGCTAAATAAATGTTTATTACAAAGAGACTTGAAACTTTGTGTAGAGACAAATAACATTTTTCAAAACAACATATTCTGTATGGTTTCAGTAAGTACAATTTTTACTATACTCATAAAGACTTGGGGTTTCCGTTTTTAGTTAACTAAGGAATATTTTAAAGAAATTAGTATTTCAGTTTTTAATCAGAGTAAGGGAGATGTAGGACTATCATGAATAAAGAAATTCTATACAGATATGGACCAGCTGTTCCTTATCTCCACTGGGAGAAAAAAATTAAATAAATTAGGAAAGAAAGCCCTCAAATGTGCAGAAGGACATTTAGATACTGAGAATGACTGAAGAAGGTTATGAAACCTCTATACCTGGAAGTCTTTCAAAGGACAATCCATACCTACCTGGGGTGACCAGGTCCTCCTGCACCAGAAGCTATCTCAAAGCCCCAATTAATCTAAATATTCTATTTTTGACAGATATACTCTTGGGGTTTCTCTGACAGGAAACTGACATTTACAGTTGAGGAGTGCACCTTTGATTGTTAAGTACTAAAATATCTGCCCAAATTAACCTGACCCAGGATGTGGACTTTGATCTCAAAATGGTTGAATTCCAAAAATACTGTCATTGTCTTTAGAAAAAACCCCAAGAGCTGGAGACAACTTTTTAAGTAGTATAATTCGTGTGGAAGCATCTTTCACAGATTTCATGGCATAACCTTCCGTGAACCTGAGAGGGAAGATTTCATCACAGCCAGCAACTGGGAGGGTTTTTCCTTACATTCCTATTTATCCAGTTTAAAAAAAAAAAAAAAAAAAAAAAAAAACAAAAAAAAACTTAAAACTAACTAAAGCACATTTAGGGCTCAAAAATTGTAGTACTTAAGAGGATTTATTTAAATCTCTCAAATAACAGCTTGAAAACAAATCCTGTTAAATGCTCCATTTCACTATTCTTGTCAAAAATTTTTGCTTGGCCCTTTCCCTTTCATTAAACTCTGTAGCTATCCATTATGTTGCAAAATAACGTGTATGGTTGTTAGCAATCACCTGTAGCCATCGGCATTTCTGAAAGCAGTTAGAAAGCAAAGCCTTGAGATTTGCCAACATGGTAAAGCTGGATTATGAAGATATGATTCATCAGAGAAAAGAAACTGAGAATTTTTTTTGAAATGCTATGAACACACCCCTTCTTCCTCAGATCTTTTTCCCCATTAGCATCACCTGCAAGAATTATTTGCTCTATGAGTGGGTGCAAATACCAAGTTTTAAACCGAACATACACCGCAAAAGCTGATGGGCTTCACTTGTCCCAGAGGCAGGAAAGGTCAGCCAGGTCTTACTTGCAAGAAGACTCAAGGATTCAAAAAAGCTTTCGAACTGCTGAAACTGACATCTGACTGCCAGGGCTAAGATCCCTAAAATGTCCAGGAAGGAGGCCTCCCACAGGTTCCAAGCACGGTGCTTGGGTGGACACTGTACAAGATGGAGATGATGCTGATGGTCTGATGAGGGAAATAGGCCATCCTAAGAAGATGAGGTCAAACACTTAACCCAGGGACACAGTTGGTGGGGGTGGGGGGGGCAATTATAGGAGACAATGACTTTGAGTACCTCTCAGTTGGGTGATACTCAGATTACCTTCAAAGGAAAATGCTTATAAAAAATATTAAGTCATAGGGAAGAGTCAAGCTACTAGAGATGAGAAAGGAAGAAAGCAAGAGACAAAAGAGAGTATTTTCCCACTTTCATGTGGAGACCACTGGAACAAGACTGAAGAACAACTAGAACGAAGCCACTTGGAAGTAGCAACAGATAATACCACAGATACCTGGGAGCAGCATGGTTTTGCTGAAAGTGACAGAGCAGAAATGCAAGGTGAGATATGTGGAAAGCTGCTAAACCGAAGGCCTTGATGAGAGATCGCAGGATAAGTCTTTACTTGATAGCAAGCGTTTTGGGGTATTAGGAATCCATTGATTTCGCTAAGCCAAAGATTATTGCTTTTCACCAATGTCATGATCCTGTCGTGGCTGCAGATAAGAATCCCAAAAGAAAGCAAGTGTAATGAAATACTAAATAATCTAAGCACTACAAGGTTTGGTCCCGGCTGCATACCTTCTTGTCAAGGGAGGTGCCCTCTGACCTGATTTCTCCCACCCTTCTCTTTATCTGCCCCTCACAAGAATCCCCACAGCCTCCCTGCTGTTGATGTCCCTTCATACAGCACTGGGGCACCATCCTGGCCAGATGGTTCAAGCCTAGTTGGCTCCCACAGCGGCCTAGAGATCCAAAAGAAACTCAGAACCCTGCTAGACCAAACAGTGCTATGACCACTAGCAATATTTCCATCCCTGCTCTTCCTTCCATTTCATGCCAATTCCTGTTTCCCTTACTCAAATCAGCAAGTCAGCTTCATATGCAGATGTCTACCTGTACAGAAGAAGCCAGTCTTTCTTTTTATTAGCCACCCTTACACATTTAAAAGGCTGTCTTAGCTCTCTCTCACTTGATCTGGTGTGTGGGGGGAGGTAGGCGTCCCAAGAATATACTGTCCACTAAGCCAACAACTTCCCTAAATTCCCCTTGACTTCCTCATGTAAATGGAGAGGATAATAGCAGGGATAGTTCTCCCACCTCTTAAGTAGGTCCTGCAAGGATTTTTGGAGGTTCTGTTCAGAAGAGAAGGATTACTCTCGTCATTTTGAAAGATTTATTTGCAAATCTGAGACAAAGAAACAGTTCAATTCAATATCCTGTTACATCCAGTAAGCACCTTACTAGAGGGGATGTTAAATGGGGCAACAAAAATGCTTGCTAATCAAAGAAGCAGTGTCAGAATCTTTCTTAAGACATTATCACTGCCATTCTATTGGTATAAAATATAATGGCAATATTATTTTTATTCTCATTCTATAGGCAACAAAAATGAGGCTACAAAAGGTTAAGCAGCCTGCCCAAGATCACACAACTAATAAGGGATGACAACAAAATTCTAACCCAGTTCTCTCTTGAACATACTGTAATAACATTACATGGTGGTCAAAGGTGTTGCGATAGTTGTGATTTGACAGACTGTCACAAGTATCTCCTATCGTTTTCCCTTAAAGTGAATATTTTATCTAATTAAATCAATATCCATGTGTTGACCCGCCTGAATATTTTATGTCCCTAAAAACTAAACTTTAGAGTTGTAGCATCTCAAATAGATATTAAATGGACATTGACCTAAACATATGGCTAAACCCTCTATATCTACAAGATCAATTATTTGTAAGTTGACTCTTCATATTCTAATTCTCTAATAGATTTTGTAAAATTGAGAATCCATTCTCTGTTGTGTGAGGACAGCAGAGTCTGTAAGTATGATAGTCTTATATCAATATCTACTACTTGAGACTGTCTCATATTGTACATCCTCTAATAAACAGCAGGCCAATTACAGGCCAATTAGGTAATGTGGAAAAGTCATTAGTGAAACTAAATCTAGCATATCTGGATTTTCAAGCAAGCACCATGCAAGGGAAACAAAAAAATCAATCTGATCCAGCTTCACTCTAAAGATATTACAATTCCAGTTATGCATTGCATCATGTCCAGTACAACACATCATTCTAAATACTGGTGAATTTTAACGTTCTGTCTAGGAATATCCCTGAATAATAACACATAGATTTGATAAACCTTTATAGGGCAGCCAACTTTTAATTTTGTCCTAAGTATATTCCAATTAAAAGTCAAATGCCGCCGGGCGCGGTGGCTCACGCCTGTAATCCCAGCACTTTGGGAGGCCGAGGCGGGCGGATCACGAGGTCAGGAGATCGAGACCACGGTGAAACCCTGTCTCTACTAAAAATACAAAAAATTAGCCGGGCGCGGTGGCGGGCGCCTGTAGTCCCAGCTACTCAGGAGGCTGAGGCAGGAGAATGGCGTAAGCCCGGGAGGCGGAGCTTGCAGTGAGCCGAGATCGCGCCACTGCACTCCAGCCTGGGTGACAGAGCGAGACTCCGTCTCAAAAAAAAAAAAAATAAATAAATAAATAAATAAAAATAAAAAATAAAAAGTCAAATGCCAACTGGATGCACCCAGAGAAAATCCTGTGTTCAACAACAAAAGCTTCAGCTGTGAGCTAAGGCAGTGAAGATTATATGGTTTTCAAAGGTGCTGAGTTAGTTGCTATTTCATGCCAAAATGAAGACAAAATCCCTGCGCTTAGGTGACCTAGGAAGTTCGGGTACAGGTGGGGAAATACAAAGAAGAGTAAAGGACACTTTGGGAGTACTCAGGATGGAATAAATTTACCCTTCTCAAAGCAGAGGAATGAATACATAGTTTACTTAAATGAATAGGATTTGCGGCTTGTATGGATTGTCAGTAACTTGACTGAAAGAATTAATTAGCACATCTAAATTGGATCAATCATTTCAAAGCAAAGAAAGAGAAGAGTCACAGAAGGAATGCACAGGTGGTGCTCATCAAACATTGTTGGAAGACAGGATACCCTGCCAGGCCAACATGCATATAATAATTTTGACAGGTTATATAGTAAGGAGAACACAGCAACTGTAAGGTTCTACAATTAAACATCTGAATCATATATAAATTTCCTTGTTCTGATTTTATTCTTATCAATAAATATTCTAATATTTAGCTTCTTATGGAATTTTTCTATAGGAAGAAACTTCACTTGTCCAGTACTTGTTCAGTACTTTTGTAAATTAATAAATTAAATTTTCAGGTTTTATGAATAAGTTTTATATCACTTAGGGCTTTCTGGAAGAAAGTGATTAAAATTACCTTTGACTAATGTAATCAAAGGAGAAGTTATTAGAAAGACAAATAGTTGGAAGACTAGAGAGTCCAGTCCTAGAAACAGGCAGGAACCAAAGCAGCTCCAGAGACCAGAAGCTGGAAATACTAAAGTTGTCTTAGAGCTGGAGCAACCTGGACAGGGAACAGCTTCTAGGCTGCTTGACTTCCATACCTCTTACCTGTCATTGTGCCATATGTACAAAATCTAAATCCCAGAAGAGAATATCTGCTCGGCCAAGCTTACTCACATAACTGCTCCTGGCCATAGCAGAGTAATGAAAGTATATGGAAGGAGGAGCCTCTTCATCTGCAGTAGAAGAACAGGTACCAGAATTCACTGTGCCACCAAGACAACACAAAATAAGAAATAACCTCCTCTCAAAAAAAATCAGTGCTGGTGGGAAGGAAGAAAAGATGGTTGATGGCCAGAACCCAAATGGCTACCACACATTCCCATGAGTCTTTTAATGGGACTCAAGAGTCCCAAGTCTGGTTACATTTGGGACAAAGACAAATTTAAATTCTTAAGGCTCCAAAGGTAAGGGCCAGAGTCTGAACCAAGGCAAATTCACAAAAACAAATGTCACTTTATGAGTTTTGGGGTGAAGAGCTTTTATAGACCATACAGTCTTACTCCATCTCAACCTCCCCATCAATTACTGGTATTCTATTACACATTGTGTCTGAAAAAGATTGCTTGACCTGACAGTTTCCAAACTTGATTTCATATCAGAATCACCTAAGAAGGTCAAACAATACAACTCCCTGATTTCCAGTGCTGCAAGGAGTTCTGGGGTGGGTTTAGGGATCTATACATTTATACAACCCCCCCCCCCAACCAAGTCACTCTGATACAGCCCACTCCACCTTATGACTATTCTGAATACTAGAAATTTCTTCCTTCTATTGACCCCAAAAGATACGAAACCATAGATTAATACAGATTAGCACATATTTTAATTATTGGGACTAAAATGAATAATGACTCTTCCTTATTCTCCCAGCAGCTTTCAGAAATTTGAAAGCGACTATTCTGTCCCATTACATACTTCTTCATTTTCAAGACGCCTCCAGGCCAGTCATTCCAAGCTTTTCCTATCTTTCCCATCATGACAAGATTTTAAGTCTTTTTACCTACCAGGTTACCCTCCTCTAATGCTCAATTTCACTCTATTACTCTTAGATATTTCAAGTGATCTGTGATCAGTTCACATATTATAATTTCTCTTTTGTAAACTAAGATCACACTAGCTTGTGGGTGGCTATATCTCACATGGCCCATTGACAATGGTCTCTATTATTTTTGGTAAACAAGCATTATTACCAAGCTAGTCCCCTGCCCCAGTCCCCTTTCTCTAATTCTGTATTGTTACAGCTTGTTCAATTTTAATTTGGACTCACACACATGACCTTACAGTCAACTCAAAAAACTCATTTACTTAGGTTCTGCTTATCCTTCCTGTTTGTCAGTCTTTATCTATACTACTAATTTTGTCCTCTAAATCAAAGTGACTGCAGAATTTCTACCCATGAGGGTCTATGACAGTGGGCAGGAATCTACCTGGAGACAGGTTCCTAAAGAAGCATTTGCCAAACATATTAACAAGACTGAGAAAATTTCTCATGGAGGCTATTGAAATGCGGGGCATAGTTCTGCCAGTTCATCTCTTGATGTCACCACGCATCAAATATTTGATATTCATCCCAGTCTCATCAGCAAATTTGAAAATCATACCTTTCATATTTTCAAGCAAACTATTGACAGAATGTTACACAGAACATTTTGAAGATAGAAATATGTTTATATTCTGATATGCAACCAGATTAATACTGATTAATTCGTCAAAAATGCTTGGTTATTGTTGTTCAACTTGTTATTACACTACCAAATTTTACCTCCATACAGCCTTTGTATTTCTTCAATTCAAGGTTATCACGATACAGCTGGCAATAGTAAAAATAAAAATAATACAGTTCTAAGATCTTCCTGTAAAATAGCTTTGGCAAAGAAAAAAATAGATTAATATGTCTTGTTTTCAGTAAATCCATCCAGTCATTCAATGGCTATCCTACAATTTTGCCTGGAATTGACATCAATTTCCAGAGTTTACCTTTGAGTTTAGTATATTGAAAACTCCATGACAGCAGGGAACCATAATTGTCTTGTGTCCTGAGAGTCCTGCAACAGTGCCTGGCACCCTGAGGGCACTCAATAAATGTTACAATGAGTGAATCTTTGGTTCAATAAACCTACTTGTTTCCATTTTTGAAAAATCAAAGTGGCATTTATCTCAGTCTTTTGATTCCTCTACCATTTCTCAAGAAGTTCTCTGCCTAAGATGTGGCAAAATGGTATCCAGTTATGGGAAGGATCAGCCTTGAATAGACCCTGGGGCAATAACAGTCGAGTCCTATCCCTCCCAACCAGTGAGCTCATAGCTTCCACATCATGTGATCTGTAACAAATTTTGTGTCCTGAATATCTAAAGGAGTTCTTACCTTTAGACCCTTATTCTAACACTGACCATATATGTTAGAATATGCACTAGTATACACCTGACTACCCTTGCATCTAATTTCTTTTAACCTGAGTGATGAATAATCTAGGCATATAATTTTTCACTGGAACTAAGCCCTGGCACGAATCCCTGCTGCTAATGGTAGTGAACTCTTTTTTTAATTGCCAGCCAGAGATGAAATCTTGCTTCTAATATTCCTGTTACTAACTTTATGCAGCAATATGACCTATCAGTTACACGCTGTTGCCATGCCCTGCTCTACCAATTCACAGGGCCCCTTGGTACCACCAGAGTCTGAATGGAATTAGAATTTGCTATCTCCTTTGTACTGGGGGACCTTCAATGTCCATCTGATTTCTCCACATGTGGGAGTAGATCTCTGGTAAGCTCTAATGTATTCTGCTTAGTTTCCTTAGCTCCCATTTTGCCAGTCTCTCTCTGGATTCCTAGCATGTCTCCTGTTCATGGGAAGAGTGGCCTCCAGAGTGTAAGCCATCTGTGCTAGGAGACTCAACATCATTTCAACCGTCTAGGTCTTCTCAGAATCTCTGTCATCCTGGGCTCTATTTTCCTTGTATAATTTCAGTTCTAGTCTATGTGGTTTGAAGATTAGTTTCCTTGACAGTTAACAGAAGCAAAAACAATTGAGGAATTCTGGTTCTTTTTCTTTTCTATTGATATACAACATCAGTTCTTAACATGTAAAATACACTTTCATATTTTGTGTTTTAATCTGGTTGTTGGCATTATTATTATAGGCATTATTATTATGTCACTCTTTTAATCATCCATGATTAAATGTCCTTCTTTTGATCTTTTGTACACATTATTTTCATTCACTTATTCCAAAAATATTTCTAGGTGTCTGCTCTTCACCAGATCCTATTCTAAGTGCTGGTGATACAACCATGAACAAAACAAAAGTCTGTTCTTAGGAGCCTACATCCTAGTCTGAGGAGAAGGAAAATCAGCAAACAAGTGTAAATACAATGTCAGGTGGTAAAAAGTGCTATAATGAAAAGTAAGGCAGTATAAAAGGGATTAGTGCATAAAAGTGAAAAAGGAAGGTGTGTGAAGGTCATATTTGATCAGACAGCAGGTAAGGGAGTGGTTAAAAGAATATCTGAGGGAAGAATACAGGAGGCAGAGAGGAGACAAAGGGAAAGACTTGAGGTGGGAATGTTTGGCTCGTTCATCACAGTGGATGAAGTAGAATGAGCAAGCAGGGGTGGCAAGTGAAATAAAATGGAATACTAAAAAATAGAAAAAGAGTACAGGAAAAAATAGAAGAAAAGTAAACAGATGGGACAAACTGAAAACAAATAGCAAGATGGTAGCTGTAAACCAACCATATCAATAAATACAATAAATACATATGATATAAACCAATTAAAAGTCACAGATTGTCAACTGGGTTAAGGAAGCAAGATTTCTATGAGAAACATACTTTAAATATAAGGATTCAGAGAGGCTTAAAGTAATAGAATGGTAAAAGATGTATCACATAATTACTAATCATGAAGAAACTATATAATGGTATGGCTATATAATGCTAACAAAAGTGAGTTCAAGACAAGAAGTATTACCAGGCATAAAGAGGGATATTTTATAATAGTAAAATGGTAAATTCTTCAGAAAGATATGATACTCTTATTTTTACTGTGGAAAAATATACATAATGTAAAAATTACTGTTTTAACCACTTCTTGGTATACAGTTCTGTGGCATCAAGTACATTTACAGCACTGTGTAACGGTCACCACTATCCATCTCTAGAACTTTTTCATCTTCCCAAACTAAAACACTACACCCACTAAACAATAACTTCCTATTTCCCTGTGTCCCCCCATCCACGGACAACCACCATTCTGGTTTTTTTTTTCCCTATGAAGATGACTACTCTATATACCTCATATAAGTGTAATCATAAAATATCTGTCCTTTGGTCTGGCTTCTTACATTCAGCATATATTTTCAAGGTTTATCCGTGTTGTAGCACACTTCAGAATTTCATTCTTTTCAAAGAGTGAATACTATGTCACTGTATGTACATGCCACATTTTGTTTATACATTCATCTGTCAGTGGACATTTGGTTGTTTCCACCTTTTGGCTATTGTGAATAATGCTGCTTTATATGGTTAGGCTTTGTGTCTCCACCCAAATCTCATCTTGAATTGTAATCCCCATAATCCCCACATGTCAAGGGAGAGAACAGGTGGAGGTAACTGGATTATGGGGCCAGTTTCCCCCATGCTGTTCTCATGATAGTGACTGAGTTCTCACAAGATCTGATGGTTTTATAACGGGCTCTTCCTCCTTTGCTTGGCACTTCTTCCTGCCTCCTTGTGAAGAATATGCCTTGATTCCCTTTCACCTTCTGCTATGATTGTAAGTTTCCTGAGGCTTCCCCAGTCATGCTGAACTGTGAGCCAATTAAACTTCTTTCCTTTATAAATGACCCAGTCTTGGGCAGTTCTTTATAGCAGTATGAAAACAGACTAATACAGCTGCTATGAATATGGGTGTACAAATATCTGTTCGATTCCCTGCTTTCAATTCTTTGGAGTGAAATTGTTGGATTATATGGTAATCCTCTGTTTAATTGTTTTGCAGAACAGCTGTACTATTTCCACAGGGGCTTCATAATTTTACAGTCCTGCCAGCAATGCACAAGGGTTCCAATTTCTCTGCATCTTCACTAATACTTCTTAGTTCCTGCTTTTCTGCTGATAGTCTAATGGATGTAAAGTAGTATCTCCTTGTGGCCTATAACTAGTGCTGTTAAACATATTTTCATGTGCTTATTGGCCATCTGCAGATCTTCTTTGCTGAAGCTTTTATTCCTTTGCCTATTTTTATATTGGGTTGTTTTTTGTTGTTCAGTTGTAAGAGTTCTTTATACATTCCTGATATTAATTTCTTACCTAATATATGATTTGCAAATATTTTCTCCATCCAGTTGGTTGTCTTTTCATTCTGTTGATCATGTCCTTATATGTATATATAACACTCTTAATGAACTCCGAAAAATATGATGCAAAACCTGACAAAACCCAAAAGATAAATGGACAAATTCACAATCACAACTAGTTCTTTTAACATCCTCTCTCACAATTGGTTCTAGTTGATGGAGCAACTAAAAAAGACACCTGTAAGAATAATGAAGACTTGAGTAAGCAACTTGAAGTAATTGACATTTATAAAATCATATAGTTAATAACTACAAAAGTAATTAGAAAATAATAACAGAAACAGATCTAAAAATGTCAAAATATTTTTAAATGTAACACAGTTTTAAGTAACCCAAGAATAAATCATAAAGGAAAATGAAACAGATTTTAACTAAATATTTAATTGGCAATATAAATACAACATATCAAAATTTGTGTTATTCAACTAAAGCAGTGCTAGAGGGAAATTTATAGCTTTAAATGCATATACAAGGGAAAAATTATAAAAGTAGTGATTTTTCTACCTTAAACTAGAAATAGAAACACAAATAAAAGCCAAGGTAAGTAAATGGAAGGAAATAATAGATACCAGAACATAAATTAATGAAATGACAGACAAACAGCAGAGGAAATGAACAAACACAAAAGATGATTGTTTGAAAAGAATTTAAAAACTGATAAACTTATAAAAGACTGATCAAGAAATCAACACAGAAAACACAAATTAGTAAAAGGAGATATCACTCCAGATCCTACAGACATTAAAACTATGTTAAGGGCTATTCCACTTCTGGAATGGTCCTTACAGAAAGATGCAAGAGACCATCACTCTTTATTTATTTATTTATTTATTTATTTATTTATTTATTTATTTATTTTTTTTGAGATGCAGTCTAGCTCTGTTGCCCAGGCTGGAGTGCAGTGGCATGATCTCAGCTCACCGTAAGCTCTGCTTCCCAGGTTCATGCCATTCTCCTGCCTCAGCCTCCCAAGTAGCTGGGACTACAGGCGCCTGCCACCACACCCAGCTAATTTTTTGTATTTTTAGTAGAGATGGGGTTTCATCGTGTTAGCCAGGGTGGTCTCGATCTCCTGACCTCATGATCCGCCTGCCTCGGCCTCCCAAAGTGCTGAGATTACAGGCATGAGCCACCGCGCCTGGCTGAGACCATCACTCTTATCCTAACAACTAAAACAAGGCAGATCAGATAAACTAAAAAATCATAATATTTTAAAAGGAATCAAAATACTAAAGATCTCAAATGAACTAAACATCAGAAATTGAGAAGCTATAATATGTAAGTAAGGGAAGCCTTCCCGGTGTTCTCATCTCAGGCAGAAATGTGGAGGATGATGAATCTACCACAAGTGGAATTCGTATACAAGGTAATAAAAGCAATTATACTTTTATCTCCGAGCAGTGAACAACTGGAAAATAAAACAAGTTTTCTATTTAAAAAGCACAAAAGAATATATAATACTTAGGAATACATTTAACAAAAGAAGTGCAAGACCTGTCAAACCATTTCTGAGAAATATTAAAGTAGTCCTAAATAAATAGAGATAAAAATATTCACAGATTAGAAGAGTTCACAATGTTAATGTGTTAATTTTATCCAAATGGTTGTGAAAATTCAATGCAACCCCAATCAAAACCCATAATTTTGTAAAGATTGACATGTGTATTCTAAAATTTATATCATAATATCCTAAAACAGTCCAAAACAGCCATACACATACACGTGAAGAAGCGAAACAGAGCTGCATAGATAATACTACAGGTACTTTGTTTCAAGTCTTTAACATAAAGCCACAGTAATTAAGTTGTATGCATGTGTTATTAGTCTAAAGATAAGCCAAAAAAAATCTATGAAACAAAACACATGAGGGTGTATATATTAGGATTTTTTTTTTTGCCAAAGTGGTAAGACAATTTAATGAGGAAAGGAAAATTTTTTCAAGAAATGGTTCTGAAACAAGACATTCTTGTGGAAAAATAAATGAACTTCAGCCCTCATTTCACTCACACGAAAGCTAATTTGAGAAGGATAACAGACCTAAATGTAAGAGCTAAACCTATAAAACTTGGAGAAGAAAATACGAGTATCTTCATCACCTTGTGGTATGCAAAGTTTTCTTAAAGAGGATACAAAGCACTAACTATGAAAGTACATACTGATAATATAGACACTACCAATATTAATGACTTCTTAACAAAATGCACATTGAAATAAACGAAAAAGCAGCAACACACTGCAAGAACTATTGCAATACATACATCTAACAAAGGATTTGTGTTCAGAATCCAAAAAGAATTACTAAAATCAATAATAAAAAGACAACCCCATTTATTTAAATGGGTAAAAGACTTGAACAGACAATTTATACAAGAAGATAAACAAATGGACAACAAATGCATGAAAAGTGCTCATCATGGAAATGCATATTCGAGCTAGACTGTGGTACCATGTCACACACACACTGGAATGACTCAAACTAAAATACTGCCACCATATGTTGGTGAAAATGTGCAGCAGCTAGAACTCATACACTGCTGGCAGGAGTATAATAATGGTACAACCACTTTTGAAAACTGGTGGTTTCTTACAAACATGTGTCTATCCTGTTACCTAGAAATTCGTCTTCTAAATAGTTACCCAAAATAAATAAAATCATATGCCAACAAGAACGTTCATAGTAGCCTTACTCATAATAGCCAAAACAGGGAAAAAACGGAATGTCTATCAGCAGGAGAATAGATTAAAAACAATAAAACAACTGTGGAATAATCATACAATAGATTGTTATTTAGCAATAACATAAAGAATGAATTATTGATATAAGCAACAACTGGATAAATCTTAAAAACATGTTGAGCAAAAATCCCCATATAGTTTATTATTCCATTCATATAAAGTCCAGAAAAAGGCAGAACAAATCTAGGTGTTAAAAATCAGAACAGTAATTGCCATGGGGTTGGAGATTGCCTACAAAGGGGCACAAGGGAACTCTCTAAACCTTGAGTGAGTTGTGTTACATGGGTGTTCCCATTGTCCACATTCATTGAATTGTACACTGGCAATTTATGAATGAATGGTGGCTGCGAATTACAAAACAATAAACTGAGTTGAATAAAGATTCCAGGAGAATCCATGGTCAGTGTTTAGCACCTGTCAAAATATTTAGATATTTTGCATATATTTATACATGCATACAAACCCCAGTGACCAAGATGGGGCAGAGGAGAGAGGGAGACAGAGAATAGGAAAAGGGGAAGCAGAAAGTGGAGTGCTGTAGTTTGAATATGTCCCCTCCAGAATTCAGGTAGAAACCTAATCCCCATTGTGATGGTATTAAAATGTGTTACTTTTGCGAGATGGTTAAGTCATGAGGGCTTTCCATTCGTCATGAATGGATTAGTGCCTTATAAAAGGGCTAGGGGCAACCAGCCTAGGCCTCTTTTTGTTTTTTTCTCTCCATCTCCTCCCAAGGATGCAGCAACAAGGTGCCATCTTGGAAGCAGAGAGCAGCCCTCATGAGACACCAAACTTGCTGGTGTGTTGATTTTAGGCTTCCGCTTCCAGATCTGTCAAAAATAGTTCTTTACAATTTACCCAGATATGGTATTTTGTTTTAGCAGCATGAACAAGCTAAAACATGAAACTGGAAAGTAGGGATAACTCTTTGGGGAAGTTCTGCTATAAAGAGATTCCAAAAAATGGAGCATGAAGGAAATGCAGACGCAAAATTGGCTCAAGTTTTTATAAAGTCATGAGATATTTAAGCATTTTTGTACCATGAGGATTATTCAGAAAAGAAGGAACGTATGAAGATGCAGGAAAAACAGGGCACACATGTGGAAGTGATGGCTTTAAGAAGGTGAGAAGGGGAGAATCCAGTGTACAAAAAAAGGGCTCTTCTGAGCCCTTGTTTCTTTAAAACACTGTTTAAAGAAGTGTTTAAACCACTCTGTTTCTTTAAAACACCCCAAATTCAAAGAGATGGTGTGCTTAAAATGTTTATTGCGGTATATATTCAGTTAAGAAACTAATTATTATTGGCAGCTGCTCTTCCTTTCTCTTTTCCTTGATTACACAAATTACATGGCATGGGTGATTGCACAACAACTTACACTCCTTCATGCATGCACAGAAAGCAAACTTTGTACTAGGGAAGGATGATGAATGTGCGTTAAGGGATTGTCATAAAAGGTTTTAGAAACTGATAACTTTAATAGTTATTCTCAAAAGAAAAGCACAGCAAAAAGTGGAAACGTAAAAAAACTTCTTGGTCCAATCCAGGTTTAAGGGCTGAGTAAAAGTTACAGTAGAATAACTGTTCATCATCCTTTCCTCATTTTGAACTGATTGAAAGCTCCAACTCTTACATAAGTGCTACAAATATCCTAAACTGCCTGTGATTTTCCTAAGCCTCACTGGTTTAGAATTAATATCACTAAAGCTCCATTCTTACCACATACAGGACTATCTCACAAAAAAAATCCTGTGCTCACCATCGACAAATACCCACAGCTCGAGATTAATAGTCAGGATTTAGGAGGGCAGGAACCTTCTACAAAAACCACATGTGAAGGCCAAAGTGGATTTTTAATATTGGGGACAACAAGCATTAACTAATTTTTCCTACTGGAGTGCACTGTCCTTTAGTCTCTATTTTTGCTCCTAATTGTTCCTGCAGGTAGTAGGTTAACATGTAATGTACTTAGAGAAGGAAGCAATTGAACATGGCATAGATACTGAAAGAAAGGGCTCAATAAAAGAGCAGCATGTGCTCTAATCTGGCCTTTTACAACATCTACTATCAAAGAGCTTTGGGGGTTTAAGGGGATTAGATACCATAACCCATCTGTCAGGTCATTATGGAAGGAAACACTCCTGCTGTTTTCAAGGGAAGATGCCCTACTGTATATTATTATCATTAAGCATTTACAGAGTACTGTAGGTTTGCAAAGCACTTTGAAAGCATTTTTATTTGTTGTTCCTCATAAAATGCTGTCAACTCTAAGAATTATCTACAAATGAAGAAACTGAGGTTCAGGAAGATGGTGACAAATGTTTCAGTCACCCAGGGAGTGGCAGGAGCTATGAGGAGACTTGGAGCCTTCAGAAGAGGGAATACCTTCTATCTCCTCCTACCTAAAAACATGCCAACGGTGTGTGCATGTGTGCGTGTGTGTGTGTGTGTGTGTGTGTGTGTGTGTGTGTGTGTGTGTGTGTAAGGCCCAAATCAATTCTCTTGGGTTTTCCTGCAATCTTATACATTATTCCATAACGAGTACTTATGAGTTATTTTCTGTAGACACAGGATGTATCTTAACAGCAGTTGTACGTCATGATTGACACTGTTCCATATGGGAGGAGAAGCAGGATGCATTCAAGCATGAACATGTGTAAAGATGGACTGATACATCGCAGCTATCATTTACAAAACTGGAGATCCCAAATCTAAAGCATAATGAGGCAAAAATGAAACACTACATGCCCATTCATCCGTGTTGCTTGTAATTTGCTAGAAATAATTTAGCATTCCAGTAAATTCTAAGCAAGTGACTTAGTATACAGGGCAAAAGATAAAGACATCTACTGGAAAACAGCAAAGCTATCTAATACATGCTCCCAGGAGAGGAGCTCTGACACTCACAATAACATGGGTGCAGTTACCTGATATCATTTCTTTTGCTGAGATTCACCCTTCTATTTAGAACAGAATTATGGGAGTTATTTTTGTGAGTCTTACAATGAGGGGATTATCATTTTCCTTTGAAAGGGAATTAATCTCCATTATAATAAGGAACAAATAGCACTGATATATTTAGACATTAAAGGGAGAAATTGCCTCAATTGTTTAAATATACTGATCAAACTGGATTACTTAATTAATGGCTATGTTTTGTGTCTTTTAAAGTTGTTGTGTCTTGAAGAAAATGGAGAAAAACCATTTTTCATACTATTTTGTAATCATGAGTTGGTAAAAATGATTACTGATATTCACTTATTTATTCTATACTGAGCATCATCTATATGCTAGACACGATCTCTTTCCCAAGGAGTTCACAGCCTGATAAAAGAGATAAGGTATATTCACATATAACTACATTACAATGTATGGGGTGATGGTTCCACAGCAAATTATAGGTAAATTACCCTGGAGCTTGAGGGAAGGGCCAGTGCTTGAGAGGATTATCATCTCATTCATGGAAGCAGGGGTCAGATTAGAAAGGAGGGGGAATATGGGAAGGCTTTACAGGACAGATTTCAACCAAGGTGCTTCTCCAAGGTTGTATAGGGATTGGGCAAACAGAAAAGGGAGAAAATGAGATATTCCAGGTAAAGGCACAGGGGCAAAGAAGGAGCTGGTAGGGGAGCTCTAACAGTAGCTGGTAGTAGTTCACAGTTACTACATGCTTAAGCTAAGTCATACATAAGTAGATGTAAAAGGAAGGAGGGGAGAAGGCGAAAGCAGACCAATTCGTGCCATGGTTCCCAAATCTGGCTAATCCAAGAGATCCTGAATCCTGGAGATTCTGGTTTTGGCTTCATAGATTCAAAGCCCTTCTACCCTAGCCTTTGAATCTATGTAGCTATAATTATCCAGCTACTTGCAATCCTCTCTCATTCATTTATCCCTTCATTTCATACCCAGTGCCCTACCTCTGGTCCTTCTTATCTCTCACCTGGATTATTGTAGTAGCTTCCTGCCTTGCTTTCTCATTACTGCTAGAATCATGTTTCTATAATAAAATGTATGTACTTCCTCACTGTCCTACTTCAAAGCCATTAATGGCTCCATACTGCGTAACAAAGGACATGGTATACTAGTTTAGTCAAAATCTGGGCAAAGCCTACCATTTCCCCAGGACAAAAGCACACTTACACACACACTCTCTAAACATTCCCTAAAACCCATTCAGCCTCTGTCAGAATGCTTTGTGCTCCTCCTGTCTTCCAGCAGAAATATTAATAACATTTAGCATTTCATTCCTGGGAATCCATCCTAAAGAAATAATCTAAAATGTTAAAATATCTCTCTTTAGCCTCATCTCTTGTGATTTCCCACCTCACTCTAGCTGCAGCTGTAAGAAAGTACTGGGAGTTCTCATTGCCTCTGGGTCTCTTTGCAAAGGGTGTTCCCTCTGTCTGATGGTTTCCTGCTGGTAGATTTTTTCCTTCTTGCTTTTTATTTTTCTGTATTTCAGCCTTAAAGGATCAGTTAAAACGTCCATACTCTGTTGCATCTTCTCCATTCTGCTAAGCATTTAGCTATTCCCTTCACCAGTTTTCCACAGCACCTTGAACACATCTCCACTATCACGCTAATCACATTGAAATATAATGGCTTAGAGGTCCATCCCTCTGTAAACCACAAGAGCCAAGAGAGCAAGAAGCATTTCTTGTCGATCCGCATGCTTTATCACAACATTTGTGAACAGTTCAAATGAAAATTATGAAAGCTTCACCCAGGAGTGTTTGGAAGTCTATAGCAGAGGTAGAATTTATAGGGATTGTTAAATGTGTGTGGAATAACTAACAGAGGTGTCAAAGGCAAGGTCAAGCCCAGGTGATGGTGAGGATGATCTTGACAAAAGAAATCAGACAACGCAGGATGAGAAAGTGGTTTAAAAAAGAACATTGACAAATTCAGCCTTGAAAAAAACAAGGCAGAAAAGACCTCTGAGTTCTAGATATGGAAGAACCATGGTCTGTTCATTCACTCTCTCTATATCTCCTTTATCGTCTCCCTCTGGCTTTCCTAGAGTCAGAGGAGTGGGAAAGGAGTGTCTAGAGAAAGAGATGAAATATTTTCACACAGACAGTGCTCCTTATAGCTATTGACTATTCCTGGCCTCTTACATGCCATCTGTAGGTCCAAATGTTAACTTTTGTGCAGGATCTATTTGTGGGTATTTCACTGCCCCCTCAGCTCCCAAGAGATGTATGGATCGGCTCATTCATCCCTCCTATAGGCTAGGAAGTCTGGATATTTCCAGCTCTACCTATGATTCTTCTTCCTTTAGCTCTTATGCTATTGAGATGCAGTGTGGGTAGCTGTTAGTCACTTGTATGACTACATAAGAATCAATAGAAGTGTAGCCAGTTTATTGAAAGGGCTGAACGTAATGAGTACAAACAGGAAGCAGCTGTATTTCCCTCCTACCACTGCCTTTCAATATGTCAGATTCCCCTTGCCTATAACTTAATGACATTTCAGGCAGCTCCCATAGCTTTCCAATCATTTTAAACAACAACAACAACAACAACAACAAAAAGCAGTCTCATTTCAGTAATTATGAGTCACTTCTAGGTAGTAAAAGATTCTGGTAAATTTTAAGATTCTAATTGCATATCTCATTCAAAGCTTCTCCCCTCTCCCTAAGACAAACTCAGTCCCCACCTGATTCCAAGCTCCTGCAGTGGAGAAGCTGGGCATGGTCTGTTCTTTCACTCTCTCTCTGTCTCCTTTACCATCTCCCTCTGGCTTTCCTAGTCAGACCAGAAGGGAAGAAGATTCTAGAGAAAGAGACAAAATATTTTCACTTAGACAGTGCTCCTTATATTTCTCTATTGACTATTTTTGGCCTCTTACACGGCATCTGTAAATCCAAATGTTAACTTTTTGCAGGGATTTGTGGGTACTTCACAGCCCCCTAACTCCCTGATGTGGGCACTCTCTGGCTAACCTCCTGTGATCCGCATATTCTCTCTCTCTTTCACTTTTACATGCATGCACGCGTGCGCATGCGTGCACACACACACACACACACACACACACACACACACACAGTCCCATCAAGGCAGCTGGAGCCTGGTTACTTCCAACACTTGCTCCATGGAAACTGTACATCTGTGTGACGCTACATGATGGGAGGATGGGCTTGTCTAACTGCTGCCCCTTCTCCCAGCACAGGTGGCTCCATAAGCCCCACAAAAAAAATCTTCATGAGTTTCCCAACGCTCAATAATGAACGGCCTTTTCTGTGTCTCGGAAGATCAGCCTTGTTAAAATAGAATGAAAAGAAAGAAAAAAGAAACAGTCAGTGCTCAGTTCTGAGTTTTAAAGTAGATTTATGAAAACTGATAGCAGAGACAAAAGTGTGAAAGCAAAAGCTTTTACTTGCAAGAACTAGGTTATTTTGCAATAAAGAATTGTTTTGTTGTTGTTGTTGTTTTAATTTAAAAAGTGTGGTTTGGAGAATTAAGCAAGGAATAAAAAGGCAGAGCACTGAAGGAGCTCAGGGCATAAGGTTTATGCCATAAACACTAATGAGAAAGCCCAAAAGAGAGCCAGGCTACTGCACTCCAGCAGAGATAAAGATTAAGAGGACTGGAAGAGGGAAAAGACAGTAATGAAGGAGAATGTGATGAGGGTAGAAGTCAGTGAAGCCCTTGCTGGGGACCCACGCCTGGGAGAGAAACATGGTATACCCAGAAACTGCCCAGCCTTTGCCAGAGCAAAAGCCATATGTCACCATCAAGCACCAGAGAGGCTCAGGGAATTATCTCATTGTCCAAAGTCCATTCTGAGAGCAGCCAATGAACCACTGCATATGACTTGTGCTGAGAAATTACATCAGCTGTACTTTTCATCACCATCCAGGGAGAACTTACTATCTACTGCAGTCTACTTACCACTTGGCATAAGCTCCAATTGAATCACCATTTGTGAACAATCCACCCTTTCTCCCTGACCCTTTAGTGGCTCAGAACACGTGAAAGTTCCCAACACAGTGCCCTGGGATCTTAGCATGGTGGTATTACTGTGGGAAGAGAAGTCCCCAGCCCCGAGCTCCTACACATGTGTTGCACTACATAGATTGCTCTCACCCAATACCTTTAGCAGCCCCCATGCCAGAACACTACCGTTATATACTGGTTTTCTTAGGATAAGGTCTAAACACACCATAAGACAACCCAAGACTTACCTAGAAGACAAGCATGACAACAACAATAGAAATAAAACCTGGCAATTTGAAAAATGCAGAATAAGGCAAGGCAAGTTTCCATTCTACTTACAAGTAGATACAAGTTAATCATACCAGTCACCTAACCCTTTCTTCAACTTGAACATGTGGGAAAATGGACTTTCCAGGGTAGCTGGGCATCAAACCAATTTCTTCCTTAGTGTCATATATTAAAAGCAGTATAACAATAATACTTTGTTCTCTTCCAGAAACTAAATTATGTAAAATAGGTTCCTTGCCTTATCAAAAGAAAACCTAGGAGAATATGTGGAAGAGATATGGCTGTGACGAATACCAAAGTCAAATAAACATAAGTATTTAGAGATCCTATATATCGAATTTGGTAGCACTGAATTTTCAAAATTAAATACCTAAAATTTACCAGGTCACAGAAAACATCCATAGTGCATTTTCCATTTCTCTAGATATTCACAGGCAAGCATTTCAGTCAGCCTTAGAGAAATTTTCCAGAAAGTCCTAAAATGTGTTTGTATTGACCATTTCAGAACCTTTCAGTGCTGACCTCAACAATTCCAAGTCGCAAATCCTCCCTCCTATTGCTTTCCATATCAAGAGGCAGCATGGGTAGAAAACCTTCAATGTTCAGTTAATTTATTACAGTCCTTGGAGGAGTGACTACAAATAGTTTATATACTCTATTCATGGCTATAGTCACAAAGTACCTTTGTCGGCTACAAGGTATTACTCAACAAAGCACTGTTTTCTCTGATTTTCAACATTTTAATAAATATTTACTCAAAATCTACTTTGGTGTGCTAGGAGTTGAAGATACAAAGATGAGAAACAATCCTTGCCTTTAGGGAGTTCATAATCTCTTTTATTTAGTGTGTTTATATGGTGGCTTATTCTTTTTCTTCTATTCAATTTATCTAGATAAATGGGGCGTGTATGTTGAACTTTGTATTCATACTCTGTGTTGCTGTGTTGCTGTGTTTGAGGGCAAATCCCATTCTCTCTTCCTCTCTTTGTAGCTCTCCATATGAATGCCCGAAGTCTTTCTTTTTCTGATTATCTCCCTCCCTTTACTTCAAGCTTCCTCCCTTCATTCTCTCTTCTTTAAAGAGTTAAGTGGGAATATATTTTATTTGTTAGAGTTGTTAGATTTTTGTGTTCCGATCTTAAATTTTTGCACTTTAAATTTTTCCATATTATTTACTTAACTAGCCCTTATGTAATTTTTTTCCATGTACATGTCAGTAGAACTTGACAGAAAAACCAAGTTCTCAATCTCCTGAACTAACTGGTCCCAGGTAAGATATATAAGATACATATACATAAACTCATACATAATGGAAGGATAATTATATTCATCACTCATTTTTACTCATTGATATCAAAAGTCTCATTATGATTTTCATTAGGATTTGGCTTGATTTCTTTTATGCTCATAGTATGTGGGCCAGGAAAATACAATTTAAGAGCAATAAGAAACAGATAAATACGAATGCTGGGCACAGTGGCTCACGCCTGTAATCCCAGCACTTCGGGAGGCCAAGGAGGGCAAATCATGAGGTCAGGAGATTGAGACCATCCTGGCTAACACGGTGAAACCCCATCTCTACTAAAAATACAAAAAAAATTAGCCAGGTGTGGTGGCACGCACCTATAATCCTAGCTACTCTGGAGGCTGAAGTAGGAGAATTGCTTAAACCCAGGAGGCAGAGGTTGCAGTGAGCCGAAATTGCGCCACTGCACTCCAACCTGGGCAACATAGCGAGACTCTGTCTCAAAAACAAAACAAACAAACAAACAAAAAAACAAAAGAAGGAAGGAAGGAAGGAAGGAAGGAAGGAAGGAAGGAAGGAAGGAAGGAAGGAAGGAAGGAAGGAAGGAAGGAAGGAAGACAGAAATAGGAAATACCCCTAAAAGAAATCATGAAATGGACAGATTATAAGCAAGAAGAAAAATTCTGTGATACCTAGAATATCATGTCAACAAATGTGGCTCAATCACCATTTAACTTTATTTCATACTCCCATATAATTAACTCCCCAGTATAAAATAAAAATCAAGTTTTACAAATATATTAATCACACCCTATTTTCTAAAGCACTACTATTCTAAAATCAGTCGGATTATTTACTTTATTCATTCTTATTTTGGGGCTTATTATTAAGCCTTAGCCTTTGTCAAACTTAGCTCAGAGTACTGAGTGATGAACATTATCAACTGATTTTTCCTGAAACCTTTGCCTCCTTCCAATCTACTTCATGAAGTTTATGAATCCACGGCTATAGATTGCTGCAGCTCCCTGTCTCTAACCTGCACAACATGTCTGAGTTCTCTCTGTGAGGACCTATGATCCTTTGTTCTGACGGCTGCCTTCTCTCTATGTTATGTGATCGGAGAAAGTTTTGAAGATCTTTTGGTCGCGTTTCTGCAATTGGAGCTTAAACTGAAAGTCAACTGCACCACTTGCACTGCTACCCAGAGCATCTGTGTAGCTCAAACATCCCCTGCCCTCTGCTAATCCCCACAATAGTCCTTACTGACTTCAGGCTCAACTCTCACAGTGGGCCATGAGTAATTTAGTTCAGTTGAAACTTAGGCAATATATACTCTTTGCTAGGCAATCTGATAGGTGTCTGGAGACACAAAATGGAAAGACAGGAACCTTGTTATGATTAATTAGTGCACAATTTCATAAGAGGGAAAAATGTGAATAATCACAAGAAAGTTTTAATGCAACATTAGAAATCAGGATTATATAGCCTCAACATAAAAGACTGAGACACTTTTTAATGGGGACGGTAGTGGCAGGTGGGGACTTTTGACAGATTTCAGGTCAGAGGAATAGTATTTCACAAAAGGAAAAGCAAGGAGATAAACAGTAGAGCTTCTTCTGAGAGTTTGCATGGGGTATATGGAGTACACGCTATGGATAAGTAAAGAGCGGCTCAAAGAGGTTACGTAAAAGGCTGAAGATGGCCGCACTAGTGTTCAAAGCAGAATTAATACACAGGTCTATCTGACTCTGAATTCATGTTCTCTACATTACTGCCTCAGAACAGATGTCATTTACTGTCTGTGTTATACACATAGAGCAGCGTGTGATGCTTGCTTAATTCCTTGTTTGGTACCTGTGCTTCCCACAGTATGTTCAATCTAATTTAAACTGGCTTCCTTCTCCCCATTGAAACTGCC
This sequence comes from Theropithecus gelada, assembly GCF_003255815.1. Lineage (NCBI taxonomy): Eukaryota > Metazoa > Chordata > Mammalia > Primates > Cercopithecidae > Theropithecus > Theropithecus gelada. The sequence goes on from NC_037668.1 coordinate 111,795,385, forward strand.
TTTATGAAGGTGACATACAGCCTCATGTTGACTCATCCACCTCTCTTATCTTACCCAACTTCTACACAGCTTTCAACTCCTTGAAACAATTTCTCCCTTCATCCCTATGACTCCACAAACCCCCGGTTTTCCTCTGACCTCAGCGGCTGTTCTTTTTCAGTCTCCCTACTACCTTCTCATCTCCTTCACCACCTCTAGCGCAGAAATACCTAGTCATGGCTGTGCGTCTTTCTTCTCTCTACCCTTTTTCCCCAAAACTTAGCTCATTTCGACATCATGGTCTTAAATGTCCCTAACCTTGAATACCCAAATGGCAGAGGAGTGGCTAAAAATGTAAACTCTGGATCCAGGCTTCCTGGATTCTAATCTGCGATCCACTGACTATAAACGCTTAAGTTAGGCGCTTAACCTCTCTGTGCCTCTGTTCTCTTACCTAAAAATGGAGAAGACAATGGTAGCTATCTTTATACACAGCTACCTTCCCTACAACTTCACTTAGATATCAAATTTAATGTGTCCCAACTGAATTCTCTATTCTCCTCCCCTCATAAGCCTGTTCCTCCCCATGTAAATAAATATCATCATAAACTCAGATACTCAAGTCAAAACATTTAAGCACATCCTCTAGTCTTTCCCTTTATTGACTCCCGACAGCAGCAAGTCTCAACTGCTGATATGTATGTACCCTCCAAAATATGTTTCAAATCTCTCCTGTTTTCTTCATCTCCTCTTTCCCACTCTAACCCTAATACCATCATCTCTTACTTAGACAACTTTAGTGGCCAGCAAACTGACCTTATATTCACACATGCCACCCTACAATCTATTTTCCATACAGAAGTAAGAATTATTTTCTTCAAAGGGTGTAGCAGATCACATCTTTCCTCTGCTGAAAACCTTCCAGTGGCTTCCCACTGAACTTAACATCCAGACTCTACACCATGGCCTAAAACGCCCCATGTAAATAGCTCCTTCTTTTCCAGCATCTCTGTACCACCCTCCCTGACTCCTCACGCAGCTGTCATAATGGCCAATTTCTGTTCCTTAAATATGCCATCTTGTGTCACTCCAGGACCCTTGAGGTTCCATGGAATGTTCTTCCACTGGCAAAGATCTATTTGCCACTAAACTGCTAGTACTTACAGAAGTGCCTGGCACATAGTATGTGCTCAGTATGTACCTGTTTAACAAATTTATGGATTTATAGTTCTTTAAAGTTAAGATTTCATTCATTTAATTTCTGTTTTAAATTACTAGGAGTGCTCTCTGTGTAAGGGAAACCTGAAGTGAAATATTTTTAAATGTGTAGAATCATTCTTAGGTTACAATTTTAAAAATAGGATTTTTGTCATTTTCATATAGGCAATTACAATTGACTTCTTATATAGGAGAGATAGATAGATGATAGATAGATAGATAAGATAGAGACAGAAAGGTATCTACTTATACATATATACAAATGATCTAAGAACATGCTTTTTTATGAAAAAAAAGGTGGCTCACTGAATACATAAAACCTGTTATAGTCTGAGATAACAATGTTAAATATAAAATTGGACCAAGGATCTAGAAATAATTACTACATTTTCAAGCCTAGGTACAAAAAGATAAGAGTAGTACCACACCACAAGGGTTCACAAGGCAAATGCCTTCTTTTGGCATTGACATTCCTAACACATGCCTGTCAACATTCTGAACAGCAAGCTATAGAAATCATACAGATATTTATACAGAATTTGTTAAATCCACATGCTCTTGCCTATAAAGATTTCTAAAAATAAATATTTTAACACTAAATCATTTATGTGCATTTTGTTTTTTTCTGAATTTTTCTTAATTTGCAATCACATAAAAATAACTTTCCTGAAAGCACAGAACTGTTGCATTTATTTGTAGCCATTACCTTTTTTTTTTCTTTTTCTTCACCTACCCTGGTAAATGCTTCCCACTCCCGAGGCTGAAAAGTATCTGAAGATCTGTAAATCATGAGTTTAATAAGTATAATAAATCATTTGTTACAGTTATTTTTAAGACTTGACCTTATCGAGTTTTAACTGATATGTTTTGCAGGTACTCCTGCTGTTATATGGAAGCAATATAAGTTTAATATTTAGTTACTGCAACCTAAGGACACTTTGTTTTACTGAAGTATGAAAACTGTGAGTGGAAACGGTGTCCCTAAAATAATTAAGCCAGGACTTTAAGCCACAAAATACAGCAAGGTTTCTAATTAAGGTTAATCTTTGAAAGTTCACAATTTAGTGATGAAATCTTCAGGCTTCCATTTTATGGTCAAATGTCAGTTGTTTATATTCAAACAACTGCCATTACATGTAACAGTAGTAAAATATTAAAGAAAACTTCCAGACATACCAGTTCTCTTAAAGTTGGATATATACTGTCTTAAAACAAAATTTAAAATCCACCATTTACACATTTAAAACTATTGCAATTTTTCCTAACCTTATTAGTGCAGATGCAGAAAAGGTATCCTGTTGAAAGCCATTTCTGACAGGAAAAGCAATGTCAATTTTTAGACATTCATAAATGTGAATCATAAGTGAAATCATAATGAAGTAACATATTGTGCATAGAAAATATCTAAAGACAAAAAGATGATCTCTATAGAATGCATCATCAACTGCCGTAACCCTAACTAATCACTGTGCTTCATCCATCAAGTTCAGAAGCAGGTGAAGTAACAGATTCCTAAGTAACACATGTACATGACCCTACTGCTTACAATGTAAAATGGCCACTTCAATATATTTTGTTACGTGTGCTTATGTTGCTCTCTCTTGGTGGAAAAGCAGTACTGTTCAAATTGTTTACCACTGATTTTTTAAAACTTTTAAAAAGGCTTTCAGGTTAAGAGAACCAGTTTGTTTTGATACAGTATTTTCAATGCCATTTGCACAAATTAAAGTGCTAATTGCTAACCTTAGAACAGCTAGAACTACTTTAAATAATTCCGAGTTTCTAAATTGACGTGAATTAAAAGCCGGTTGAAGCGCACACTGAAATGTTTTCATTTATGGACTCCCAGGAGATTTCATCTTGTAATAAACAAAGTGCCAAACAAAATGAGAGCAAGAGGGTACTAACTCTGTAAGAATTCAGCTTTGAAGACCTGATTCACTGAAAGAAGATGAAAATATTGGTAGAGTCTCCTGAGTGCTCCATTCATTTATATATTTGCAGAAATAAACTATGATTCAGTTTTTTTAAAAGTTACTGGATAAACACAAGTGGTGGTAGAAGTCCACACATGTAACAGAAAAAAAATTTTTTGTGATAACGGATTTTAAGATGAGAACCAGTGGCATGCTGGAGCCGGCTGGTACCAGTTTGTGAGAGCTGACTGTGCACATATCTTCCCAACTCCATGTTCAGTGGCATAATTTTGACAGTTGAAATCTAAAATGGTGGGATTTTTTTACACTAGAGAAATTTTCAGTCATTGTAAGTAAAGGTTTTGTCTTTCTTTTTGTACTTGTTTCATTTTTTTATTTTTTGGAGGACTGCTTGTTATTTACCGGCATATCACTAGAAATGCCAAAGAACATGCCAAAAAGAAAATCTTTCTCCCTTTGCCTAATGACAATTTAAAATGTTTCTTAATTGCAATGGATATAAATGCCAAATAAAGGACTTCTCAGAGGAAGTCCCTCCTTTTAATATACTTATAAGTCAAACAATATATAGCATTTTATGATCAGAATAGAAATTATTCACAATGATTACTTCCTCTCTTCCAAATCAAGAGTCTTTTCAGAGAGTGGCACAGCAGTTGTATTTCTAACCAGTTCTCTACAGTAGCCAAAAACAGCTGAGTAACCTTTGGAATATTGTTCACTTATCAAAATACTACACTCAACCAAGTGAAAAAATGTTTTGTATGCTGATGTATTTTAAATATGAGACTGGTAACATAGATGTTCAATAGCATGAATGAAGATGTCAAAGATGGAAGCAAAAATTTGGCAAAGACTTGAAAATGATGCTTCTTAAGCCAAGCCCCTCGTGTGCTCACTGGGTTACCCTTACCTTTAGAAGAAGGCAAGACGTGGGAACGTTTTAGGGTCTTCCTTTCACTTGGGAGATTTACCCGTAAGTTCAGAGAGACAACTTCAGAAAACAACTGTTATGGCATTTAAAATCCTAGAGAAGGACCTCCTATCTAGAAAACATGAGAGTTTAACTTCTGAAGCATCACAGACTTCTGCTGCTCACATATGTCAATAGCATGGAAATGAACTCATAATGCACAGTCTGGTAGCTTGCGTTTGCATTAGGTACAGCGCACTGTGTGGGGAGGATTATCAAGGGAAGGTTTGATTGATTATTACTCCAGTTCTGCCTATGCCCCCAGGACCCACTTGAAGACATTATACTTCAAGGTGACTATTCTGTTGAAGAGAATATAATATTAATTAATTAATGGTTACATATAAATAATGGAAAGAGACTAATTGAGCGATAGTTCAGCTAAATAGCCCCAACAATGTCACCAGCAGTGACAGTACCGCTGAGCAACTGATAAACAGTACCAGCCATAGAGGGCAGAAACAGAGCCTTTTAAATTCATCTTTTCATGTATTTCCTTATAATGAAAGCCAATAAGAAAAGCATGTTTTAGGCGAAAAGATGTTAAAGAAAATATAATCATTGAACAGGAAGAGTTATTTGTTTACACAAACACTAAAGCCTCAGAATAAAAAGACAGTTCATGATGTAAGATTGTTTCCAATTATTGGCAGAAGGACAGAAAGATCATCATATCAGTAACATAGAAAGAACAATCATGCTGCAAAGAACAATCAATGGAAATGCAATTTTCAATGTTACAAATCATTAAGCTGAAGATATATGAGAATCAGTTTTAAATATAACATGCAATCAGAATCTGCTGTAAAACCAGATAAAAAATAACTTTGAAAAAAACTGTACTAAATCAATAAGGTATTTATTTAATAAAATAAAAATCCGACCTCTGGATACAGTCATCCTGAAGGCTCTATCATAGGGAATGAAAATGAGACTTCATCTCTTAACTTTAGAAATGCAAAAATCTTCATAACAATCTTATGGGGACTATAGTTATCATCCCCATTTCACATATAAGCAAAATGAGAAACAAAGTATTAAGCAACTTACACAAAGTCAACCCATTAGTAAGTGGTGCAGCTGGGATGTAAACTCTGGCAGTTTAGCTCCAGAGTCCAGCCTCTTAGCAACTACATTACACACCTCTCATCTGGATAAAACATAAAGCTGTAGAAAATCCAGGAGTCCTTTCTTTTTTTATTTTTATTTTTATTTATTTTTTTTTTTTTGAGACGGAGTCTCGCTCTGTCACCCAGGCTGGAGTGCAGTGGCCGGATCTCAGCTCACTGCAAGCTCCGCCTCCCGGGTTCACGCCATTCTCCGGCCTCAGCCTCCCAAGTAGCTGGGACTACAGGCGCCCGCCACCTCGCCCGGCTAGTTTTTTTTGTATTTAATAGAGACGGGGTTTCACCGTGTTAGCCAGGATGGTCTCGATCTCCTGACCTCGTGATCCGCCCGTCTCGGCCTCCCAAAGTGCTGGGATTACAGGCTTGAGCCACCGCGCCCGGCCAGAAAATCCAGGAGTCCTTTCTAAAGAGAGAGGTTTTAGTTGGGTTTTCGAGGTAGATTGTCTTTATTTTTTCTTTTTGCCTCTTTCTACTATATGCCCTTATTTATAACCTAAAATATTAGATACTCAATTCTGCCTTCTGTTAAGCAAGTGACCCATTATACCTGATGTCCATAAGGGCCATTCCATCTGGAAACCAGAGGTAGTCTCTTAATTGTTCCATGCTGATAGTTAATAGAACATTTGATAGAATTCCTTATATATACCTTTGTTATTTAGCCTTAAGACATTTCATTAGAATTATTTAGATGACTTTTTCCCGTACTAGAATTTGAACTCATGGAAAGTGAGGATGTTATTAATAATTTGTTTCTCTGTTATCTAGCACAGCAATTGACACACAGCTGGCACTCAACATATATTTGTTAAATAGAAATTACTTGCCACAACGAAAGAAAGCCTGAAAGAAACAACCTTAGCCTGCATATTAAACGCACAGATAATTGCCTGTTTTACACTAAATGAACTTTTTAACAACAATGAAAAAAATTTTTAGACAAGTTTCCTGACCTCTATCCTTTATTCCTCATGTAAAATAGGTCACAGAGTCTGAACGATCCTTTCTCAGACACGTCTCCTGAATCTGGATCATCACCATGCCACCCGGGGTAGGCTCTGGTCCTAACAGGCCTGGACTCTGAGCAACGGTGTCCTGACTGCTCTCCTGACACCTGCCACTCCTAGGCCCGGCCAGTCGCTGTCTCATCGCCCCCTCGCGGCCCTTCTCTACCCACCTCGGGACCTCTCAGGCCTCCTGGCTCCACCGCAGACCCTCCCTGTCCTAGATCCCGCCAGGGCCCACTTGGGTTCCAGCCGCTGCCTGGGACAGCCAAAGGCTGGCCCGGGCAGTTCTTCCCCAGGTCCTCCGGGGCGCCCCGGGCCGCGCCGGCCTGGCCCAAGGGCACCGAGGAAGGCGCTGACCCAAGGACCACTGTCCGAGCGGCTTCCCCCGGCCCCCCCTGGTGCCGCGTCCCCACCAGCCCGGGGTGGCAGGTTCTACTCGGGAAGCCTGTTTTATGTCATCTTTCACGCCGATTTCACACCGACAGGGGTGAAGCTGTGGAACTTATACCTCGGCTGGGCCCCGCCGCTAACTCCCCGGGCACCGGAACTGCGCACTGGCCGGGGTTCCGCGAGGGGCGGAGCTTCCCGCTCTGCCCTCGGGCTGATGAGCCCAAGCCTGGCACGTGGGCCTGGATGTCCTGACAGCCCTGGCCCCCGCCGCCTCTGTATCAGGGAGAGCGCCTGGAAGGCGCCGCTGCCTCTCTCTCCCCACGTGCCCACCTGCCTCTAGGAACTGGTGAGTTACTTCAGTTGTATGTGACTCTCCAGTGCCACAATTCAGTGCGTATACCAAACGGTGTTATTGAATAGATGAAGATGATTACCACCTGGTAATGAGTTTCCTTAGTCCCATTCTTACAGAACCTGAAACTCAACGCTAACCCCCCCAGACTTAGAATCACAAAGTAGATAGAATCTTTCCGACAATCGGGTGAGTTGGTTTTGTTTTTTAATATGCAATGAGAAAATTACAGTTTACTCCAAAGACTAGTGCTTGTTACTTTCCCCACAACAAAACTCTCAGATAGACAAAGTTGGCAACCCTGTTCCTCTCAGCTAGTCGATAGAAGAACCAGGATGGAACTAAGATGGGAACCCACATCTTCAGCTTCCTGTTGCAGTGTATGTTCTATTACATATGAAAAAGAGACAATAAAGTAGAGGATAGGTAGGAAGCTAAAGAAGCGAGGAAAGGAGAATCCAGGGTTTGTAAGGAGCTTCGTTTTATTTTCCCAAAGCTTGGAGATTACTTGGCAAAGTGTGATGGTGCTACACAGCCCTTAAGAAATTTGTAATCACCCATCTAACAAGTACCTAGGTTGGATCTGCAAACTGCGTGGCAATTTCTAGCACGGGTAGGAAGAAGCAAGATCAATGTTTCTTGGAACATTTCAGGTCCTGAAGTGGCCCTCTTGCAGTTTACCAGAACATATAATTCTCAAGAGATTCTCAGTAGCCACAGAACTTACAGAAGTTGTCATTATTTACCTACTGCTCAGAAAAACAGGACACTGACTGTGGGCCAATTTTCTAAGAAAAAAAATTATTCCAAAAATGTAAATAATAATGTAGAAGTGCAATCTGCCTTTGCTCTTTCTTACAAATATAAGAAAATGTTTTCATTAAAACAACCAAAAAATAGACAAGATTTACCCAGTACCTTTAGAATGAGAGTAACGTGGCAGTGCTTCACTGGGAAAAGGTGAAGCTGAATGAGATGAAATTTAGAAACTGAGAAATGGTCAGGAAAAAACAAGAATTCAAAAAGCAAATAGAAGTATTATTTGACTGAAAAACCCGAGGCTAAAATATGAAATCAAGCTAATTTCCGAGGTATCTACTTATTCTTTGTTTCAAGACAAGTCTGACTTCAGTTTGGGAAGAGTCAAACACAATGGAATTAGCTAAATTTGCTTATTTTTCAAAGTCCCCTCAATTTCTTCCCCAAATTTGAGTTTCCCTTTGTACTTCTCACATTATGATGTAGAACATGTACTGAACAAACACCAATTTGGACTAAAATGATATTAGGTTTTGATGATCTACCTATTTTTAGCCTAAGGACTAAGTGGTTTTCTGAATTCACATTTTCATCGTTTTAATGAAAATGAGGCAATATGCTGAAATGGTATTTTCTTAGATTGTATTAAGGTTTATATACCTAGATTTTTCACATACACTATATCATATACTTTTCCTCTAAATCCAATATATTATGAACACACGGGTAATGTTTTTACTGCTAAAAGCATGCTGTAGGTTTAAAAAAATGATTGTTTCTTGACCTTTTACAAGTTATTCTAACACTAACAGCAGCATAGTTGTAACAGGATGAAACTTGACTAGATTTATTAATACAGACTTTTATTATCCTTGATCATTTTTGTCACTGCAGTGTCTAGTGAATACTTAAAGGGTTTTTGTATGTTTGCACCCATTCTTAGAGAGGACAAGAGTTTGAATTTGCATATTCTCATTGTATGTTTCTTTACAATATCAAAGATTGAAGACTGCCTTAATAAAACATTTCAAAAACAATGAGAATCCATTGCTGTGCAAATAGTCAAAACACTACTAAGTCTAAAAAATCTTAGTATTTTTGATAACTGTATAAAACAGCGCAATTTAGGTCACTAAGTGCCATCAGCATATACTCCCTAAATATACCAAATAGTGGTATATTTATTGTATTTTTAAAGAAGGAGATTAATTTAGCAGTATTTCACATGGAACCACACAGAATAGAGTATAAAATTTCTTAAGGCCTAACATGTTACTTAAAGAAAACTTAGAAAAAATATCTGACTTGATAAATGCCGTCTCTCACAAATATGACAAACTGAATAAATTCCAGCTTTGAAGGAAATAAGTCAGCCACAAACAGGCCTTTTTGTTTTGTGTAAGAAGATACTTTCAGATGGCCAGCAAGTGTTTCTAGATATATCCTGTTATTATGCAAAGTTTTCATCTGCTGATGGATGACTTTAGACTCTTATTAAAGATGAACTTCCATCATATATGACCCAATAAATGATTAATATCTATTCATAAAGGTTTGGATGACATTCTGACCACATTCTCAAGCATTTTGCATTACTTCGCATATCGTGATTATGTCGCAAATATCTAATATAATGCATGTTTATCATTAGGGTTATTTACCTCTGGCCATCCTTCCTAGCCTCAAGGCATCCCTCTTGAACCCTGGTTCAAATATTCCCCTGGAAATGACCAAATTCTCAAGTGACAAGTGCAAATAAATTTCTTGCACCAGATTTGTCAGGGTTCATATTTATACCACCAGTCTATATTTGATAAATACATGATTAAATGCTTTGATTACTTTATTAGTGAATGAATTTGTGTATTTTGGTGTTTTCCAAAGTGTGCTCAATAGAAGTCTAGTCCTGGGAGATGCACTGCAATAAAAGATACCATGGTGAAATTAGTTTGGGAACTGATGCAGGTTCCTGTCCCTTTCTGGAAAATCTCAACGCATCTGAGGATACTAAAGACTCTTCAAAGTACTGAAAGTAGAGAAACATCTTCCAATTTTTATACTGTTTCCAAATTTGCCTGACCATGGTGATGGGCATCGTTGTCACTATACTGTATACATACCTGATGAATAACCATTAAAAGATAACTCTCTCCAAGTTAAGGATTATGTTATTCTCTACAAAAGAACCAAATGCTTATTTTGTTTTTAAGGTACTATATAGTTTTCTAACACTTGAAATTATTCCAAGATTATTTTGTAATTTAAAAAAGTTTTTCATTCAATTAAAGATGAAATTATATATATAATTAAAATTATTTGATAAAATAGGGAGATAGCAAACTACCCACATTGGCCTCATCTTTAGCAGTCATTGAAAGAAATAAATTCAACTTTCAAAGCCTTTATAGAATATTTTAACTTTATAAAAATAATGAATTTTTAAAAATACATATTTAAGAGTCAACCATTATACCATTTGGTTGTCAGTTCCAAAAAGCAAGGCATACATGCATTAACATTCTGATTTCCTAAATTTTTATCCAAAGTGCATCTTTTTTTAAAGGAAAACTATTCTAGATACGTTATACATAATTATCCTGAAGAACAATGGCATAAATGGCAATATGATATGCTTATTTTTGAGGCTTAGTATTCTAAGTTTTGACAATAACAAGATTATAAATTACTGAAAAAAAATGAACTTCATAGCTGAGATGCTGACATAATTCTAATCAGATTAGTAATACTTTTGCTATAATCCATGATGCTAGATACAAAAATGTCATTTCTAAGTTTTAGAACAGTTGGCCTTCTAGTTAACTATGAGAGGAGTTGACACAAATTATGTTGACTTGACCTGACTTTAATAGCAGGTAGTTATCCCCATAGTGCGATTGCTGTCTGTAAACAGTAAAAATTACTGTAAAAATATATCTCATCAGTCTGAAACCTTAATTGAGAGCCAATCTCTTCTATTACACAAAGCCATTTGTGTGTGTGTGTGTGTGTGTGTGTGTGTGTGTGTGTAAAACAGAAATAAGCATTTGATGACATATTGTAGCTTTCTTAGGTTAAACTTTTTTTATTATAGTAACATATCAGAGTAATTGAAATAACTTCACCATACAGATATCACATGCTAGAGCATGACAATGCAACGCTAATTGCACACTGTATTGACATTTCAAGCATATTTTCTGTAACATTTGCATTCATATACAGGTAGTAAAGCACATGGGGATAATTTGAGTCATGATTCATGTTAGCAAATGTATGGCTTTCAAGCTAATCCTCATACCCAGAATCTGCAGCAAAACCATCAATATTCAGATGTTGTAGCATGTACATTAGTTATTATATGAAATGATTAGCTCAGGACCCAAGAATTGCTGTTAGCCTTTGAAACAGAAATATCAGTGTTATCTCATTACTTTTGTAAGGTAAGCCTTATTACTGATGTAGGAACTATTGGTCCATTGATTATAGCTGTAGATAATACAGCACAGTTAATGTAGAATGTGTAACTTGAGTAATTTTCCCTCAATATACAATACATCCCTTTATGATGAGGCCCCAAAAGCACCAAAAAATGGCAGCAATCTCCAAGTGTGCAGTAAATTTTAATATACCAATTTTGGTTGCAAGACTTATTTGTAGCCATGTAACTTGCTTTATATGGATCCAGACAATAAATGTTTTTTTAGGCATAGAGACTTCAACCTGGTTCTTAAAAATAATCTCAGCAGACAAACTGAACTTGATGCAACAACATATTTTATGTTTTATTATTGCTGAGGCAAAACCACACCACCATAAAATGCAATGAAAACCAATGTTTAAAAGGCAGGATTTCTCTTTTCTTGAGGCTTTGTTAATACAAAGATCAAAATTTCACCTTTGAACTAAAAAAGAAATAAAGAAAGAATAGGCAGTGTAAGTGACAAAATTGTCATCATGAATATATTTCTAAATTTTTATTTATTTGTAAGTCAACATTAGACCAAAATATTTAGATAACTAATATGGCCCTTGAAAACTTAAATTTCTTGAGAGAAAAGCAAATTTTCAAAAAATCATCAGGTCATAAGAACACAATTAATTGTACAGGTATACGTTTTATTATTTAACCCCTATGACCATGTAAACTAAGACTCCAAGTTTAAATTAGCATTACAGAAAAGGAAAGGAAAGTCTTCTGTCACTCTTGAGGTATTTACTATTTTTTAAAGAATATACATTTAAGAATGAATCAATGTTTTATAGAAAATCAAATAATGGCATTTCTGCAGCTATCAATTTTTTGATACTTTTGAAAAAGTCGAGTAATGTATATGTTTAGATCTAAATAAATTTTTTAAACTATTAGTACTTTGACATGCTAAAAAGAAAGTATTTGGATTAATTATTAAAACATCTGAAATTTCAAGTTAGATACAAAACTCCATACTCATATATTTTACAAATTAAAAAGACACTTAAAATGAAATCTTTTTATTGATGTCTAGAAGCTACTATTATCTAGTTGGGTGTAACTATTAGATGAAAAGAAGTTTAGGTTTCTTCATTTGGGTTTGCTTTAGTTTTAGGGAGGAAGAAATAGTTGAAACTGTTTGTGTATTTAGACATAATTTTGACATATGATAAAATTTGTATAGATCTTTGCATCTTACAGAAAACCAAGGACATTCAACCATGTTCTAGGCAGAGTTACCATTGCCATTTCCATATTTGATCCTGTTACAACTTCATTTTTACATTTTTAAGGTAAATGCAATGCTACTAAAATAAAAATTTGTTGCTAGTAAAATTAATCAAAATATGAATAACAGTAGTTCCTTCAATATAATAGAGCAAATGGTAACTAATCTACAATGCTGAATTATTCAAGTGAAAACTAATTTGCAGTCTCAGACTACGTTTGTAGGTGATGATTTAAAATAAAAAAGGTTGTTTCTTAGACAATTCTAGAAATTATTCAAATATTGCACAGTTCTAGAAAGCATTTCAATCTTAGATTTACTGAATGAGCAGGGATATGTTTTTCTACAGCAGAATGAAAATATGCTTTCATTGTAAGTAAACCCAGTTCCCCTATTAAAAACCTCTGATAAGATTAAAGTTTTTGGAGTTTTCAGATAAAGCTATTTTCTCTCCTAGAAAAGGGAGTCACACCTGTACTATCACTTATGCTGATGTTTTAACCTATGAATAAAAATTTATAATAAAAACTGGGGAATATTTTACACCTCTAAATCATTTCCATGGCCTCTCGAGACTTCCATGGTTTATTGTTGTGTCTTCTCTTCTTAGTTGCTCATTAGGGAATAGCACTACAGCAGACACAGTACATAGCATACCAGGTAGTATATATAAATAATGAACACAAGGCTTTTATTCACAACTTCATCATGTCAAAATACATCAGTCTAAATAGGCAAATGAAGGCAATAAAATTGTAATGCTCAAAGTAAGTCCAGACATAAGTAGCTAGAGAAATGAAATTTATTTGTTGAAATCAATTTGTGGGGTACTTCCACACATTTAAATTTACTCAGTTTTAAAATTGTGTGTGTATGTGTGTGTGTGTTTTCTGGGAAGAGTATTTCTCCTAGTGATGGGCATTCTTATTTTTTGTTTTAAATAAAGATTTTGCTCTGGTACAAAAGTTGCAAAGCACACACTCCAGCAAATTAAGTAATTATTTGTGATTTAAGATAATGCAAATGAGTGGCCAACAAACTGGGCTGTTATCATATATCAGACACTTAAAGTTATATATATATTTTTTGTGGCCATATGAATTTAAAAGAAAAATGAACTCCATGAAAAGACTTATTACTTGTTGATCATTCTTATGGATCATTCGGTAATATCCCAATTTTTGCATTATTTTTTCTAAAAAAATCCATAACATATTTAAGAATTCACAAAATGGAGTCATAAACAGTGTAGTCACTGTAATTTCCTTCATTCTGATACCCTTATCCTCTTCTTCCACAATAGCAAATTATTCTTTGGGACGCATGCAGAGAGGAAAAGTATCTACCAAATGTGGATGTTAGGTAGTAATAAAGAATCAAGTAGCTAGCAGTAATTTAGGAAACAAATAAATTATTTCAGCCTAAAAAAGACTCAGAAGATGGCTTGGAAAGCAAAATACATCTAACTTATAACTTTAGGTTGCCAATTATTCAGGCTATGAATTAAACCAGGCCAATTTGCCCCTCTCAGTTCTCCTGCTTTGGGGCCACTTCTTGAAATAACTTTTAGAATAGTAAAAGGAGGTAAAACATTCATGAATTTCAAAAATAATTAGCAGCTGGGAGAAAATAAAACTGTTGGGGGAAGAAGTTTAAATACATTCTAAGAAGTGACGGCTGCACTGATGATTTCATTGTCTAAGTAGTACGGCTTATATTTTTATGGAAATCTGAAAGCTCATTCTTGGTTTTAAAAACTGTATTCAAGAAAAGGAAGTAAACTGCTATGAAATTTATGCATAACAACTTTGGACAAGAACACTTCATTCTCTGCTTTGATTTTTTTAACACCCTAAAGGGTACACTGATGACTTGTAATATGTGGTCACTGAAATCCTCTATTCACAGTCCTTTAACTGTTTTCTGTGGTGCAGTGAGAAACTACTGTATTAGACTTTGCAATATAAATTGGTTTCAACCTTGAGAGATTTATAAAAATAAGTTTGTCTCATTATCCTATAACACTAAAATGAGTGAAACGTGTCAGCTCTTCTACTTCTGCGAAACAGGAGAAATTGTATTTAACCATGTTAAACCCATCAAAGTTATACTTTCCAAATAAAAATGAGTGGTGTAAGACATAAAAGCCATATAGAAAGATTTTACCATCATTTTCTGTTCCTTTATGTGATTCTCTATGAAAAGTAAAAATGAAAGCTAGTTTACATTTTATTTTTAACCCATTGGATTGTCTTCCATTTTATTTATTTATTTTTATCTTTTTATTTATTTATTTATTTACGTTTTTGAGATGGAGTTTCACTCTTGTCGCCCAGGCTGGAGTGCAATGGCATGATCTCAGCTCACTGCAACCTCTGCCTCCTGGGTTCAGGTGATTCTCCTGTCTCAGCCTCCCATGTAGGTAGGATCACAGGCGCTTACCACCACGCCCAGCTAATTTTTGTATTTTTAGTAGAGATGGGGTTTCGCCATGTTGGCCAGGCTAGTCTCAAACTCCTGACCTCAGGTGATCCACCCACCTCAGCCTCCCAAAGTGCTGGGATTACAGGCATAAGCCACCCTGCCCGGCCTATCTTCCATTTTAGACCATAATATGATCTCACCAGATCCTTACTGAAAATGTACATTATTACAAGTAGCTAAATTTCCACATAGAGGAATAAAAAGGTTAGAGAATCAGGTTATGACTTTTCTAGTACTTTAGTGTGCTATGTTAATGATAAACCCGTTTTAAATTTCTTAATCTTATCATCAAGCAACACCAGGCTTCTAAATCTTTTTGTTTCATTTAAAATGGCTACTATATATGAGAATTTTTAAGGTATTATACTAAAACCCTTTTTCAGGTCAAAAGGCATGTTATCTAGAAAATAATTTAACACTGTAATTGGATCCTCAAGATCAATTTGTTTTATATACTCTGCAGCAAAAATAACATTTCTAGTAGGAAGGAATTAATTATAAACCTAGCAAGTTCTAGACATTCACGTATTTGTGTAAACAATTTTAACATGGTTTATTACATTTCCAGAAAGGTTAAGTCTTATATTCCATTTTCTGCTAATTCTTATTTCATATATTATTTAATATAATAAATATATGTTATTTGGGTGCATATGTGCATATATTTTCACACATATATATGTCTTATATACATAAAACAGCACTTAATGGTCATGTTCTTTGCATGTTCAACTTCAGGGGAAAAAATGAATTGCTGTTATGTATAACCAATGGCGATCTTCCTTTTTGTTTCACAAATGGCCATATCTGGATGTAAACAAAACATTGGAGCGAGTCATTCCAGGTGAATTGTACTTCAAGTTGTAGGTTGGTGTTCTCAAGAAGAATTGGGTACTCCCTGGTAGTAAATACCTAAAAACGATAGTTAACAAATTAGATTTTTACAAGCAAATTATAACTAACTCACTAAAGGGTTATGTGGTTAGCAATTTACGTATTCTATATGAGAAATGTTACTGTAACAAAAATGCAATTCATATAAAAAGATTTCCTCCCCCAGACTGTAGGAAAGAAGGAGAGAAGAGCTAAATATAGATGCAATATATGACGTTAGCATCCCAAGACATCCCATAAAGAGCCATTGTACTCAAATACTGTGAAACTGTTTATGTGGCTAATGTTAATTTAGAATTCATCATCAGTCCTTGTAAGTAATATGTGGGGCCAAATATTTTTTTAAAACATGTGATTTGAGAATTTGACTAGCCACATTAACAATAATTGTTTGTTTTGAGGGAGGCAGAACCACTGATTGTAATTTAATAATAGATCATTGATGTATTATTACTATAGGTAACCTAATAGAAAACGTTAAAGATTAACATTCCTAATTAGAATATAAATTTTATATTCTTTGACCATAGAGTGCTCATGATTACAGAATATCAAAAACAATCAGCTGGACGCAGTGGCTCACACCTGTAATCCCAGCACTTTGGGAGGCTGAGACAGGCGGATCATCTGGGGTTGGGAGTTCAAGACGAGCCTGACCAACATAGAGAAACCCCATCTCTACTAAAAATACAAAATTAGCCAGGCATGGTGGCAGATGCCTGTAATCCCAGCTACTTGGGAGGCTGAGGCCAGGGAATCGCTTGAACCTGGGGGCCGAGGTTGCGGTGAGCTGAGATCGTGCCATTGCACTCCAGCCTGGGGGACAAGAGTGAGACTTCGTCTCCCAAAAAAAAAAAAAAAAAATCATGATTACAGGTTGCATGTAACCCTTGCAGCCAAATGTATTTCAAAATATGTGATTTTTTTCAGATTTTAGAAAGATAATATGGTGATTTATATATACTATATTATATAGTAATATTTATATTACTATATAACACCTCCATCAGAGCCTTAGAGCAGCATCTTGTAAACAAACCATTACATTTCTGTAGTAAAATGTATTAATATTCACAATAAATCAGACAAAGACTACAAATAACTTCATGTCAATTCAGGTCAGATTTGGCAGCAGAGGGGTTACTTTTTCTTTTTTTTGAGATGCAGTCTGGTTCTGTCACCCAGGCTGGAGTGCAATGGCGTGATCTCGGCTCATTGCAACTTCTGCCTCCGAGTTCACGCGATTCTCCTGCCTCAGCCTCCCAAGTAGCTGGGATTACAGGCATGTGCCACCACACCTGACTAATTTTTTTCTTTGTATTTTTAATAGAGATGGGTTTCACCATGTTAGCCAGGATGGTCTCAAATGAGTTATGTTTTGTTTTCGAGTTTTCAAAGTTTTGGAAATTAAATATTGCAAGTAAGAGATTGTGCACCTGTAGAATCTGTTTTCCTGTGAAAAATCTTGACTAGCATTAGGCCAGTCCAATCTATATGTCCAGAGAGAAATGGCCAAGGAAATCTATATAAACAAATGCAAACAACGCTATTCAAAATATAAGTCCTAGTAATGATGAGAAGGAAATGCTATAAAATCAGGATAAAGATACTTATGAGGAATATCTAAGAGCAGAAGCAGCAATATACAGAGATTTGTAATTAGTCATGGGAAATAAACAGTGGGACGGTATCAAATCATTTATTTTCTTCACTTGACATCAGAATTCTCCAGGGATAGTATCATACTCCCACAGATACATGATAAACAGAGGACTGAGGGCACAATTAGCTGTCTATTCTATGTTAAATAATATTGATAACTATGATAATTCTATGTGAATGGAAAATTGTATTTATAGTTGTGTTAAATGAATTATGTAGAAAGAAATGTATTATAATCAAACTATATGCAGCATTCAGATTAAAATAGCAGAACTTTCTATAATATCCATAAACATCATTTTATCATGAATTATCTAATAATATCTTCTAAACCTATTACCTAATATCACAAACTATAAATAATTACTCAAATCATTAAGTTAATAGAGCAGTACAATAACATAAAAGAAACCAAATTAAATCAAAATTGGGTAACAGGTGATGAATAATAAAACAAATGATTTCTCACATCACAGATTATATAAATTACTTTCTTACAATCACTCGGGTAATTTATATGGATTAATTACTATGTCAACAATTGGTGGGGTCATGATGACTGATTCAGTATCTTCTGCCATGAAAAGGCTATCCTTCCTATCTAGGGCAAAGTTGCAAAAGAAAACAAGGTGTTTGATCAAAATCCACTATTTCATAGTAGTTGAGAGTTATTCTACCTTCTACTGAAGATACATTCTGATTATACTGATAATTACACAGTAAACAGTAATGTCTACCAACTTTCTTTCAAAGAATTTCCAAGTAACAGTTACTATTGACATTTCAGTAACATTTACATATTCTTTTGAAATAAAGATCACTATTTTGCACATGAAAAAATAAAAGCACAAAGTCCAGGATCACAACTAACTAACACTCTTTTACTGAACAAATATTTAAATAGTGTTTTCTATGTGCCCAGCACTATTCTAATTGCTTTACAGATATCAACTCATTTAGTTCTCATAACAATTCTATATGGTAGATATTACTGTTAGCTCCATTTTACAGATAAATAAACTTCATGACGCATACAGGGGTCAAACGCCTTGCTCAGGGTCTCCTACCTAGAAAGTGGCAGGGCCAGGATTCAAATGCATACAGGCTAGCTCCAGGAGCAGAGCTCCTAGCAACCATACTATATTGTCATGACAATTCTACATAATTATCATTGTATACTAATTTCAGTTTTAAAACTAATGGGGACAATTATTATACTCATTTTTTTCAGAAATGTGAAGTATAAAATAATCTAGAAAATAGAAAGAGATTATATATGCCGCAAACCTAAACTTTTTCATAGAAGAAGAAAAAGATGAAACTTTTTATTCAGACTTGAAAAGAAGTTCGGCATGAACTAAAAACAGCATATAAAATTACATTGGAAGAAACACTTTTCTTCCCTAATGCAAGTGCTGTGGGATATTTTAAAGTGTTGCAGGGAAATACAATGGATTATTTGCCTTAATATCTCCATTAATATGTCTTGGGAAATCCAACACTAGCTGAACATCGAAGATTGTTTTTGAAATGTTCCTTGCAATGAAGATAAATAATTTGATTTTTTTAAAGCAGAAGACTA
This sequence comes from Theropithecus gelada, assembly GCF_003255815.1. NCBI lineage: Eukaryota > Metazoa > Chordata > Mammalia > Primates > Cercopithecidae > Theropithecus > Theropithecus gelada. Next base: position 111,814,449 of record NC_037668.1, read on the forward strand.
TCTCAAGGAAGTGGGTTTACGGATTAAAGAATTTGTGTAAGGCACTAAAAAATGGGAAAAGTTTAGAGCTTACCTATTTTTCTAGCTTATTATTTACATATGAAAATGGCTAACTCATTGCTAATTCATGCCAAGGAGAAATACCTCAAACTACCCTATTTGTTTCATAGCCTCACTCCTCATCGTCCTCATCCCTAAGGCAGGTGTGCACATCTTTACATAACCATTATATTAAATGCAAACATAGAGCCCGCATTTATGTAATTCCTGATTGATGTAGAATTAGTTTGTCTTTTATATACCAATTTATTGCTGACCGGGAGGATCTCTGGAACATGAAGCATATCAAGACTGGTAGAAATTAACCTTGAAAACATAAGCTACACCCACCTCCTTTTCCTCTTCCTGGAGTTAAGACCAGGACCCCTGATTTCCCCAGAATAATTTTAGGACCTGGTTTGGAAAACCAGGGGTAAATAAAGTCCATTAGAATATTTGTCCTGTCTTTTAAAAATATTTATATTATAGTGAAATATATAACATGAAATGTACTATTAAACAGTGTTTTTCTTACCATTTTTAATTGTATGATTTAGTGCACTAAGTACATTCACAATGTGTGTAACCATCACCATTAATTTCAGAACTTTTCATCACCTCAAACAGAAACTCCTTACCCTTGAAGTACTAACGCCCCATTTTCCCTTCCTTCCTACCCCTAGTAACATCTATTCTATTTTCTGTCTCTATGAGGTTGCGTATTATACATGCCTCATATAAATGGAATCACAAGATTTGTCCATTTGTGTCTGGCTGTGTAACTTAGCATGTTTTCAAAGGTCATCTACATTGTAGCCTGTATCAGAATTTCAGTCCATACTGTGGCTGAATAATATTCTATTACATGTGTATACCATATTTTCTCTCTTCAACTGTTGATGGGCACGGGTTGTTTTCATCTCTTGGCTATTGTCTTATAAATAATGCTTCTGTGAACATTAGTATACAGGTATCTATTTCTTTGTTTTTCATTCTTTTGAGTAAATACCTCAGAGTAGAATTGCTGGGTCATATGGTAATTCTATATTTTTTTTTAGAAACTCTCAAACTGCTTTCCACAACTGCCACACAGTTTTACATTTTTACCAGCAATGCATGAGAAATCCAAGTTCTCCACATCCACATCCTTGCCAACACTTATTACTTGGTACTTTTTTGATAATAGCAATTCTAGTGGATGTGCATTGTCCTGTGGTTTTAACTTCAAGATTTTTGGGGAAAAGCCCCAGTTTCAAATTCTACCTTTGCCACATTTAAATCCAATATGGATTTAGATAAACCTCACTTTTCTCAGCTGTACAAAATTCCAATAGTTTCTGCCATATATGGCTCACAGAGTACGGAGCCAATGAAATAGTGTACATGAATGAAATATTATTTATAATTTATATATTATGAACACTGGCCTCAAAAACAAGAATATCTCTGTTCTTAGATAGATACATCCAACTATCTTAACCTAAGGGCATAAATAATACCATATATTTAACTTGTCTTTTTTTAAACTTTTAAATTATAAAATATAAGGTATTTTAAAAAGTACATAAAACATAAATGTTCAGTTTAATGAGTATTATAAAGTGATTACTTGTCATTACCACCCATGTTAAGTAACTAAACATTCCTAGTATCCCAGAGCCCTGTATTATAGTACCCTCACTCCTCATAAACTTAACCACTATTCTGACCTTTATGGTAATTACTTCCTTGTTTACTACCCAATTATACATTCCTTAAACACTATCATATAATTTTGCCTGTTTTTGATTTTTCAATAAATGGACACAATATATATTCCTTTGTATCTGGTTTATTTTGCTTAATTTTATGTTTGAAACTAACCCTATATGTGTAGGTGCAGTTTGTTCATTTTCAATGTTGTATACTATTCCATCGTATGAGTATTAGAAAAAAATGTGCCCATTCTTTCATGGACATTTGGGTTGTTTCCAATTTTTAGCTATTATGAGTAAATGCTACTATAATCATTCTCATAAGGGTCTTGTGCACATGTGCACACATCTCTGATAAAAATTTACAGGGAGAGTAGCTGTAAAAAGGGTAGGCTTTAGATGTAATGAGAAACTGCTTGTAAAAGGTACCAACTTTCACTTTACAAGCAGGGTAAGAGAGTTCCTATTACTATATGTTCTCATCAACACTTGTGATGGATACGCAGTGATTTTGAGATTTGGCATTTCCCTGATTATTAATTAGCTTAAACACTTTTTCAAATGTTTATTGGTCCTTGTTTTTCAGTTATCTTCCCCATTTTTCTATTGTGTGGTCTGCTTTTTTCTTATAAATTTGTAGGAGTTTCTATATAATCGTGTAAGAATTTTTTATAGACTATATTGGTTGCAAACACTTACTTCCATCCTGTGGCTTGCTTTTCCACCTCTTAATGGGGCCTTCTGATGAACATATGTTTTTAATTTTAATATAATCTTTTCACTTATTATGAAATTTTTTGGTTCTATTAATCTTTGCATACCTCAAGGTCATGAAAATATTCCCCTGTATTATCTTCTGAAATCTTTATGCAGTTTTACCTTTCACATCTACAAACTAATTTCATCTGGAAATGGTTTTCGTTTATGGTGTAGGTAAAGTTAAGTTTCTTTTTTATTATTTGGAAATACAATTGTCCTAGAACCGTTGTTTAAACAAACTTCCTCTTCCTCTGTCATAAATCAGGTGTACACCACTTTTGTCATAAATCAAGTCTCTAGGTAGGCCTGGGTTGGTATATGGTTTTTCTGAATGGTTCCAATGGTCCATTTGTCCATCCTTTTGCCAATATTATACTATCTTAAATTACTTTAGCTTTATTGTAAGTCTTGAAACACTGTAGTTACTAAATCCTATGATGTTATACTGCTCTATTTCAAGATTGTCTTATTTATTCTTGGTCCTTTGCTTTTCTGTATAGTGACAGAACAAACTTTGGTCAAATTCTTCTCCCCACCAAAAATAAAAAATAAAAATTGGTTGAGATTTATAGTAGAATTACATTAAATTTACAGATGTATGAAATTATTCGAGAAAAATTGACATATCGATAATATTGAATGCAATGATGACTAAGACATACTTTTCCATTTTTCACATTTTCCTGCATAAAGGTCACACACATTTCTTGCTAGATTTATTCCCAAGTATTAGATATTCTTTCACACTTTTGAAAAAATATTTAAAATTTTATATCTCAGATATTTGTTGTTGATAAAGAAAAGTGCAATTGATTTTCTTATATTGACTTTGATTTATATGATTTCATCAAAATTGTTAAATTCACTTTATAATTTATCATAGATTTATTTACATTTGTATGAATACAATCATATCCATTTACTGAGTTTAGTTCTTTCTTTGAAACCTAATGCCTTTTCTTTTTCCTAATATATCCATTTAAATCTATAAATATCCCTATATTACTGATTTAGCCATATTCTACAAGTTTTATTTCTAATATTTTTGTTATCGCTCAGTTCAAAATATTTTTTTATGTCCATTATAATCTCTTATTTGATTCGTGGGTTATTTAAAAGTCTATTTTTCGGCCGGGTGCGGTGGCTCATGCCTGTAATCCCAGCACTTTGGGAGGCGGAGATGGGTGGATCATGAGGTCAGGAGATCGAGACCATCCTGGCTAACACGGTGAAACCCCGTCTCTACTAAAAATACAAAAAAATTAGCCGGGCATGGTGATGGGCACCTGCAGTCCCAGCTACTCGGGAGGCTGAGGCAGGAGAATGGCGTGAACCTGGGAGGCGGAGCTTGTAGTGAGCCAAGATCGCACCACTGCACTGCAGCCTGGGAGACAGAGTAAGACTCTGTCTCAAAAAAAAAAAAAAAAAAAAAGTATATTTTTTGACTTTCCAAAGCATAGATTTGCTGTTTATATTTTTCTGTTGTTTTCCAGCTTAAAGGCATTTGGTCAGAAAAAGTCCTCTGTATAATTTCAATCATCTGAAATTCTGTGAATTTTTTTTTTTTTTAATTCCACTATATGGTTGATTTGGCAAAATTTCCCATTGTGCCTGGTGTACTGAATTCTGAAGTTAATACATTTACTTCTATATATGACAGTTAAGTCTGTTAATTTTATTGTTAAAATTTTTATATCTTTACTGAGTTTTTTTCTGAGAAATGATTATTAAATCTTCCTCTATGGTTGTAAATTTATGTAAATTTATTTCCTTTTTGTTTCTGTCAACGTTTGCTTTGCAAACCTTCTCATGCATTGTTACTCCTAGGAATCGAGAGTGTTGACAACAGCCACCACCTTTGGCAGGCCCTGAACTCCTATTTTATCCCTTAGGCCCACACGACTGTCAAAAGCACTGCTCAGCACTAACAAATACTCACTAACAGGTACTGGGTTAGCAAGTACTTTCAAGCAAATGTGATATTTTGTACAGCATTTCTAGTTATCATCAGAGGCAGGATTTATCCAAATATTTAATGTTGTATTACCAAAAGCAGAAGTGCTAACTTGGTGGTTTTTAAAAATGTTTTTTTAGCTATGGAACCCTTTGTGAAATAAGCTTATATGAAAGCTCAGTACACGAAAGGTAGAAACCCAGAAATGTCTCTTCCTTTGGTATGCACATTATTATTTTTTTCTGAGATTGCAAAGTTGAAGGCCACTCTCTTCCATGTAATAGATGCCACATACTCTTTAAATCCTCTTAAGAAATATCCTGTAGATCTTTGGTAAAGATAAACCTGGTCCCTAAACCTGTCTGCTGTTAGCTCTATTTCCTATCTGTTTTAATTTTATAAATAAATTAACCAAAGATGAATCTCCTCATAAATTATTTAGGTATACTTCATAAGTTATTTATATTAGGTACATTTACATTTATTTATAAACATTATAAACATAAATTCATGTTTATATTACCAAGTATACTTCATAAATAAAATGTGTCTATCTATTAATAGATATTAAATGACTTCTACATTTAGGTAAAATGCTAAAGAGTCCGTTTCTTACCTATGAGGAAAATAAATATGGCCACTTTTTACATGTTGTTAAATTAATGTGACACTGACTTCGGTTTTAATAGCTAGACATTAGGGAGAAATGTTTACTTCTCTTCACTCCTTGTGTTCCAATGTAGAAGAATTTCCACTACTGTGAACTTCCTGGTCTCTTACCAGAACCAAATTATCTGATTTGTGGATTTAAAAGAAGGAAACAGGAATGCTTGGCTCAGCCTCTTTGTCTTTCTGGCTCTGCCTTTCTGCAGAAAGGATGCATCTTTTCTTGCTCTCCTGCCAATGCTAAAAGAACTAGACTTTATGGGCTAGTGACAGTGGAAGGTTTGTGTTGATTCTGCTCTGCCTTTGACTGGGTGGATAAGTTGAATTCCAAAATTCAGTATTAGAAAACTCACTTGGCTCACATCTACACCATGTGCCCTAATATAACTTTTATTAGCAATAGTGCTATAGAGTAACAAAGCAACAGATGATGACCGTATGTCTGACTCTGGTATTTTTCTATCATATGGTTCTGAGCTTGGATAGGAATGAAAATGTATTTACTGACATCTCAAAATGAATATAATCACAATAGTGGGTCATTCTGACCATTTATCAGAAGTCCAGAAGTTAAGATTCCATGGTCAGAAATAATCTCTTTTGACCACCAGCAGGAGAAGAAAATAAAAAAGTCTGAAGCACCTGTAAAGCATACCTTTTTCCTCCAATGTAACCAAGAAGACTCATCCTACTTTGTGTACCCACAAAAGCTACAAGGTCCATCAACAGAAATTAGTTTATGAAATCTAGGATTGTGGGAATTACATTAAAGAGTCTCAGTGAATTCCTTCTTAAACTGAAATTTAAGATTTTCCTGACCATGCTCCCAGAGTATCACCCCTTAACAAGAAGGCTCTTCATTTATATGGTATGATGTCCAAAAAATGGTTATCATTCTTTTAAATCATATAAAAGTATTAATGAAAGTATTAAAAGTTTTATTTCAATAGCTTGCTTCAGTCAAACCATTAAAACTGTAGAATATAACTTTGATATTTAAATTTTTTAAATATTAATGGTTACCTTTACCACTGCTATTATTGTGATCAACCAGCTTCTATTTATAGAAGAGTTAAAAGAGGTTAAATGTCCTGCAACACTACAATGACAGAATCCAAGACAAACAAAAATGTAAAATATTTCTCTTAATACTTTCTATTAAAAATATTCTGAGCCACTCTGCTGATACAGGAAACATTTGTAATAAAGTTATTTTTATTATATTCCCTGAGATTTTTTAAATAGATCAATTTCTAGGTGTTTTCAAGAAAAGAAAATCCAAGCTATAGGGGTTCCATTTTCCTCATTGTTTATTCAACTATTCACTGACTTTTTGACTATCACTTAGTTTTTCAAAGTCATGGCTTAATTTCTTCTATCCTGCATAGTACTACAACTTACAAATACTAAAACTAAAGTTATATATTCATCTTTATTTCTAATGAGAACTACAGTTGTCTTGAGAAATGCTAAAAGGTACTTTCTTTACTCTGTGTGTTTTTACAGCTTAAAAACAATACTGCTTTTCATGCTTTTTGGACGACTATTTTAACTGAATGTTTATGAAACTCATTTTTCAAATAGAACTTGACAAAACTTTACCTGCTACATATTTGGTAATGAAGGGAACAGCAGAGGCAAATTGAACAATAAAAATGAAACCAAAGGTATCTTCCCAACTGTAGTAGGCTCAAGGATAAATGTTGAAATCTCTCTATTAGAGAACAAAAGTTAAATATATTACCACATTTTTGGATGCTCTTGCTCTGGACTTTTGAAAGTGAAGGTATATAAGTCAAATAACTTCATTTCCAAGTATGTTTTATCACCTTTAGGTTCGTGATTGCTGTCCTTGTTCAGTCCCTTAAAGGTAAATACTGTACTAATTAAAAATATTTTGCAGATAATAGCATGTATGAACTTCAGTCTTTAGCTTTTTCTCTAGTCACATAAAGAAAAAAACACTGTTAATTTCAAACTCTGATTTAGCATTACTTTATATAAAACTCTCAAGGGTTAGAGAATGTGAACAAGTACCTGGAATTCCCCCAGTCAGGACCAATGCCTGAAAGCGATCCTCTTTTGTCAGCTGCATATTTGTAAACCACTAGCAGGCACTGTTTACAAAGCTCCACCAGGCGCTGGCAACACTGGAGCTGCAAAGGAGTCACCACCTCTGGGCTTTTATTGAAAATACTCTCCCAAGAGGATCTGTTGGCATGGAAACAGACATGATCTCATGTTGGCTGTTAAAAATGACAACCAGCTATATCACTTCCCTAGCAACAAGCCAATAAGGGCAATAGAAATGGCCTCATACATTTGCAATAACTATGAAAGGTTTAAAGATATATAATAAAAACAAATTAGGAAATTTATCTTTGTATTAAAGAAACACAACATCAAATACATATACTATTTGTATGTGTGTGTTTGTACGTGTGGGTGTGTGTGTGACAGTGTGTCTCACTATGTTGCCCAGACTGGAGTACAGTAGTTATTCACAGGCACAATCATGATGCACTACAGCCTTGAACTCCTGGCCTCCAGTGATCCTCCTCATTTTAGCCTTGAAGTAGCTGGGACTACAGGCATGTGCCACCATGCCCAGCACTATTTGTCCTTAAAGCTTTTAAAGCTGCCAACTCTGGACGGCTAATAGGATAGTTTTCCAACACCTCTTAAAAAATGGAGTTACTCTATATTAAGGTATTTGTAAAATACTGAGCTAATTTCTCAAAAATTAAGTATTCTTGGAATTTAGGCTTTCTCGGAATCTGTATTTACCTTAACATTAAGAATGATCCCTTGAAATGATTAAAAAGTTGCTAAAACAATTGTTAACCTCTCTTCACTAAGAGAATTTAGGTTAATACTTGATTGTGACCATCCCTTTCAAAACACTTTTAGACGTAACTATATCCATGATATTCCTAGAGCACAGGTTCTGTGTGCTAGAAGTAATGCTATCTTAACAAGTACTGCCCTACTGCCATCCCAGAAGCAGCATGCCTTCTCCTTCACTGAACTCAGCTTATTCCAAAGCAGGTAATGGTGCGTACTTTCTTGGTAAACTTCAGTTTTGTGTGGGGTGTGTGTGTGTATGTGTGTGTGTGTTAACAATTCCGAAGTTTACCATCATGGTATCATGGTTTATATCAGGAAATACCTCACTACTCCACCACTACGGAGAGAGAGACAGACGAGAGAGAGAGACAGAGAGACAGAGAAAGAGAGAGAGAGAGAGAAATTTATTCCACAGACTTATTCCTTGAAACTCTTCAAGCCTCCAGGGGAAATTTTGGTTTGAGACTTGGTAATGATTCATATCTCATTTTATATAAACCAATTCACATAACCCTCAGAGAGAAAAGCACAGACTTTCAGAAAGGAAAAAGTATTCAGGACAATATTTTCCTGGAAGTAAACTTTCCAATGGGAAACACAAAGACTCCACTTTCAACCTTCTGTGGATATTTGATATATCCGGAATTTTTTAAAAAATGCCTCAGAAACAGAAATGTATTTTTTACTAGAAAAGCTACTGTTTATTTTTTCAGAGAAATGTGGCCCCAAATAGCATGTCATCAATGAATGAAAGATTTTCTTAAAGGGAGTAATACTGAAACGAATTAATTGAAAGAAACAAATTTTCTTCAGTGTTCTGAAATGTTTAGGGCTAAATATAATAGGCTTTTAAAATACTGGGGTTTTTTAATTGGCAAAGGAATGAAAGTTATTTTTATTTAAGAAATAGTAATTTGATGGTTAAATTAACTGTAAAAACAAAATTTAAATTATTGCTAGATGGAAGAAAAACTAGATATGACACATATGTGTTTATCAAGATTTATATATGTAGACAGAGATATAAAATCTACTTACCTAATTTGATTTAAAAATGCTGGAAAAATAAATTAATTAGGGAATATGTTTATAATCAGTATACTTTGATTTAGCAGACCCTATAAAATTTCATATAAATGTGAATACATACAAAAAAATCCTATGTTTTGAATGTCTGCCTAGCACTTTTCTTTCTGCTGGGATTTTGGGTATGTCTATAAAAGTCTACCTCCATCACCACCCTCTACTCTCAACTTGGATATATTTATTTATTGATACTGTGGAGCTATTTGATCAGATCAACTATCAGGTCACTCATGGTAATTTTTCTTTAGAGGTAGGGAAAGAACAAATTAAATGGAAGAAAGCTGAAAGGGCTTCTTCTGTAACACTCTAATCTGATGTCAACTTCTTGAATAATATGTAAATTATAATATGACCAGCTTTGGCTTCTCATTCTCTCATTCTCCCTTAAATATTTAAAATAAATATATGAATCAAGGTCCTATACATATTGATTTCCACTGTATATATTTACCACTACTAGCCAAGACTACATTCTACTCTATGTATTAATCCATATTTAGGTGTCAGCATACCAAAATACTCAAGAAAATGAAAGCAACCTGCTTCATTTGGCCCTAGGGCAGTGGTGCCCCCTCTACACAAAGGAAACCTGAGTATAGAACTGTATCCCCTATTCTTACCTGCCACCTGGCATAGCTGAGTAGATGTGAAATGTCTCTATACTACTACAGTATTTCAGCTTTCAACACTAGCAACACAGTTTTTTAAAAAGGTGAAAGGAGGTAAAAATAGTTAAAATACCAGTGCTTTAATCAAAGAACCCCAGGTCTCTTCTACCTGCTTTTTGAATCTAAATTCCAAGGAAACAGGGTCATCAAAATCCATGAATTCAAAAAGAAAAATTAAATGATTAAAAAGTTCTTTCTGGCTCTCCCTAATCCTCACAGCAATATAAAAGGAAATCACTTTAAATGACTTTTTTAGTAATATAACAGTAAGATATAGAATACTGAATATTTCTGGCAACAAAGGAAAGTTATTCATGCAATCCAGAGACTTAGAAATCCTCACATTATTCAGTAATCCAATAATTTTCACCCACTTTCTCATCAAAACATTTCATAAAGCAGTTATCTAAAGAGTGAAACTGATTCATTCCTTTCTCCACTGGTACAAGCCCTGACTGAGTAGCCCAAAGTTAAGTGGCAGAAAGGAGAAAGGAAAAGTTGTGGTGGGTGTCCCTAGAATTGGCCCAGGGGTTTTACTGATGCATCAAACAGAAAACACCCTTGTCCCTCTCTTTTCCTCTTCCAGGCTGCTGAAGTTTATACATACCAATACAGTAATCACCAACAGAAAGATTAATAACCTAAAAAGTATAACAACAACACATCCAGTTGAACATGATATAAGAACAGGGAGATTCACATCTTTTTAAGTAGTCTATATACTATGCATAACTTTTCGAGTAGGCATAATCCAGCCTAGAAATAGACTACTGCCTTAGAATATTCCCTAAAATTTCTTCTTGCCCTAAGATTCTAAAAGAAAGGCTTTTACATGACAAACCCCCACAGGAAAATACTTTTGGCTAGGGAATCCAAGCCAGATTCTCTTCTTTGGGGTTTACATATTAGGATTTTGAGTGGAGATGGGGCTTTCCCAAACCATGCATTCCTTCTCCCACATTACCCTGGCTCCTCTCTTGGCTTTACCCCTACAGACTCCTACTCTTCCTGTAACTCTCACCTGAAATGCCACTTCCCATAGCCACCATTCCCCAGCTCTCAGGCCTAAGTTTGAGTCCCATTGAACCTCAGACTTCCTCTATCCCAGTAAAACATGGTAGATAATTTTATTTATGGAAATTCCAAGAGCTATTTCCCTAAAGTAAACATATTCCAAAGTGGGCATCATAACACTCCCAGGAGGCTGCATGTGATCAAAGGGTTACTGGGCATGGGCATCAGCAGCCTGGTAGAGGAAGAGAGGAAGAAGGGTGTTTTCTGTTTGATACATCAGTAAAACCCCTTGGCCAACTCTAGGGAAACCTGCCACAAAGATCTACACTACTCTGGTGTTTCTGGAGGTAGACAGGGATGGTTTACTTACTTTGTTTTATTGTTGGGGATGTTGACAGGCAAAGGCAACAATCAAGGCCTTGGATTCTTGGACATAATCAAAGACTTGGATTATATTTTTCTAAGATTTTACACCTAACTGTGAAAGAAAGTTGAACTTTATATTAAAATCATTCCTTAAAAACTGAGAAGAGTAGATTTTCACCATGACTGTTAGGCCTTCAGACCAAAGGTTAAAGGAGTATACACTGAGAAGGCATGATTCAAAGGATAAAGACGAACTACTCTGGGTCCAAACTTGAGAATCAAACACACACAGTACTATGTGACTTCACTAAATTGAGGAAGCCTAAAAAACTCATTAATGCAAAATAAAATCCGATATTAAACTCACCTCTTTAAACTACTAAATTGAAAGAAGTAGATGAGAGTGGAGTCAAATTGGTCTCAAAACTACTCCTGCCTCACCTGCACAGGCATAGTAGGCTAGGGATTTGGCTAATGCTATGGACTTGCAGTAAAACAAGCTTGGCAACCATTGGCAAATTTGCTTTGGGGAATGTCAATGAAGCATAGAGTTAAGAGCTTGGGCTTTTTGACTCAAGACTACCTGGATTTAAATACAGGTTCATACAGTTGCTATGTTTATACTTCAATTCCTCATCTGTAAATGACGGTAATAGTTTACTCAAAATACTTTTTGTGGAGATTATACAAATATTTAATATGTAAAACAATGTCAGATATTTAGTAAGCCGTCAATAAATACTACTTACTATCCCTATGATTACTACTACTAATAGACACCACCAGAGAAACTGGAAGGCAGTACTGTGCCAAGGATAGGAGAAAAGGATTCTGAATCAAGTTAAAGTATGTTAGCAAAATAGTTCAGGAAAGAGGAGCCCTAGAAGCAAAGAAGCACCATTTCATGGGTATCTTTAGAGTCTGGTGTTGGAGATTATCTATGGACTCAGAGCCACAGCACTGATTTCACTAACAGATTTTCTCATTGCTCTCCATGGTAGAGAGTAGCTGGGATTCATACATGGCATCAAGCCAATGGATCAACCAACAGAAAAAAACATTTCCATTTTAAGTTCAGATTGGGAGAACTTTTACAGAGAGCCATCAACTAAGGGGCTGTGGAGTTCAAATGTTTCACTTAAGTCTCTGTAGAAATAATAGCCCGGATTATTCTCAGATTTCATCACACCCAGAGTGCCTTATTAATTCTCCCTGTTGGTGAATGGCAGCTAAGAAAAAAAATGGTAGAAAGACTGAGTCTCCAAATGATATGAATGATTCTGTATCACATGACTAGAATATTTAAATGGAGAATATTCTGAGATCATTTCAGAATAGAACAGTCTGTTAAGGTTTTACAGAAGAGGCAGGTATAGAATGGGGCTTTACATTCGATTCAAATAAGGTACCAGAAGGTTGGGGTTATAGAAAGCCATCCAATCAGATATTAAATGACATCAACAGTTCAGAGGAAGAAAAAGACAAATTTTTAAGAAATCTGAAAAAAATGAATTTGTTTTTTCTGGAGCAGAATTCAAGTAGGAGAGTAATGAGAAGGAAGACTGGGGAAATAAGAGAAAACAGCATATTAGATAGCCTTGTATCTGTAGATAAGAAGTTTAAACTTAAATTATAAAGGAGGAAAATCACTACAGATTTTAGGATATGATTCTGACAGTAAGATGGATATGAGAAACAAAAAACTGGAAACAAAAATGTCTAGAAATCTATTCATTTCACTTAGCTGTCTTACCAAAAACAGGTTCATTTTGTCTAAAATCCTGTCATACTTTATCTGTATCTCTTTTATAATGATGATTTAGTCCATTCTCACACTGCTAAAAAAGACATACCCAAGACTCAGTAATTTACAAAGGAAAGAGGTTTAATTGACTCATAGTTCAGCATGGCTGGGGAAGCCTCAAGAAACTTACAATCATGGCAGAAGGGGAAGCAAACATGTCCTTCTTCACATGGTGGCAACAAGGAGAAGTGCCAAGTAAAAGGGGGAAAAGCCCCTTATAAAATCATCAGATCCATGAGAATTCACTCACTATCAAGAGAACAACAGCATGGGGGTAACCACCCCATGATTCAATTACCTCCCACCAGGTCCCTCCCATGACACGTGGGGATTATGGGAACTACACTTCAAGCTGAGATTTGGGTGGGGACGCAGACAAACAATATCAAATGATTCGCTTTGTATGTATCATACTTTATCTGCTAGAGATATCAGAGTTTATAGGTTAAGAGCATGAACTCTGGGGTCAAGGCTAAATGAGTTCAAATCCCAGTTCCACTAGGTCCTTAGCACCTATCTGTGCCTCAGTTTCCTTATCTATAAAACAGAGATAATATAAAACCTGACTCAAATTGATGTTATGAGGATTAAATCACTTAACACATGTAAAGTGATTAGAACAATGCATCTCACACAATAAGTAGTATGGCTAGTTATTATCTGTGTCAGATTCAACACTGTATCTCCAAAAATATTAGCACAAAAGTAAGTACTTGATGATTGTTGAAAGAATGAATGGAAACAAGCTAGTTTAGCCATATGGGAATGTGACAGAAAAACAATAGGATTTAGCAAATGATTAAATAAAGACAGTGAGGGAAAAGGAAGATGCAGGTGCCCCTGTGATATCCAACTTGTATGACTGAGAGAATAACAACAGGATTAAGGGAGGCCAAGAAAGGAAGCCATTTCGGAACAAAAGGACGTGGAACGTTTGGTTTTAGATATCTTGAGGCTAAAATGGCAATGAGTCACAGCAGCTTTAGCAGCACTGGGATTCTGGGGAGGAGGAGAAGTCTAGCCATAATTTTAGAAGGTGACTGCAAAAGAACTTCAAGGATATTGCTTTGTATTTTCTTTAATTAGGACTACCTTCTCTCCACTGAATTCAAATTAATTAGGTGGTGTTGTGTTCATATTCATCATCTTATCTAAATCACCTTAATTGATATAAATTATAGTTGAGTACTAAACATTACATGCAGTAAACGAAATCCATATTTTAAAAGATCATTCAAGCATTTTATTAGGCTACCTCTATAACTAAATAGTAAAATATTAAAAATGATGATAATAAAAGATGACTGAGAACTTACCCTGAATCACAGAAACAGTTCCACAGCCCTTGGCCATGACTCCAGAGTAAGCGATTAAAAACCCGGTTGAAAATCCGATATAAATTTACTTCTTCGACATCAGGCACCTTCCAGATGCGTGGAAGAACCGTACGAATGCTTGTTTTCACTATGTCCAAAACCTAGTGGAAAAACCAAAGTACTTATGATCTAGGAATGTATATCTGTGTCTAAAATTCAAAGATGTAGCTTGAGCCCAGGAGTTCCAGACCAGCCTGGGCAATATAGTGAGAACCTGTCTCTACAAAACTTTTTTAAAAATTAGTCTGGCATTATGACCCACATCTGCAGTCCCAGCTACCTGAGGGGGCTAAGATGGGAAGACTGCTTGAGCTCAAGTGGTCAAGGATGCAGTAAGCCATGATGAAAAATAAAATAAATAAAAATAAAATTCAAAGAGGAACACACACACACACACTGAACAATAGTATAGAACAAAAAGTCTAGAAATAGGCCCATGCATTTATGAAACTTCAGTATATGACAGAGGCAATAACTCAGATCAGTGGATAGAGATTTTGAAATTATAATCTTTATGGATTAGATGAAGAAAAGATAAAGCTGAACCCCTCATTAAAAAGAATCAACTCTAGAGGGGCTAAGGTCTTACATGTTAATAAAAATAAACTATTCTATATCTCAGTGGAAAGTATAGGAGAGTATTTATTGAACCATGGGCTAGAAAAATACTACTTAAGTCACAAAAAGATATGGACCATAAAAGATTAACAGATTTTGATTATATAAAAATTAAGAACTTCTGGTCATTAAATACACCTTAAAGAAAATAAAAGACAAACTTACAAACTGCAAAAATATATTCAAATAATATACATCCAAAAAAAGATTAGTATCAGGAATATATAAAGAATGTTTACCAAAATTTTTAATAGAAAAAAAAAGGACAAAACATTACAAACAGGCATTTCAGAAAAGAGGAAATAAATATGCCCAATAAACATAAAGAACAAAAATTAAAGTTATAATAAGATATCCACGTAGTTGACAAAAATTAAAAGTCTGATGATATCAAGTGCTAGAGAGGATATGGAATCTGCCGGGTCTCTTAGACATTGCTAGTGTGAGTACAGATCGGTGCACAAATTGGAAAACAGTCTGGCATTATCTCCTAAAGTTGAAAATTAATATCCCTATGGCTCAGCAGTTTTAATTCTGAAATAATCTCTCACAGGTAAAAATAGGAGGTGGCATGTACAAGAACGTTCATAGCAGCTGTTAACAATTGTAAACACCTAGAAACAATCAAACTCTTCAACAATAAGAGAGTGAATAAATGAACAGTGGATACTCACCCCCTCTGGACTATTACACAGTATTAATACAGTAGTCAAAATGAATCAAATATGACACACAAGACAGAACATCTTCATAATAAATGGTAAGGTAAAAAATGTACTAGAGGCCGGGCGCGGTGGCTCAAACCTGTAATCCCAGCACTTTGGGAGGCCGAGACGGGTGGATCACGAGGTCTGGAGATCGAGACCATCCTGGCTAACATGGTGAAACCCCGTCTCTACTAAAAAAAATACAAAAAACTAGCCAGGCGAGGTGGCGGGTGCCTGTAGTCCCAGCTACTCGGGAGGCTGAGGCAGGAGAATGGCGAGAACCCGGGAGGCGGAGCTTGCAGTGAGCCGAGATCTGGCCACTGCACTCCAGCCTGGGCGACAGAGCCAGACTCCATCTCAAAAAAAAAAAAAAAAAAAATGTACTAGAGACTATATATATAGCATGATACCACTCCCTTTTTTTTTGAGGCAAGGTCTTGCTCTGTCACCTAGGTTGGATTTCAGGGGCACAATCTCAGCTCACTATAACCTCAACCTCTTAGGATCAAGCTATCCTCCCATCTCAGCCTCCTGAGAAGGTGGGACAACAGGCACACACCACCATGCCCGGCTAATTTTTGTAATTTTGTAGAGAAAGGGTTTCACCACATTGCCCAGGTTGGTCTTGAACTTCTGAGCTCAAGTGATCTGCCCACCAAGGTTGCCCAAAGTGCTGGGATTAAAGGCATGCGCCATCACCCCTGGCCATGATACCCTTGTAATAGAAGTAAAAACAATTAAGTTTTAAAAACACATGGGGAATACACATAAACATTTTATATATATATGGTATATATACCCTATATATATGGTATAAGGTATATATATATGAAAGAAAGAAAGCCAGAGAGAGCAAGAGAGAAAGAAGAGGAGCGGAGGAGAGGGGAAGGGAGGGGAGGGGAGGGGAGGGGAGAGGAGGGGAGGGGAGGGGAGGGGAGGGGAGGGAAGGGAAGGGAAGGGAAGGGAAGGGAAGGGAAGGGAAGGGAAGGGAAGAGAGTGAACACTGAGTTCAAGAATATAGCTACCGGGGAAATGGGGAGCCAGGGGGATGGAAGGGAATCATTTGGTTATATACGTTATTTCCAAGAATCTAGCTTTTGATTTGGGTGTTGGGTTCACAGGTGGTACAGTAAACTTCAAAACACTAAATAACACTAAATAAAAGCAGGCCATGCACAAACCAATCATGAAAGAGTATCGTGAAATAAGGACTATGATTAATCTGGATCACTGAAATCCTAGAGGTCCTAAAAAATTTGTAAACCCCAAAAAACTCTTTTGTCTAATTCACATATACTTGATACTTATGCAATGTAGGTATTTCCAATAAAATTCTTTGTAAAAAAACAAAACAAAACAAAGAAAAATAAAATATCAAATACTAATATTCTGATCTCCATTCATCAAAGTGGATTTTTCACTTTTTATCTAGCTATAATTATGGCAACTGCCTATAAAAATGAAAGTGAAAGATGAAAAGGGAAAAAGACTTTCAAACATAAAGACTAAATAAAGACATTTCTCTCAACAGACACAAACATGAAGAATTGGAAGCAGATGAAAGAATGATTTGTTTCTCTTTAAAACAGCAATATTTAAAGAAATGATGTTAGTTATCTCTGATCAAGGCAAATTTAGAATAAACATTTGTTTAAAAATAAATTTAGTAAAAAGTTTTCAAGGTGATATTTATAGAAGACTAGGAACTACAGCTTCTCACAGGGAAATGCGTGAGCAGCAGCATTCCTTCCCTTCCTGTTCCAGCTTCCTGCACTGTGATGGGGGCAGTAATACAAATCCTACTGTAGGTCAGGGTGTGTCCTAGGGGAAGGGGCAGAGGATGAGGAGGGAAAATGCAATCTGTAATAAAGTTGTGTGTGAAAAACTCATGGAAAGGCTCATTATTACAGGTAACAAATGCTTCATTATAAAGAGGAATATCTTAAAACCTTTCACAATAATACTGAAATGTGAGTATCAAGGCATTAATTCCTGCCTTTTAGTTTTTACAATTTTAATTTAAGCTATTAGTTTAACTCTTTATATTTTTTAGTGTAGAAAGCAGTGCGCTCATGACTATGTGATATAAGAATCAACACTAGCTGTAAATGAGAAATTTAAATCATCTTTCTTCTCAATTTTCCTTTCTACTTTCTGTCAATATATTAGTAAGTAATAATAGGCCAAAAGTCATAATGCAGAAAGGAAAGAATAAGAAAGTAGCCAAGATAACCCATATATTAGTCTCAAGGATAAATATGAGTTATATAAAATAACTGAAATTGAAAAGTGTTATTGATACTGACAATTTTAACATTACCTTAAGTTCATCAGTATTCACATTATATTATAAAATGATTATTCAACTTTAAAATGATAAAGGATTTGAGATCATGGAGTATTCATTCATTTCTTTTTAAATACACTTCAAGGGCAACTAACATGTATCATCTGCCTGCTCTATGCCACTGTGCTAGGTACATTACTTAGATTATTTTGACCACTACTCTGCATATATTTTCTTCTTAATTTAGAGGGAATTTTAATAGCATGACAGTACCATATTCTAGCCCATACATGACTAAAAGCAGCAACTTCAGAATGGAACCAGGGAGTTAGGGATGGGGAATGCTTCTGCTCCATTCCTAATGTTTTCTTCAATATGGAGGTGGAAAAGTCTGCAGGCATCATGGTACTCCATCAGGCACCCCTATCTAAGAAGCAATTTTCCAGATTGGTGAGACTGGCATGGTCTGGGCAAACTAGGCACATTCTCCTTCCTGTCCAGAGCAAACTACTGGGAATACACATTCCTCTTTGCTTCTCTTTGCTTTCAGTTTTCAAGGAGCCTCTCCAAGAAGGCAAGCTTTGGTCCTGGGAGACCCACCCCTAATTGGAGGACATTGAACAACACAAACTGAGGGAACAGGAACCCAAATCCTTCAACTCTCCTCTGAGTCTTCACATAAGCTCTTTCCTCTGCCTGAAACAGTCTTCTCCTATCTCTTCATCTGATAAACTTCTATGTTTCACTTCAAATGCCACTTCTAAGGGAAACTTTACCTGTCACTGAACTATTGTTTGATATCTTAATGCCCAGTTCTTCCTTTATTAGCAATCATCCTATTTTATTTTAATTTCCTGTTTAATTAATGGAGAGTGTTATACATATAAAGGGAGGAAATTGTGCCCATCTTGGTAATAAAGTTACCAGATCCCCAAGGCTTAAGACAACGTCTATCATTTAGTAGGTTCCTGTCTTAGTGAGTCATTCCTTGCAAGAAAGTAACACCTATGTAGACAAGGTAAAAATCATTGAGAGAACTTACCATGTGCCAAGCACTGTTCCAAGCACTTTAACATATATTAACTAATTTAATCCTCAAAACAAAAACATGAGGTAGATACTATTGGTCCACAGTCCCTTTCCAAAAATCTCAAGCCTAGATTCCATAATCATACATATTATTATTTCTGCAGGAAAAAAATGTAAATATTCAAACCAAGAGATAGACAAAATAAATACATAACTTCTTGTCAGGTCATTGTCACCAAATGAATTCAGGTGGGTTAGGTTTTGCTGCTTAGCGGTTATGAAAATATTTTTGGTTGTGAAAACATTTTGGATCCCCATTTTATGGATGAGAAAACTTAGGCACAAAGCAGATAAGCAACTTGCCCAACATTACCCAACTCATTGTATCCAGACCTACCCTCTTAACCACATCTAGCACTGCCTCACAATTTAGTTTTTCCAGATGCCAGTAGCAAAAGCCTAGAAGAGAACCCCATTATCTCTTCTTAGATTCAGATTCATCTCTAGTCCAATGGTATTTTGAAGGAGGGTGGGATCACTGTGTACAAACAAGGTTGCCTAGGCACCCCCTCCTTTATGGCTATGGAGTATGGAATAGTTTGTTTAGAAGGCTATACAGATGGGGAAGCAATGACTGTACTTTTAGCAAAACTCTCACTTAATAATTTTAAGAAAGCACAGATCAGATAGGCAAGAAATCAGACTGGAATGAGATAAATTAGTGCCAGTTCTACTTGTGATGCTTTTTTGGATTTCTGGTGCTTTGGGGATTGAAGAAATTGGGTGGAAGATGAATAATTTGTGAAACACAAAAATAAATGATCAGCAAGATGCCCTTGTGTTTATCTGTGGGCTTAAGTGAGGCTAACTTATAGAATATAGGTATCCATTTCCTTACATTATGACTTTTAAAAGCATCCCAATCCAACATTAAGCTCTCCAAGGGAAAAAATAAATAGGAGATTCAGTCAATGACAACATTAATAAAATGAAAAGATTTGTCTTTTCCATATGAAATATAGCACATTTGAAGGCATAAAGCACACAGACAAATTCATATTTTGCAAGAGCATACAGATGTTGAATGACAAACTGCTCCATATGGCTGAACAGTTGGTCCTAAATTAAAATAATGGCACAAGGTGAAGGCGGTTTAGAAATAAGATTAAAATCACTACATGCTGTACTAATGATGCATGCAGCAGCGATGGCTATAGGGTAAAGGCATCTTTGCTGATACAAAACGAACAGCTCTGAACAGCATCTATGTCAGCCTGAATAAAACAGAGATGGAAAATAGTATCATCAAAATGCATGCAGAAGCAGCCACGGTAGGTATTAAAAATAAATTGCTATTTAGAGAAGTAATACTTGATGAACAAGGATCTCTTAGCACCCTAAAATAAATGCAAACCTTACTATCATTAGTGATTTCTCTTCATCCTCCAGTCTTAGTTTATGTCTAGGTATCACATCAGATAGTAAGCTTTTCAGCAAATCTGGCATTCTTCGCAGCCCACCAACACGGCTATATTTTCATACTTCAGATACATTCCTCACAAACTATATAAAGCAACTGCATTCTTGGCAGAAAGCTAAATTATGCAAGTATGGAGTTACCACAACATGACATTAAATAAGATTACACTACTTCTGTTTTCACCTGGTGAGGGTTCTTTTCAGGATTTAATTCCCATACCCTTGATCTTTACATTTTACATCCATTAAGGAAAATATGAAGGCAAATAATTTTTTTTTATTTCCAAGAACAGAAAAAAGGAAAGCATGTGGAAGACTCTGTGTGTATGTCATTTTAATCTTGGAGCTTTACAACAGGCTAATAAACAACCACGAATGCCTCAATCCTGGAACAGGAAAAGTGAGATACATATTTCAAAAATTAAGATACTTAAATAAGAGTCTTGTGCCACCATACCTTGAATAGTGCCTGGGGCATGGCAGTCCCTCAATAAATATCTGTTGAATGCATGATTAAGTGAGCAAATAAATGAATGAGTAAACAACTCTCAAAATCCCTCACAGTGTCTAGCATATTATTTGTATAAAATTGGCAACCAATAAATGTTTGTTAAATTAAAATGTATCACGCACAGCCTTGGTGGCAGCCATGGAGATGTGCCACTTAAATTAACATGTTTCAAAGAACGCAGTTAGCTGAAGGCTTCCCCACTGGGTATCCACTGCAATATTCAAACCATGCTTACACTCTCCCAAGATAGTTCCCAGGCAAGGATTAAGCATGGCTGGGATACAAGTGAAGAGCTATTTCTGCTCACTCTGATCCCTCCAACGCCAGTCTTTGTTCTGGGCTCCCCACCAGCCTGACCATGACTTTCTCACAGATCCATTAAAGTCTGAGGTTCTTCCTACCCAGTCCTCCTCCCTTGCATTTACTGGAGTCAGACCTGCATTGTAGTCCTAAGGCTCTTCCTGCCTACTACTTGAGCTCTCTCTCCCCATTATCTTCCTTGGGTGTTTTCCATTAAAAAAAAAATAAAACCTTTCACTGTTAATTCCATCTTAGTGTCTACCTCCCAGAAGATTAAGCTGGTAAAGCTTTTCAATGATTATTGACTGACATTACAGCCAAAAGAAGGATGGACCTGATTAACATGCATCCAATGTAAATTAGTTAAGTCATTAGCTTTCTAAACAGATACATTTTTATAATGTCTAATTCTGCATTCCACAGCTGACCTACATTTCCAGGTTTCTTTTAGTTTCTTAGATGCAGTTTCTAGCTTTATAAGACAATAGCACAAGTTTCTGATAGCCAAATAAATGATCAACATGTTATAGGCCAACAGACAATTTTTATACACCATTTCTATATATTCTATACAAAAGAATACCCCATATGAAGAATTCTTAGTAAAATAAAATACATCAGAGAAACAGTCTGACATGGGGAATCTTAGTAGAAAAGAAAACATTTCAGCCTGCATTTTACCCCTTCTAAGTCTAGAGTACATTCCCTTATGATGTCTCGCTTTATCACAAGGACCCTTCAATACTTAACGTTGTAAACCTCAGAGAAGTTCTGAGAAGTCACCTGTCCAAGTTAAAGGCCATAGGCAATACTGAACTCAAGTCCATACTGCCTCATGAGATGTCCACTACAATTTCATGTAATGAAAAGACATCTAGTAACTCTTTCTATTACATGCTTTTGCCTCTCTAATTTCACCATATAAAGTATTTTTTCAATGCACTTTGACTCATTATTATATTAGCTCTTATATTGTCAGGCAAAAAAAATATTTCAGTCAGTTGCTGTCTGGTCACTTTACCTCTGATTTTATCTGAAATAAACTTCAGGTAGGGAAGAGGTAGAGAAAAAAATTATATATTAAATATATGTATATAAATAAATCAGCTAAACACATTTAAATTTGTTCCAATGATCATTTCCAAAATTACCTCTATATTTTACTCTTATTCCTGTCTGGGGTAAATTTTAAGTATTTCACGTAATTAATTCTAATGCTACTTATTAAGTAGACAAACCTTTTTAAAAAAAAATCCCAATGAGAATCTGTTTACACGAGAGTTCAATACCTCTGTTGCTGGCTGGTTTGCACTGCTGGCTGGCTTGATGATTTGTATTCATGATATGTATATTTGTTAGGCTTCTTTTTGTGAATATAAATAAAAGAACCTATAAATTTTGGCAGGGTTAACTTTATAAAAATGGAAAGTTTTACAAAACGTTATAGTAAAGTTTTAATATAAAGCTCCTTATATTAAAATAGTTACTCATGGGTAAGGGGTCTTAAATTACCTGAATAAGGGGAAGAATGTCATCACAGAATGAAAGCTGCTGAAAGTTGTCCTCTGCTTATTTTCCCAGATGTGCCTCACCTTTCACTACATATCTGAGAAATTTGAGCCTGTTTTGGGAAAGCCTCTTAAAGAATAAAATTGTTGAAGGAAGAAAAGGAGCCCCAATAATCATGAGAATAGCAAGAAAAATTGCTACAAACAAGTTGCACCTGTTTAAATCCTAGGCTTCCACTTGTTTTCACAGCCTGGGAGTAGCATTCCTCAGCGACTTTCAGGGCTCCATAAAATTGGGCATCTTTGCAAGATAAACTTGCTCTAGTTAAGATCAGCCCTTTCTGTTCTTTTAAGAGCCAAAATTCAAGATACGAATTTTTCTGCCAAAAATATAATTGTCTATTAAATTATCTATGTAGAAGAATGACAGTAAACGTTTGGGTAGTGCAAACTGTGGGACTTTAACAAGCTTTTACTGAAGACAGAATACATCGTTACTTTCTGCAAGCACAAGGGAAACCCAATACCTTTGATTTATACCGAAGGAAGAAGCCACAAAGAAGCTCAAAAAAAAAAAAAAAAAAAAAAAAAGACTAGCAGGGTATAAAAATGGTAATAAAGCTCCTCCCCTCACATTAGTGCTTCCACTCCCTCCACATAACAGTGTATGATTAATACTTAAAGGTGGTTGTACCTCTGAGAACTGGAAGAAAAGATTACATAAAAATAGTTCACTCCTATATTCTTAGAGTAAATCAGTATCAAAGAAGTGGATATACTGGTATATGTACTCAGTAGTAAATTTATAAACAAGCATTTATTTTTCCTCTAAATGTAGAAAGTCAATTGAGCATAACAACCCTATTGAAATTGTTTCTTCCAATTCACAAATATTATTATTCACATATATCATTTAATCATCCCATCAATGTTTATCAGGCCTTCTCACATCACATGTATAAAACAGAATAGCACTGTCTTATTATTCCTGTTCAAATAAACATATCACTAACTAGTAAGGAAAGATGGCCATGGAAAGAAGCAGCTACCTTGCTATTGAGTCTAGAATTAAAAGTCTAGAATGGAATCAACAAAAATTGACAGAAAGCCCCCTGAAGGTAACTACAAAATGAGACCCGTCCTCTGGCTTTTTAGAGGTATGAAAAAATTATCCATAAATTTCTCAAGGGAGATCATAAGTTAACTGAATACAAAGTGCCATGAAGATTGAAGTAGGGAAAGATACCTGGTTGTAGGGGACTCCAGATGCTTTGTGAAGGAGATGGAGCTGGATCTTCAAAATATGTGGTGTGTGAGATTGTAAAGAAGGGATTCTACTTAGCAAGGACAGCCGAAGCAAGGTCCTGGGGTCAGGGAGAGACACTCTCTGCCTCTTTCCCTTATTCCTACCTCAACACAAAACAAACGCACAACACAGTTACTTCACAAGCCCTTTCCATGGAGATGCCTTATCACTGTGATGAATGCTCATGTACAAAAAAATCTTTTATACATTCAGGCAATTATTCTGTAGGATGGAATGCTGGAAGTGGTTTTGCTGACTTATAAAGATTATGAACATGTCATTTTAATAGATATAAGACTTGTACCAATGTACTCTCTTTCTCTCTAATAGTATAGCAAAGGCCCTTTTACTCATACTATTTCCATCACCGGATATTATGTGTCTTATTAATTTTTGCCCATATGATGTTTTTTACTTGCTTTTTCTTCTTCATTAGTAAGGTCAAGGATCTATTTACGTGTTAAATGGCTATGTGAAATCCATACGTTGTCTTTTCATGGTCTTTTTATATGCTTTGCCATTTTATGTGTCAATACTTATAGGCAAGTTTCTTTTGCTGATTGATTTGCAGAAGGTATTGGTTCACTAGTGTTACTTTTCATTTTATGTGCTACACTTATCTGTCCTCCTCAAACTCCTCCTCTATCCCCCACCCAATTGCCCTCACAACTTCTGCCTTTTAAGATATTTTTTACCTTTCATAAGATTTTATGTAATCAAATCTGTTGATATTTTAATTTAAGCCTTCTAGGTTTTAGGTATTTTCTTAAGATGTTTTCCCACTCTAAGATTATAAACTTATCCTTCTGTATTTTCTTCCACATCTTTAATATTTTCTTTTTTACATAGAAAACTGCAATTATATGAAGTTTGTTTTTATATGGTGAGAATTAAGGCTCCAACTTAATTTTCTTACAAATAGATAGTTGCTTCTGTACCACTGAGTGGAAAAACCATCTTTTCTCTATTGGTTTGAAATGCCACATTTATCCTGTATTATTAATATCGTACTATTTTTTTAAATTAGCAACTTACCCACACTTCTCTCTCTTCCAGATTACAAAAATTTTATGGACTTAAGGAAATTCAGGGTTCCAATTCGAATAAAAAGTCTGTATCTCCACTAATGGAAACCAAAGTCAGCAACCTGAAAACATATTCAGGGCTTCCCATGTGTTTTGCAATCTGCTTCTGTCACCAGCTTTACTATACCCTCCTCAACAGTGTACTCTACGTGGCACATGGCAGGACACTAAGCAAGTATTTGTTGAATGAGATAATGTGCAACAGTGAGTTCAGCTTACTCAGATAAAAGTATATAATTTAAGAGTCATCATGTAATCAGCATCAAGTTTCAGCTTATTCATGATAATTCTGAGAAAGGGCAAATGATAGCTTGTATTATTGAAGGAATTCAACAACTTCACTCTGCTACTAAAATAGCCTATCTCCCAGAAAACAGTATTACAGTGCAGTTGATGGGCCCTTCACCGTGCTGGCCACTCCACTCTTCCACTCTCCACGACAGCTACTATGTACCTTATACTCTCTCCCCAAATCTCCAGAAGCCCTCCCCACCAGAAGAAAACTTTCCCATCTTCCCACCACATTCCCATGCACCTGCCTTCCCTCCTGTTAGAATAAATGCTCTTGATTAGGAAAATCCTCCCCCTCTCACAGCTTACTTACACAAGAACTTTTTATCACCTCTCTTTTCTGTGCCATTCCTCTCTTCTAAATCGTTCTCATCATCATACAAACTAAAAATACCTTCATCTTAAAAAAAAAAAAAAAATCCTTGTTGGCCCACATTCCTCTCCATCTACCACCACCACATTTCCCATTCCCCTCTATAGCAAAATTCCTTGAAAAAGTGCCTGTAGTAACTGTGGTGTTTTGCTCTCCACTTTTCTTCTTCTTGTACATATTCCAAGTTTTACTCCCCACCACCCCGCTAAATTTATGATTAGGGTCATCACTAACATCCACATTGCCAAAAATTACAGTCAGTTCTCAATGCTCAGCTTACAACCTCTGTCAGCAACACGTGACACAATTGATTACTCTGTCCTTAAAATAATTTCTTTACTTGACTTCAAGGACACCCAGTTCTCATGGTTTCTTCACATCTTACTGGCTGTTCCTTCTCAGTCCTCTTTGGTAGATTCTCCCCATCTCTCTGATTTCTACATGTAGGAGTGGCCCAGGCCTTAGTCCTTGAAACTCGAGGTAGTTTCATCTAGCTGACACCTTAAATATCTTAGAGACTCCTAAATTTTTGTTCACCATACACAATCTTAGCCCTAAACTCAAAACTCTTATACAACTATACACTCAACATTTTCACTTGGATGTCCATCAATATATTAACATCAACATGGTCAAAATAAAATGAAACAACAGAAACAGCAAAACCCTCCCCCTCTTTCTCCAGCATCCATCCATTCAGTTACCACCCTAGCTAAGCACCCATTAGCTCTTGCCTCAGTTACCCTAACAACCTTCTAGCTGGTCCCTACTTCTATTCTGCCAAATTCCCGCTCCTCCAGTTCTATTCTCCACAAGTAGTTCTCGTGATTCTCTTAAATTCAAACAGGCTATGTAACTTCTCTACTCAAATTTTCCAGTGGTTCCTCATCAACTGGAATAAAACCCAGTATCTTTCCATAGCCTATAAAGTTGTGACCTAGGTCCTCCCTATCTGTCCAACCTTATCTCTTACCAAGACCCCATCACTCACTCTTTTCCAGCTAAAACAGACTATCTTATGAATATATAAATAAAATGGTGCCTTGCTCTGCTTCATATACCCGTCAAACTAATTTCTACCTCAGCATCTCTATATTTGTTCTTCCCTCTGCCTGAAACATTGTCTCTGCAGAGATCTGTATAGCATGATTCTCATTTCATTTAAGTCTCTGCTCAAATACTACCTTCTATTTTTTATGTCAATTTATTTTTCTTCATAGTACTTAGTATAGTCATCCCTCTGCACCTGTGAGGATTAGCTTCAGGACCCCTAACCCCCAGACAGCAAAATACATGGATGCTCAAGTACATGATATAAAATGGTGGAATATTTGCATATAACCTATGCACATCCTCCTGTATATTTTAAATCATCTCCAGATTACTTATAATTACTTATAATATCTAATACAATGTAAATGTTATGTAAATAGTTGTTATACTGTTGTATTGTTTAGGAATAATGACAAAAGAAAAAAGGTCTGTACATGTTCAGTACAGACACAGCCATCCTTTTTTTTCCAAACATGTTCAATCCCTGGTTGGTTGCATCCATGGATGCGAAAGCCACAGACATAGAAGGCTGACTGTACTACCTTACATTCTATTACATATTTATTTATTATCAGACATCTTAACTAGAATGTAAGTTCTATGAAAGCATGGATTTTTTACAATTCACTTTTGTATCCTCAGAACCTAGAAGAGTGCCTGACCCATAATAGATACTTAATAAGTATTTGTTGAAGAAATGAGTAAACAAATGAGCAAATATAAAGTCTGTCTATGAATTTGGCTTAATGATCCTAGCTTAATACATAATCCAAGAGGGAAAAACTGTTTTTGAGCATTACTCACTTTTCGTTGTTTTACAGAGTCCAATTTTATGAGCCAATATGAAGCCACTTTGGTTTTATGATACTTCCAGTTATCGATGATCTGTTTGGAAGGATGAACATTAAGAAATTTACAGGTTGAAACCCATTTTTTAAATTAATTTGTGTAATGAAAGCACTACAATATTACTTGCAACAAATAATGCCAACTTTCGTAAAAAGACATGTGCAAAGATTTCTAACACAAATTAAGCCATCTACGTCCAAAGCTTTCTATTCTAGTTGCATTAAGAATACAATCTCTGTGGCTCACACCTGTAATCCCAGCACTTTGGGAGGCCGAGACAGGCAGATCACTTGAGGCCAGGAGGTCAAGACCAGCCTGGCCAATATGGCAAAACCCCATCTCTACTAAAGTATAAAAATTAGCTGAGCATGGTGGTGCATGCCTGTAATCCCAGCTATTTGAGTGGCTGAGGCACAAGAATCACTTGAATCCAGGAGATGGAGGTTGCAGTGAACTGACATTATACTACTGCACTCCAGCCTGGGCAACAGAGTGAGACTCTGTCTCAAAAACAAAAAACAATCTCCAATGAATGAAAGTCAAATACCTTCAGAAACATAAGATTTGGCAAGAAATCCAAGACACAGATTTTTCATTTGTATGTTAGAGGCTGATTTATGACATCATTCATAGTAATAAAATACTGAATAATGCATTAGAAGGCAGCCTATATAAAATGAGAATTCTACTACTTTGTTTTGTTTTTTGTGCAAGTCTGCAAAACTTCTGAATATATAGTCTTGTAATATATACTGTAATAAACAGATTAAAATGTTCACACATAGTGAACATATAGTAAACAATTTGATGTCTGATATAATTATTAATTATATTTTATTAATTATATAAGCCTATATACATTCTTTATAGAACAATCACGATAGTCACAAATATTAGTTTTACTCTCTGTTTAATTTTCTTCTACCTGATTAAAAAAGATGGGATATAACTAATATCTCTAAGAAATACATAAAATAAAGTGCTACAAAGTCATTGGCTATATGTAGAAAATAACTTTATCAAATAAGATGACATAGGTAAATAAAAGCACACCTAGCATAATCCTTAACATCCAATGCTTTCTTTCATTTCCTTTGATGTAACTAAGTAGCACCTAGCTTGCAAACAAGTTACCATTTTCACTTTTTAAAAATATATATCAACAAAATATTAATTAGGGGCTTTGCGTATGACTGTGTCATCAGTACATAATATAAATTGCAATTATGGGTATTTTTCAGCAAGAAAGTCTCTTTTACTGTTGTTTGTTTGCTTTTTGTTTCTATACACTTGTTTTAGACGGGTCTAAAGTAAATGCTAAAAAACGAAAAGTCCAAGTGCATGGCTGTAGTTTTTATCCTATAACTGGCCACTAGATGGTGCCTTCTCCTCTGGGAAAAAAATACATACATTTTATGTATATAATTTATAAAATTATATTTATAAAAAAGGTCCAAAATATATTTTTAATATATTTATAAAATATATGTGCCCCCACCAAAAAAACAAGGTTCTACTACTAAATAATTATCCAAGAATGAAAAGGATGTTTGAATGAAAAAATGTAACCTTGCGTGAAGAAATGCTCTTTCACCAAAATTATCTGAAATAACGTGGACCCTCTTTCTAAATTAGGAGTAAGTCACTGATTTTAATGTGAATTTTAGGGCCCTCTGGCATTTTAGAATGTTCCACTGGGTGGTGCACATGTGTGTGTAACAAGAAAAACACACAGCTCCGCATAAGTCATTTCAAAATTCTGACCCCAAAAATGTGACATTCGAGGTGTCACATTCAAATATTCCTGACATTTTATGCCACAGCCCCACATTTTTCATCATACCCCATTCCATATTAGTTCTTTCTAAATCTTTATAGAGGCAAGTTTAACATGATATTTGCTTAATCATTAAGAACAATAATTATTTAACACTAATTATTCTCACTTGATGAAGACTTATTAAAATAGCACTATATACTAAAAGATATTTTGCACTGCTGATTATAATCTGATCTCACTGTTCATGAATTGTAACAATTAAAATAAACCCCTGTATTTTCTAAAGCTAGTAGAGGTTGAAAAGACATCAATTAAATTTACTATGTCATTGAGCATAATGCCTTCAGGAAATAAATTTTAATATTTTTTAAAAAATAAAAAGGTACCAGCTCCTTGGCATTTTAGACACATCAGATACTCACATCTTCTATCAGAAGTTCTGATTCTGCATCTGACTTTCCTGGAAACCGGATCTTCATGTCCTTGAGAACAAATAAGGTCTGACTTGTTAGATCATCTTCTTGTTCTTTTGTTTTCAGTTGCCGCAAAGACTCACTCTTAAATTTGAAAGAATACAGATATTTGGAGGGGGTCTTATTTCATTGTGCCAGTATAATCTGAAAGATATTTCTAGGTAAAAATGATGCACTTTTAACTGAAAACAATAACAATGAAAAAGGAAGAAAATTTTCTTTTACACTTGTGAATTCTTTGGATTAAATGGATACGAATCCCAAGAGTGTCTTTCATACTTCCACAAGGTTATACTTATTTAGCTAAAAGTACTAAAATAAAAATATAAATACTTAAAAAGGACTTCCTGGTCAGTTTCATTTGCTACATATACCTTAGGCAATTTTTCTTGATTAGAAAATAAATTCATTGTTACCAAGTGAAATTCATTCACATATTTCCTGACTTCCCTTTGGAAACACGATCCATATTAAATAAACAAATTAAATAAATCCTTAGTCTACATGAAGGTAGCTGGAGCTATCTGAGCATCTAAAAGTAGCCTTCTTACAAACTAAATTCACTATTTTCTCAATACCAAATCTCTGGGATTCGTGCTAACAAGGGAATACTCAATGTTAATTTAACATACAGAACACATTATAAATAACATTGTACTTAAGTGCTCCAAGGATAATTTATCATTTTTTAACCTATGAATCAACTGTCCCATTAAGTAAAATTTTCCAAACTTCCTCAAATTTAAAGAGAGACTGCATAATACACTGCAAAACCATGCATTTACTCAGGTAATTTTCAGTAATATTATCCTACTACATTAGCAAACAGAAAATAAAATAATGCTATTCTCAGTGTTCATCTTTGAGTTCTGTGACAGAGTGAAGTCTGCACCTTTTAAGAGTCATACTAAATTGTAGGCTAAGGTAGGTGAATAATCCAAATTTCAAGAAGTCATGAGTTGAATTATGGAAAGGATCTAAGGTTCAGTCTGTCCTCCTCTCATCTGATCCCCTTTGCCTGAGTACAGAGCTCCCTATAAACTTGAGAGAGCAAAACAGATGACCTACCACTTGAGAGTTTGTAGAGCAGGCATCATTACTGTGAGGCAGATGCCTCATGTAGGAGGAGGCACGGTTTAAGGAATGTGACCGAGACGCAGAAGTTGGCCGTGACACAGATATCACTTGTTGAGCAGAAAATGGGCGGGTGTCCCCACTGGAAGGCGACTGAGCAGAGATGGACCGAGGGCAGCTGACTGAACGCCTTATGGAGCCTATCAGTGATGGAGAAGAGGGATACTACAGTAGCAGTATTAATACAAGTTTTTTACTATATTAAGTCTATATAAACTAAAGATTATAGCAGCTAGTAGTGAAGTGGCAATAAATGTCAAAGCATAGGCATCATCATGGGAATATGAGTTTGGAATACATTTTTCAACAACAGTGAACTTGTTGCAGAGGAACCCCTCTGATGTATAAAAAATGGCTCTTTTGGGAATAATACTATCAACAATCCTTCAACATTATATCCTCAAAACATGAGATAAAAGAACCAGAAGAAAGGAAAATTAACATTTATGGAGCACCTTCTATAAGCCAGGCATTGTGCTAAGTGCTACACTTTTATCTTAGTCCTCATGGAAACCCTCTGAAGTAGGGCTCTCCATTGCTCAGAGGCTTAGAGAAAGAACTTTTTCAAGGTTATACAGCAATAAAGTGGTCAAGATCGGGTTTCAATCCTGACCCTATCTAATTCCAGTGTCTTCCCTGTTTCTATAATTCCATGATGCTATCCACTATCCCTTGGGATTTGACTGGCCACTTATAAGAATCTGTGTATATGTTAGAGATAGAATATTTTACAGCAAGATTCATAGGGAGGGCTGGAAAGGAGTATAGAAAGTGGACAGGCTAAATAGGTTAAGTTACAGAATTTAGAACCCATGACGGAAAAAAACAGTAATAAAACAAAATTCAGATTATCCTAATGGAATTTAAATATAGAATTGGTTATTATAAAGAGTAGCACTGAACAGAGAGCATTCTAATTTACAAGAGTAAATAATTTTTTAAAGTAGGTTAAATTCCAATAGAAAAAGACTTAAGTGAAGAAAAAAATATATGGATCTATAGGTTTGTTATCAGAAAAAAATATCTAAGAGAAACCATAAAATATCTTCCCCAATGCATATTAGGAACATCTAATAAAGAAAACCAACTGTTCCAGATAAATTTTGACTCCTGACACAGGGCAATAGATCATCACTCAATACTATCAATATTTTCATTGTTTTTCAGTTCCTATGGTCTATATATCCTCTGTTCTGTATTCTTTCTCTGCTTGGGGAATATATCTTCATTAATTAAATAATTTAGTAAAATTCACATGAAACCAGGTTGAATACCCAAATATTTCTCTTCATTAGCTGTTGAACAAAAAACTAAACCTTTATAAAAGGAATCGACATAAGCCTTATATTTAGGGATATACTTCTAAATTAAATTTTGGAGAAGTATACTTATTAAAGCTATAAAAGATTTTTTTTTAAATTCTCTTTGTTCCAAAGATTAACTTCCTTCTGAACCTGAAAACTGTCACCGCTTTTCAAAATGACACTGCCTCTATATTTCTAGAGAAGGGCAGAAGGGCTATGTGAGGAACATACCACCAGTCAACCTTTTTTTTTTTTTAACAAAGAACTGCACATATTTAATGTGCACCAAGAGCAAACTTACACTAAGAAAATACCCAAGGCATGTGCTAGTAACTGTACTGTAGTCCTACTCCCTTTGAGGGGTTATGGTAATGGTTTGGTTGTATACAACCTGATCACTGGGCAGAAAGAAAATATCCTTTGTCTTGAATCATCACAGATTCCTTTTTTTTTTTCTTTTGCCTACACATGCTAGAAATTCAGACAGAATAACTAAGTAGCTAGACATGCCAATGATGTTTGGGTGGATTCACAAAAAAATCATTGTAACTTGCATATCCCTTTGAAGCTGAAATAAGTTAGAATTTTTCAAACTATATATAAGAGAAAGTGTTACATATAATCTGGATTGTGTCCTTGATCATCAGCATCACTCTGAAGACAAAACTCAAGTAGGATTTGTGGCTGAAATGTTCCTTGGTGTAAGATTAAAGAGAGAAGATAACACAAAGTAAAAGGCTTGTTACAATTCCTCATGAATATAAAAATAAAACATAACTAATAAAAAAGACATGTAACTAAATTAGGCTAGATTGCAAATGAAAGTTCACACTTAAAAACATTTTTAAAATCTGTATATTTTAGTGCACTATTGTCTGATCTCAATTTGTTAACCTATTGGTCTGAGAACAAAGAACAATCTCAGAGCTATAAGAATGTTAGCAAGTTTTTCTCCAACCTGTCCTCATCTCCCATCAGTTCATGCCATTAGGGAGGTACACATCAGCTAACAGGAAAGGGAATTAAAAACTGGCCAAATTTAGGCATAAAAACGTCAGCTTCTGAAACCAACACAGAGCCATAGTTACACAAAGACACACTGAAAGTACTTAAGGAATCCTTAAGAAAAAAGGAAGCAAATATTAATAGCTTACAAACTGTATAACAGGTGCTCAGTAAACATTTCTTAAATGAATGAGTAAATAAATAAATGAAATGGAACACAATACATTAATTCCCCTCCAAAGACATAAACCCTGAAAGATATGAAGTAGTAGCATGTTTCTTTAGAGAATAACATATAAACAGAGACCATTCCTGTAAAAGCTTCATCTATTGGTTCTGTATTCCTCATGCATTTTGCCATAAGTGTTTAAGGCCAGTTTTAAAATATCCACATTATCAGGGAAGTTAACATATTAAATACATTGCTGAGGGTAAAAAGGGCTCACAATTGTGTTCACTGCATTATTGAGCTGGTTCCTTCAGCGGAACCCTAGGACAGTGGAGCACAAGGCAAACAGAGATATGACAGACAAGGGTTCAGAAAAGTCCTGGACTAGAGGCAGCATCAGGAATGGGTTTTCCAACTGAATCTAGGCAAACAGCAATCCCACACTGGACATTTGGGGATGAAAGAAAAATCACAGACACAATATTGCACATTTGGAATTGAAGAATAAATGAAAGAAGAGACAAAGGAAGAGAAAGAGAATGTAAAAAGAAATACAGATAGAGAGAAAAGGAAGCAGAAAAGGAAGGAGATGGAGCAGTGGTTGGCTGCTCTCCTAAGTAGTTCCTATGCATCATAAGCCCTGACTTAAGTACTCACCGGTGATGAAAACGGGAGGGAACAAAACTTCAACTATTTCACAATTATGTAACTTACAGATACATTCAAGTCAAATGCCTAAGGAGATACATACTTTTAAAAATATATATAATAAGTGATAGCATAAAACAAAGTGGGTGAAAGGAGTAGAGGGGCAGAAATTGAATGAGAAGAGAATATATTGGCTTAAGAGACACGTAATCATCAGATCAGCCATGAGGCACATTTTATAAAACCCAAGCAAAAATCTGGCACCTAAAAAAAATGATGAAATACAGAAGAACAGATCCTTAATCCAGCCCTTTCATTTTCTATTTGCAGATCTTGAAAGGGATTAAGGGATGTGCCCGAGTCTGGTTAGGGAAGGAAGGGGGATGGAATCCAGGTCTTCTCACACACAACAGGGTTCATTTGGCCCAAGGACCTTTTATTGAGTTTAATAATTTCAGTTCCATAATTCTTTATACAACATCTAAATTAGAAGAAATTAACTTACTGGGTTGTTGAATAAATTTGTAGTGGTTGGAGGGTTTAAGATTATATGTAACTTGCTTTTCTCTTTTCTTATTTTGGTACTCTTCTTTTTCATTTTCATCAGATTCTGAAGAGCTGCTGCTACTATCATAACTGCTGTCACTGCTGTAGTACTTCGGTCTTTTCATTATCTCAGTACTCTCAGGCATAGAACACAGAGGCTAAAAAGACGGAAATGTGTTATTTTGTTAGAATTCTTAAAAAAGGTTTACTGATATGATTAGTTACTATTTTAAATTTCCCCCTATGCTTGCTGCTTTTTACTGAAGGTTGAGAATCCCCCCAAATACTATTGCTGCCATGCTGCTTAGCCTACAGTGCTATGTATTGATTATTGTTTCTGCAAAATATTCTTTCTTAAATGATATAATCATGATGAGGAATATGTATTCCCACATGACTGGATTAAAGGGCCAGAGTATCTATAAACAAAGAATAACAAAATAAAGGGAAAATATTTGAGATAAAAATATAAAAATCAGAAATAAAATCAGCTTTTCTTCATTCCATAAGAGATTACTCATCAAGACTCAGAGATATACCTTTGTCATATCATTAACATTCAGAGTTACTCTATAAATGTGTATGCATGTGCACACACAAGTGCATCTGTGTATGTGTGTGGTGTGTGTCTGTGTGTGTGTGAGGGGGTGGGAGGAGAAAGAGGGGCAAGAAGGATAAAGAGAATAAGAATACTAAACCATTTTCTGTGAGCCTATCCACTCAGATAATGTGCAGCAAGAAGTTAGGTATCCCTCACATAACTGACTGGCTGTGGATATTTATAAAAATAGAATTTTTAGTTAACTGTCCACCTTCCAAACTGCTCAAGAACAACTGATGTCTTTTCTCAGAGTATTCCTAACTCTGGCACATAGCTTCTGGCCATAATAGAGTGACATAATTTTTCATTGCCCATGCTACCTTTTAAAAATTAATAATATAATATGAAGATCAGTAGGGGTAAACTTCCACGGGGGAAGGATAAATTCCTCTAATATAGAAGGGAAAATCTGTAAAGACTGAAAATGCCATGCTATTATGTGTCACTATCCCTATTAGAATCACTCGTTTCTAGTCCTCCCAATCAATGTGTTTCCAATGATGCCAGCTGCAGGAATGGAAGGAAAGGGACATGGGACAGTTTCACATCAGAAAGAATGTGCATAACCAAGAACAAGACAGTTTCATAACTCAGTCATTCTAAGAGACTATTTATTACACACACCATATGCCTCCTATTCCTGACGGGAGAGGCTCCTTCAGCTGTATACTAGTTGCTTGCTCTCTGTTAAATCAAACAAAAATGTTTTGATGTTAGCATAGACTATAATGAAATCCTTGGATAGCATGGGATTTCACTGAAAGAAGGTATACCCTCTAGTGTAACAGTGTAGAATAAAAATAGAGAAACAGCATTTCATGAAGTGCCTGGAATACAGAGTGAGCCAAAATGCATGATCTTCTTAAATTTACAGCCTTTGCAAAGGATGAAAAATAACCAAAGCAGGAAAGTAGTTTAATTCACTAAGGTACCAACTTGTGTTTAAAAGTATGTGCTCTTTCTGATGGTCTAATATTTACTAAGTACTGACAATGTTCAAAGAGATATGCATAAAAACATTTAACAGTAACACAATCATCAAACATTTTGACAATCTTGGGGAATATGAATTCTAGAGGAAGGTTGTTTCCTCAGAAGTTTAGCATACCCAGAAGAAACAGTGGCACAATCAGGCTTGCTAGTGGTGCCTTCCTTCATGTAGCAAACAGCTTTAAGTGTTCTTAAAGAGCTTGACTACATAATGAGTTATTCGACCCTATAAAGAATCACAAGGGGAAACGTACAGCTGAGCCTTTGTGTCTTATATGCACTTGGGACTTTTTGACCAATACACTGTTCAATAATTAACTAGCAGTCACAGCAACATAAACTCTAAATAGTGTCTTAACTACAAAATGGAATTTGTAAACTGGCATTGAGTTACGACACAACCATAGTACTTATTTTTTATGTCCAATTTTTTTATGTCCAATTTTATTATTTTTTTATGTCCAAGTAGGCCATCTATAAAAAATATAAAAATGTATAAAGAATAAACACCCACATGCCTATCACCCAGCTTAATAAAAAGAACATTGCTAATATTCTACTGCAATTACTTTTGCACCAACCTAACACTTTATGTGATATTATTCATGTAGCTAATGTTTCTTAGATTCTCAAGTAAGTGAAAAGTTATTATTTTTCCTACTACAAGTACCAGTTTTATTTAACTTTGATTATCTCCAATTATACTTCTACCAGTAAAGACACCGGAAATCAATGTTTTGTGTGTTATATCATCCCTCTAAAAAGGAACAGCTGCTTTGAAGTTTGGTTCACTTTGGACCCTTGGTAAACAACATAAAATTAAAAGTTATAAAAATGCTTCTACTTCAGACTGATTATCCAGACTTCAACAACTTTGAAATATAGCTGGCTTTAACAACTACAGGAAATATCTAGTTCATTTCAGCAAATACATTGTTAGTTCCCACTACTTGCCTAGAATGAAAGGGACTGAACAAATCAGACAAAGTGAATTCTTCCTCCCAAGAGGTTATATTTTTGTTTGGATGACAAGCCTTATATAAATGAAACACAGGAAAATATAAGACAATATAAAGCTGTCTCAAGGCTTCTGCATTTGCCATTCTGCCAGAAACATTGTGCCTCCAGGATATCTCATGTCTGGTTTGCTGAATAGCAATAATTAATATACAAAGCTTAGAAATTTCCCAATGTTTCCCAAAGTAATGCCATGACTCATGCAAGTATTTACTTTTACAGATACTCTAAAATATACTTCTTCCAAAAGGGGTATCAATGACATATTCTACAATGCCTCAATATGGAGCACATAATTCGGAACAGTCTCTGACATCCAAGATCTCCACCAGCTAATCTCTTATCTCTTAAACAGGCTCACCCATATAATTTCACTATCCAAGAACCTTCCACTTGAGTCATACCAAACTTTTCATGTTTCTACAACATCCTATACAGTATCATAACTCCATAGCTTTGCCTTTAATGTCCTATATACCCTAAATGTTCTTCCACCTCTTTTTTTGTGTGTGAGACAGAGTCTTGCTCTGTCGCCAGGCCACAGGGCAGTGGCACGATCTCGGCTCACCGCAACCTCCACCTCCTGGGTTCAAGCGATTCTCCTGCACACGCCACCACGCCCAGCTGATTTTTGTATTTTTAGCAGAGATGGGGTTTCACCATGTTGGCCAGGATTGTCTCAATCTCTTGACCTCGTGATCTGCCCACCTTGGCCTCCCAAAGTACTGGGATTACAGGCATGAGCCACCGTGACCTGCCTCTTCCACCTCTCTTAATGCTTAGAGTACTACTAATTTTTCAAGATCCAGTTCTAACAGCACTACCTTTCTGAAGCCGTCCACATGCTACCAATCCCTTTCTTCTCTATGCTGCTGTAGTACTTTACACTCCCTTTATTGTAGTACTTCCCACATTACTCCCTGATTTTTTAATTACCTGTCTGCTCTTCTACTAGCCAATGAGGTTCTTATGGATATATTTAACAAACTGAACTAATGGATTTTGAGAACCTACTGTGTGTCGGACACTGGCTAGGTTCTAGAGATGCAAAGATGAAAATCTACTTGCTGCCCTCAAGGAACGTGCAGCCTTGTACTGAGGCAAACATGCAAATAATTACTTGTCACAACTGCTCCACAAAAGTGTTATTTATGGAACAGCAGGAGAAAGAGAGAAGGTAAGGTCTAAGCTTAACTGGGGAAATGAGGGAAGGTTTCACACAAGTAACAGTGGTTCAGCTGAAATAGGAAGGAGACTCTAATCAAACAACAAGTCAATGACTTTTTTTTTTTTTAGTAGGAAGACATTTCAGAAGCATGGAAAATCATGAAAATATGACAGAAGACGAAGCGTCTAAGGACAAAGAGATAGCACAGTAATTCTGAAATATAAATGGAATGGAATGAAAAAAAATCCAAGATTTTTCTAATTCAACTCTTTCCTACTCTACTAACAAGAACTTTGACATATATTAGAACAGTACTGGACGCAGTGGCTCATGCCTATAACCCCAGCACTTTGGTAGGCCAAGGCAGGAGGACTGCCTGAAACCAGCGGTTCAAGACCCGCCTTGGCAACACAGCGAGACACCATCTCCTTAAAAAAAAAAAAAAAAAAAAGAAGAAGAAGAAGAAGAAGAAGAAGAAGAAATTTTTTTAAATTAGCCAGGCATGGTAGCATGTGCCTGTTGTCCCAGCTACTCAGGAAGCTGAGGCAAGAGGATCACTTGAGCCCAGGAGTGTGAGGCTACAGTGAGGTATGAACACACCACTGGACTTTAACCTGGGTGAGAGTGAGATTCTGTATCAAAAAAAAAGGGAGAACATGTAGATGTCATCTACATGACAGTTTTCTACTTATTTCTAGGAATTACACCTATTTTAACTAAAACAAAATCAGTGTTGCTAGGTCAGCAAAAGATGGGGCTCCTAATTAGGGTCTCTAGATTTCATGATTTGCCTTATTTATAATGCTACCCATTTATCTGATAATTATCTGTCTAGAGGTATGAGGCAAACTTAATATTTAGTTTAGAATAAGAGTACGAGCTCTGGGTCCCTTTTGGCCCTGACTCATGGTATTTTCACTGACATCAGGAAAATAACCAAAATGACAAATGAAACTAATAAAACAAAACAAAACTCCTGAGTGTAAGATACCATCATCTTCCAAACTCTACCTGCACTGGGCACACAGTCTTTATGGTTCCTTTAAAGCAGCACGGGTCATTCTTATAGTGAGAAGCATCAAGGGCTAGTAGCATCTACTTTGATAACTAAGGAAGGTAGAGATATACTGCACCTTTGGTCCTCGAGTCTTGGTAGTTTTTCCCATCAACTTTTCATCATCAATTTCACATTGTTCCAGAAGATCCAAAATATCTTCCTCCTTCAAAAAATATTCTAATTAAAATTACAATCACTAATGGACTCTAGAATTTTTCCAAGTTGATTAATCTC
Organism: Theropithecus gelada; assembly: GCF_003255815.1. Taxonomy (NCBI): domain Eukaryota; kingdom Metazoa; phylum Chordata; class Mammalia; order Primates; family Cercopithecidae; genus Theropithecus; species Theropithecus gelada. The sequence continues at coordinate 111,854,244 of NC_037668.1, forward strand.
CACAAAATAATGCAGAGCAAGGATTCCCAAAATTATTTAGTGAAGACTGCTCAGAACAAAGGAGAAATATTAAAGGGTCATGGCAAATTCTCTTGAAACTTTCACTAAAATCTGGCATTATAATTAATATATAGCCAAAATCTATTCAGTATTAATTATCATAAACAAATGTACCTTTATAGTACAGTACAGTATTAAAATTTTAGAGTATAATACTTCAATAAACTAGTTCATTGGACACTAAAATTTCTGGAAAGTTCAAGGTAATTTCCAGATTTCAAGTTTATGAATCATTTCTATACAGATTAGTGTAAAATAATATTAAACCTCCAGACAGAAAACTGATAATTGGACTAATAGTTTCACTTAGAAACATTCTAACGTGAGTATTTGCTGACTGGGCACTATTTAATGAAAACCTTTCAAAATTTCAATGATTGCACAAACGTATTTTTAGAACTTTATAAAGGTTTTCATTCTATAGTCATCAAAGGTGGCAAAAAGTCACAAGTGCCCTAACACCTTTCTTGTGTTCTTCTAGAGTCATATTCTGAATCAAAAGGAAATTTTATAAAAGCATATACCCCGGTGGATATTAGGCAAGTCAGAACAATACAACTATAATAGGTACACTGAAAGAGGTATAATCAACTGTATCATTGAGTTATTTAAGAAAGGATGCTAGAAAAGGTTTTTGAAGAAACTAGAAATCTCACTGTACAGTAGAAATGTGTAAAATAAGTTACTCTTTGCCCCAATCTAAGGAAATTTAGCTATTGAAATCCCAAAATACTCTTCTTATACATTTTTTATTAAATAATAATCTTACAATGAATTCCATGGATAGCAGTACAATATAGCCAAAAAGAAACTCAAGGAGTTCTGCTTCTGTTTAGGAGAAATATAACAGATGATACATTCATCATAACAGCCAGAAAAGGCCAAATAAACTAAACAATCATATTTTCTAAAACACCAGAAAGCTGTAGGTAAAAAGTAATGTAAAGAAACTAAATTCCAAAGAGAGACAAGCTCTTCCTAGGTGAGCAGAAATGAGTGGCCATTTTCTTCTTTGGGGTCATCTGTCATGTCTGGACATATGTAGGCAGAGATCAGGTCTAAACTAGAGAGCTTCTACTAGGATAAAAAGAATCTTCTTGAAATGCTCCCTTTTAGAATCCTGAGCTACTATATTGAGAGGTCTGACTACCCTGCTGAGAGACTGTGTAGGGAGGAAGAGATACCAGCCAGCTCCCAGATGTTCCAGCTATCTTATCTGACACACCAGGCATGTGAGTGAAGCTACCCTGGATTTCTAGCCCCAGTTGGGCATTCAGATATATGCTACTATATGATTCACCCAAGGAAAGACAAGCAGAAGAACCACTCAACTGTGCCCAGCCAAGATTGCAGAGTAATGAGCAAATAAATGAAGTGGTCTGTCATGCTACAATAGAAAACTGATGGACCTTTTACTAAGGTGTACAGATTAGTGTGTGTGTGTGTTTCATTTACTTCCTCTCATATGCCAGATCTATGTAGTATCAAGAAAAAGTACTATATAATGTTTGTTATAATCCAAAAAATAAGAATGCTACAAACCACTAGGTTAATTCCATGGGTTTCTTTATCCAGTTACAGATACACATCTATGTAATAAGATATATTTTTATAATATATTGATATTACTACATAATATCACAATTCTCTACTCTACAATTTGTCTTGGTAGATATCTTATTTATGAAGTAAGTTGGTTCATCATGAAATGTTACCAACTGTTAAAATAAAAAGCTTGGGGAAAGCATATCTTAAAAGTAAGATATTTTTATATGTTGGACCAAGGTGGCTTGTCTGTAAAGACATATTGTTTAGCTTTATTCTTTTTTCTCTATATAAACATTCATTCTCTTACCTTCATCCTTTTCAAAGGATTATTCAACTCTCGCTGGAATGAAGCTGCTCTTCCTGAAAGGAAGGTCTGAAAGGCAACAGCTAACAAATTTTCATACTTTTCAAGTAGTGCTTTATCTTCAGGAGGATAAATTCGTCTACAACAAAATCAGATAAATCAAATTTTTAAAAAGAAGCTGTCACAGCTCAATAGTTAACATCAACTCCACAGATAATCCTTGACCACCTATTCTATACTAGTCATATTGCCAGGTATAAGCATTTCTATACTGATTAGTACAAAATAATATTAAATATTAAACCTCCAGATAGAAAACTGATAATTGGCCTAATAGATTCACTCAGTAACTTTCTAATGTAACTATTTGCTCACTGGGCACTAATTAACGAAATTCTTTCAAAACTTTAATGATTGCACAAGAGTATTTTTACAACTTTATGAAGGTTTTCAGTCTATAGTGATTGATAGTGGCACAAATCCACAAATAAAGTTTATATAGAGAATTAGCATTAAACAATGCAGTTCCAGAAGGCACAGTATAAGGGTTTAGTTAGGGCGAAATGGTTGGAGAAGAATGGTGATTGGGCAAATTGCAGAAATATTGAACTTTGTAGGAGAGTGTTCAGTTAATAAGGGATACTACAGGAGTTTTTTACTTAGTGTGGTTACCGAAGTATACAAAAATGTAGGCAGTGGTTTTGATGATCTCTTTTGTAGTGATGGAATTTGCCTCTCTAGTAAAGTGGGTAGAGGTGGAGTGGGAGGAATGTGTTCTCATCACTACTGTTGATGGTGTTAAGGCCATGAAAGAACATCTTACCATGAGTGCAAGAATGCCCTTACACATTCCTTTATCCTGCTCAGGCAATGTCAAAAGTTGGAAAGTGGGCAGTCTTTCCAAGAACACAATGAGCTGGGTGGGGTGGGGAGGTTTGCTTCTGTCAAGGGTGATATTGTGGAACGGGTCCAGTTTAACACAGCCCACATCTCTCTCCACTGTCCCATACCTAACTCCTTCAAACATTTTCATTATTTGCTTGGTTCCTGAAAAAGTACAGTAACCACTATAGATTGGCAGGAAGAATACCAAGAGACCTGAATTCTGACATTTTTTAAACACCACATTATAACTAAATACAGTCACAGGATAACGGCGGGTTAAAAGGACCTCCTACAACCACCCAGAGGCTGGCTAGCAGGAGCATTGTCAAGGCTGAACCATCTCCTTGCTGATTACCTTTCTTTCTTGAAAGACAGTAAGCAAAAGTCCTTGCTTGGAATCAAAGAAAAATGCTTAAAATAAGCACACAAGATTAAAACATGAAGGATCATTGCTTTGATACTTCATTTTTTCAATCTATACAAAAATACCAGCACAGTTACCTATAATTTCCCATATGTCGATTTTCATGTTCTTCTCGTGAGATCTGCTTTCGTACTTGAGCGAGTCTCTCTTTCTGGAAATGAGAAAAATTTTACAAATAAAACCTGACAAGTGAATTATGCAATTTAAATTGTGGGTACTTTCTTAAAACTTTCATACCAACTCTTCTTTCCGCCTCTCCAACTGGTGTCTCTGCTGTTCCCAGTCTGAGGAGCCTGGTAAGAGCCTTTTAATTGAATTTTGACCATAGAGCCTCCTTTGAGCCTCAGCTTTTTGTTTGGCCAAGTTTCTTCTTTTGTCACTGGTCCTAAAATATAAAACATAAGACCAAATTCTAGAATTCGAACAAGTTCTGATCTTATCCCAGTGAGGAGAATGTGCAGAACAGGAGACATAGTGAAGCTCAGAATCAATGTTTATTAAACTTATATATTCACTTACATTATATTCATCTAACCATACCTCAAATATGGCACTCTGGCAATAGATATGGTAAATAGAAATTCTGAAGACACAGAGACAAAATGGAAACAGTGTATGTTTTACAGGATCCGAGAGACCTAGTTTTACATTTTGCCCCAACAATTTACCACTATACAATCTTGGGCTGGTCAATTAACTGCCTACTTTGGAGATAGTTTCCCCGTCTAAAATGTCAGCAATACTGTTTCCTCCTTGAGTTCTTATAAGATTAATGTGTGGTATCATTAATAGGTACTTAATAAGAAATGGTTCTCTTCTCCTTCTTCAACCCAATTCCATTTATACTGACCATTCTTTAATACATTTTCATTTCTGACCAAAATCCCAGCCTAACAATCATCATTTATTTGAAAACATCTGCATAGTCCTTCCCATTCTTTACTCAATTATGAAAATTCACTTCTAACTCTCTGATTTTCAAGGAAAAGTCCTGTTTTGGGATTATTTTCCTCTAAACCACTTTCTCTCTCTTCCCTGCCACGTAGCTGGTAAAATAACACAAACCTGAGGATTTTTTTCTCCAACCCCTCCAACTTAAACTCTACCATACCATCATTGAAAGACCTAGCAGAAACAGGGTTACTCCAAGAAAAAAGGAAAAGCAAGGCCAATTCGGCCCTCGCCTTTAGGGGAAACAAAAAAACAAACAAAAACAAAAAACAAAAATAAAACAGTTCTATCCTTAAGGTTACATTTCCATGCTTCTATTGTCATTAGGCTGGTAGGGCCCAGATAAGAGTGTAAACCAAAGGAAAGGGAACAAGAAGGCCATTTGGCTAGCTTCTAGTGCAGAGGTAAGAGAAGTGCTTACATTTACATATTGCCTCATTTAATTCATCAGGAGATTGCATTAAGAATACGGGTCCAGGTCAGGCGCGGTGGCTCACACCTGTAATCCCAGCACTTTGGGAGGCCGAGGCGGGCAGATCACGAGGTCAGGAGATCAAGACCATCCTGGCTAACACGGTGAAACCCCATCTCTACTAAAAATACAAAAAAATTAGCCAGGCGTGGTGGCAGGCGCCTGTAGTCCCAGCTACTCAGGAGGCCGAGGCAGGAGAATGGCATGAACCCAGGAAGCGGAGCCTGCAGTGAGCCCAGATCGCGCCATTGCACTCCGGCCTGGATGACAAAGTAAGACTCTGTCTCAAAAAAAAAAAAAAAAAAAAAAAAGAATATGGGTCCAAGGCCCAAATAATAAAGAGTGTTCTTTTGCCTCAAGTATGTACCATCACAACTTGACCTTGCAGGAATGTTAGGAAACTGATCTATTCTCTTTCATGACTGAGGGAAGAGAGAGATCCTCTCATATTGTTTTATATTCAGAAAAGGAAAGAGAAGTGAAACTAAAGGCGGGTAGCCTGGCACGTAGGAACCAGACCTGAAACCAAGGAATCAGACCTGAAACCAGACCTGGGCCTGCCAGACCTAAGTCTGGTAGTTAAAATTCAACCCCTGACCTAGCAACTGATGTTATCTATAGATTCCAGACATTGTATGGAAAGACACTGTGAAACCTCCTGTTCTGTTTCACTCTGACCATCGGTGCTCACAGCCCCGTCACGTACCTCCTGGCTTGCTCAACTGATCACGACCCTCTCACGCGGATCCCCTTAGAGTTGTGAGCCCTTAAAAGGGACAGAAGTTGAGCACCTGATGAGCTTGGATTTTAACACGTTAGCCTGCAGATGCTCCCAGCTGATTAAAGCCACTCCCTTCACTATCTCGGTGTCTAAGAGGTTTTGTCCACGGCTCCTCCTGCTACAGTTCTTGGTTCCTGACCGGGAAAGCGAGGTGATTAATGGATGGCCGAGGTAGCTCCTTAGGTGGCTTTAGCATGCCATGTGGAACATCCCTGCGGGGGACTCCAACCAGCTGGAGTGACAAGGATCCTGAGAGCGCTCCCAATTAGGCATTTGCCCCATGGGACGCCTCGCCAGAGCAGTGTGTGGCAGGCCCCCGTGAAGGATCAATGCAGTGGCTGAACACCAGGAACTGGCACTTGGAATCTAGTCATCTAGAACTTGGTAAGATTAGTCTTTGGAACTTGCCCACTCCACTTGAGTGGAAGCGTGGCCTGATCACCCACGGTGTGCCTTTACCGGCGCTTTGGTTTTGGTTTTGACTTGGTTTGAATTGCTTGACAGGACTGGTCTTGGGAACTTGCCTACTCCATTTGAGTGGAAGTGTGGCCTGATCTCCCATGGTGTGCCTGTACCGGCACTTTTTTTTTTGTTTTTGACTTAACTTGGATTGCTTGATACTTTGGTTTTGGTTTTGAACTGGCTTGGATTTCTGGATACTCTGATATTGGTTTTGATTTTGGTTTGGTGTAAACTGCAAAAGTGTGTGTGTGCCCCCTTTACCTGTTCTTTGTTTTGTGGGGTGCGTGTGGTGTGAGTGTGGTGTTTTGTCTCGAAGAAGCATAGGTCAGGCACAAAGTAAGCCCATCCCACTAGGAACTATGTTGAAAATTTCAAGAAAGGATTTAAGGGAGATTACATTGTTACTATGACACCAAGAAAACTTAGAACTTTGTGTGAAATAGATTGGCCAGCATTAGAGGTGGGGTGGCCATCAGAAGGAAGCCTAGACAGGTCCGTTGTTTCAAAGGTATGGCACAAGGTAACCTGTAAGCCAAGGCACCCAGACCAGTTTCCGTACATAGACAGTTACAGCTGGTTTTAGACCCCCTCCCCACCTACAGTAGTTAAGAGAACAGCAGCATAAGTGGCTGGCAGAGGGAAGGAAAGACCAGCAGAGAGAAAGAGAGGAAAGAGACAGAGAGAAAAACAGGCAAAGAGAGAAAGGAAGAGACAGAGAGGAAGAGACAGAGAGACAAAGGAGTCAAGAAACGAGAGAGAGACAGAGAAAGAGAGAGGCAGAAAGAGAGGAAGAGACAGAGGCAGAAGGAAAGTCAAAGAGAGAGAGAGAGACAGCAAGTCAAAGAGAGAAAGAGAGAAATATACAAGTAGTTAAGAAAAAAAAAAAGTACACCCTATTCCTTTAAAAGTCAAGGTAAATTTAAAATGTATAATTAATAATTAAAGGTATTCTCAGTAATGCTATAACACTCTAATACCACTTTGTTGTCAGTGTAAATAAGGGTGTATCCCTAAAGCACTGAGTCCTTCCTATCAAAAATCCTTAACCCAGTAACCTGCGGATGGCCCAGATGCATTCAATCTGTAGCGCAGCTGTTTTGCTAACAGAAGAAAAAAAAGGCCATCTATACCAATTCTAAATTAATTTAGACTAAACAAGGTCTTATTAATAGCAAAGGATAATTGAAATCCCAAACTTACAAGGTTTTCAACAAAAGTAAAGTTTGCTAAAAGTTAGCAGTGTAACATGTATTATAGTAATTTCTAATCTTGTGGCCTTAGACAGTCTAGTCCCCAGACATAAAGGAAGTTCACTTTGGAAAAGAATGGTTATCCTAAAATAAAAAATTAAAAAAAAAAAAAAAAAAAAAAAAACCACACATGGAAAAAAGGGGGGGAGAGAGAATTTAGGTAAAAAGGGTGTTATATGGTAAATTCTTGTCCTGAAATAAATTAACTGGTTGCTTAAAGAAATGTTTGTAATAAGTCAGAAAGTTGAGACATGTCAAAGAATTGTCTACGAAAGTCATGAAAGAAAAAAATGTTATGCAAAAAATGTTGTATAATTTAAAAGTAATAAGGCCTCCTGAGTTTATGTGCAAGGTGTATAAGGAAAGAAAAATATACCTTTGGTAAAAGGATTATAAGGAGGCATAAGAATGTGGATTTTTGCCTACATTAAAAGGTTAAAAAAACTATTGTTTTGAAAGTTTAAGCAAGTTTTAAAACGTTGATTGTAAAGAAAATTATGTGTGTAAACATATTAGCTAAAGTTAAAAAGGTATCATCCAGTTTTTCTGTGAACTGGACATTAAAGCAAAAATGCAACAGGTTTTTCTTAAAGCACCAACCTGCTCTTTAACAAAAATTATGAAAGGTTAAAAAGAGTCTATAAAATCTTACGTTATGCTCAAACATTAAAAATTTGATAAATACGTCTACAAGGTTTTATTAAAATTAAGTTTAACATTAATAACACACTAATATAAAGGTAAAATTTAGCTTATCTGGTATAAAAGTCATACAAGAAGCATTATTAAATATAAAATGTTGCTTAGTTCTCTTTGGTCTAAAAACTAATAAAAATAGGTGCTAAAGGAAACATTCATTTTATTAGAGGATCACAGAAGTTAAAGACCTAAAACAAACTTTGGCAATTAAGACAGCATACCAAGATGCAAATGCCTGGTTGGAATGGATCAAATATTCCATCTGCACATTAAACAAAAGCAATTATTATGCTTGTGCACATGGCAGGCCAGAGGCCCAGATTGTCCCCTTTCCACTAAGGTGGTCCTCCAGTCCACCAAGAATGGGCTCTATGGTAGCTCTTTTCCAGGATTCTACAGCCTGGAGTAATAAGTTGTGCCAAGCTCTCTCTGCTATATCCCAAAGTCCAGCACCTTGCAGGTCAGCCCCCGAGGGCCATGCAGCCTCCGTCTCTGAACACTAAGTTCATTTCATGTCTCTCGTGACAGGGAGGAAACTTAGCATTCCTTGGAGACCTGAAGGGATGCAGTGAGCTTAAGAATTTTCAAGAGCTTCTTAATTAGTCAGCCCTTGTTGATCCCCGAGTGGATGTGTGGTGGTATTGTGGTAGACCTTTACTGGGCACTCTGCCGAATAACTAGAGTGGCACTTGTGCTTTAGTCCATTTGGCTATCCCTTTCACCCTGGCATTTCATCAACCAGAGGAAGAAAAAAAGAATAAGACATCATAAAACCAGAGAAACCCATTATAGGTCTTTCAACTCTCACATCTATTTAGATGCAATTGGAGCCCCACAAGGAATACCAGATCAATTTAAAGTCTGAAATCAAATAGTTACAGGATTTAAGTCAATATTTTGGTAGACGATAGTCAATAAAAATATAAATTAGATAAACTACATCTATTTCAACCAACAGCAACAAGGTTTTCATGAGTTCAAAGAAAAACTCAGGTTGGCCCCAGTCCTGAGGCTACCTGACCTGACAAAACTATTTACACATTATGTGTCCAAAAAAAAAAAAAGGTAGTTGGAGTTTTAACCCAGACTATAGGGCCTTGACCAAGGCCAGCGGCCTATCTCTCAAAACAACTAGACGTGGTTTTCAAAGGCTGGCCCCCATGTCTAAGGGCACTGGCAGCAACAGCCCTGTTAGCACAAGAAGGAGATAAGCTAACTCTTAGGCAAAACCTAAAGTACCCCCATGCTGTGGTGACTTTAATAAGTACCAAAGGACACCATTAGCTAATGAATGCTAGACTAACTAGATACCAAAGCTTGCTCTGTGAAAATCCCCACATAACCATTGAAGTTTGCAACACCCTAAAACCTGCCACCTTACTCCTGGTATCAGAGAGCCCAGTTAAACATAACTGTGTAGAGGTATTAGACTCAGTTTATTCTAGCTGGCCCAACCTCCGAGACCATCCTTTAAACATCAGTAGAGCGGAAGCTGTACGTGGATGGGAGCAGCTTCACCAACCCCTGCAAAGTGACTATGAAAAAGATGACAAATGCTGCTCCAGTCAAACCTGGAAGCTGACTGGTCCACGCACGGCCAAAGCATGAGAAAACTCATCACGGGACTCATTTTCCTTAAAATTTGGACTTTTACAGTACGAACTTCAACTGACCTTCTTCAGACTGAGGACTGTTCCCAGTATATACATTAAGTCACCGAGATAGGACAAAAGATTGCTACAGTCCTATTATTTTATGGTTATTATAAGTGTACCAGGACTCTAAAAGAAACTTGTTTGTATAATACTATTCTATCCAAGGTATGTAGCCCAGTCTCTAAAAGTTATGTTTGTAGAGAAACTGTAACAGGAGATCAATGGCCATAAGAAGACCAAGAATTAGTACCTACAGACCCAGTTCCTGATAAATTCCTGGCTCAGAAAAAATCACCCTGATAACTTCTAAGACCTAAAAGCCTCAATCATTAAACAATACTGTATAGCAAGAGTGGGGAAGGACTTCACCCTTCCTATAGAAAGACTCAGCTGCTTCAGGCAAAAACCGTATAATAGAACTACAAAACCAGCCACCTAGTGGAGTTCAAACCATACTAAAAAAAATCCATTTAGTAAATTCCCAAAGTTGCAAACCATTTAGGCCCACCCAGAATCCCTCTAGGACTGGACAGCCCCCACTAGGTTATACTAGATATGTGGACATAGAGTCTATCCTAAGCTACCTGACCGGTGGACAGGCAGTTGTGTTATTGGCACTATTAAACCATCTTTCTTCCTGCTGCCCATAGAAACAGACAAACTCCTGGGTTTCCCTGTCTATGCTTACCATGAAAAGTGAAATGTAGCCACAGATTATTAAAAAGATAATGAAATGGCCTCCTAAAAACATTATACAATACTATAGGCCTGCCACTTAGACACAAGATGACGCATGGGGATACCAGACCCCCATTTACATGCTCAAGCAAATCATATGGTTGCAAGCTGTTTTAGAAATCATCACTAATAAAACCGGTCAAGCCTTGATTGTTCTAGCCCGGCAAGAAACTCAGATGAGGAATGCTATCTATCAAAATAGACTAGCTCTCGACTACTTGCTAGCAGCTAAAGAAAGGTTTGTGAAAAATTTAACCTTACTAATTGCTTTCTACACATAGATGATCAGGGGCAAGTAGTTGAAGACATAGTTAAAGATACAACAAAACTAGCACATGTGCCCGTGCAAGTGTGGCATGGATTTGATCATAAGGCCATATTTAGAAATTGGTTCCCAGCACTAGGAAAATTTAAAACTCTTATAATAAGAGTTATAATAGTAATAGGAACCTGCTTATTGCTCCCTTGTTTGCTACCTGTACTTCTTCAAATGATAAAAAGTCTCATCACTACCTTAGTTCACCAGAATGCTTCAGCACAAGTGTACGATATGAATCACTATCAATCTATTGCACAAGAAGACATAAGTAGCGAAAATAAGAGAACTCCCATTAATAAAAAGTAAGAGTCTCAAAGGGGGGGAAATGAGGGAAGAGAGAGACCCTCTCATATTGTTTTATATTGTTTTATACTCATAAAAGGAAAGAGAAGTGAAACTAAAGGCAGGTAGCCTGGCGCCTAGAACCAGACCCGAAACCAAGGAATCAGACCCGAAACCAGGCCTGGGCCTGCCTGACCTAAGCCTGGTAGCTAAAATTTGACCCCTGACCTAGCAACTGATGTTATTTATAGATTCCAGACACTGTATGGAAACACATTGTAAAACCTCCCATTCTGTTCTGTTTCACTCTGACCACTGGTGCTCGCAGCCCCTGTCATGTACCCCCTGGCTTGCTCAATCAATCACGACCCTCTCATATGGACTCCCTTAGAATTGTGAGCCCTTAAAGGGACAGAAGTTGAGCACCTGACAAGCTTGGATTTTAACACGCTAGCCTGCTGATGCTCCCAGCTGATTAAAGCCACTCCCTTCACTATCTCAGTGTCTGAGGGGTTTTTTTCTGCCGCTCGTCCTGCTACAATGACAACATTCAGGCTTGAGTGGCAAGAGGTCCACAGGTAGTCAGGTAAAAGTAATAATTTGAGAAAATAAACAAACACATCCAGAAAACTGCAAGTCATTCAGGATTACTGGAGCTCTGGGTGAATGCAAGAAACTCAGCTTCTCACACGGGCTTGAATACTAGGTTATTGAGCCTCAAATTTAACTTTACACAATGGAGGACATACATTTTTTAAAAGATGGCATAATTATATTTGTATGTGTTAAAGATTATGCCCTTGGCAGTATATACAGTGGCTTAGAAGTAGATGAGAAAAGCAGGAAGTTAAGATGAGATGTTATTTCATTAACAAATATAAAGCATGAGGGCTTGGAACAGGGGAGCAACAAAGGGATTAGAGAAAAAGGATAAGTTTAGAATAATATTTTGGAGGAAGAATGGATATGCTTTGGTGACTAATTCAGTATCAAGGGAGTTATACCTGATGTAAATGACGAGTTGATGGGTGCAGCACACCAACAAGGCACAAGTATACATATGTAACAAACCTGCACGTTATGCACATGTACCCTACAACTTACAGTATAATAATAATAAATAAATTAAAAAAAAATAAATAAAAAAAAAAAAAAAAAAAAAAGAATAAGAAAGAGAGATGAACTTTTGATGACACCAAGACTTCTTGGTGAGTCCACTGGCATTTTCAATGACGAACACAAATTTGACTCTGAGATTCCCTAATTAAGAGTAAAGGAAATGCCATGGTTTAGATAACTCTTTAATTTTTTATCTTTTTTCATTTTATTATATCTAGAACAATCATTTTATCATTCTATCATATATCCGTGAATATATTATCATATATCCATTTAAAATGGATAAACTTTGTCCACTTTATCTAGAATGATCATTCCTATATAGCATTCAGTTTAAAAGAAAAAGAAGAGAGGGAAAGGAAATAGAAATGAAAAGAGGAATAGAGAGGAACAAAGACTAAACAATCCATAGAAAAAAATAGAGGAAGCAAAAAAAGGGAATGAATAAGAGGAAGGGAAAATAAGGAAAGATGAGATGATATGATGAGTACTCTATGAAAGAAAGAAACAGAGATCTATATGCATATCGACAGTAAACAAAACACTCATAGACAAGGATACTTACACACAAACAGTTTGAACACACACAAAGAATAACAAAAATAAGGACACAGAAGCTCCTTCAGACACATTAAGAAACAAAGAAAATCCAACTACCTTGAGACTTTTTTTTGCATAAAGGAATGTTCGCACTTTCTGGCCTTTAGGAATATTGTCATTCTAAAAACTATTTTCATTTCTATGACTATTCACAGGCATAAATCAGCACTAATGACTCTCAGTACTTACATCACAGGCCAGAATAAAAATTTAACCAAAGACCAAAAAGATTACCATTCACTTAGCATTTTAATTAGCATTTTCCATTCAACTGTATCCATATACTGACCTAAGCAGTTTAGTTTACCACTTTCTTGAGTCTTTTCCACTACTTATTACCCTATAATTCCATCCAAGGCATTTCTCTGATCACTTGCTTCACATGCTGTATACTCCAGGAATGTGGAACCACTAGAAGTTCTACCAACTTGTTTTGCTTTGTCTCACTTCCTCATCTTTCTACAAGTAGTTGAATGAAATGCCCTCCCCATACCATTGTCTTCCAACCCAAATTTTATTTAGTACTCACTATTTGTGAATTCCAGATATGGCCCTGGGGATACAAAGAGAACCAGACAGGGCCATTACCCTCAAGCAGCTGACCAAATAAAGGAAGTGGGAGCAATGGCATATAAACAAAAACACAGAGTATGATGAGTACTATTTTGAAAAGTAGGGGGAAGTATGATGATAGCACAAAGGAGTAAGTAAACCATTTTGCCTCAGCAAAGGCTTCAAATAGAATGTCAGGCTTGAGCTAGGTTTTATGAATGTGCTGACAGAAAATGCGGTATTCATACACATACAATAGAATGTTATTCAGCCTTAAAAAGGAGGAAATTCTGACACATGATACAACATCGAAGAACTTGAAAACATTATGCCAGTTACTTTAAGCCAGTAACAAAGGGACAAGTACATATGATTCCACTCTTATGAGATACCAAGAGTAGGACACTCAAATTCACAGAGACACAAAACATAGTGATGGTTTCCAGGGACTGGGGAGAGGGAAGAATGGGGAGTTAGTGTTTAATGGGTACAGAGTTTCACTTTTGCAGGATTAAAAGAGTTCTGGAGATGGATGGTGGTGATAGTTGCACAACAATGTGAAGTACTTAATGTCACTTATACACTTAAAAATGGTTAAAATGGTAAATTTTATGTTAAGTGTATTTTACTGCAATTTAAAAATATCAGTTGGCATTCACCAAAAATACAAAGGTGAACAAATATTAAATGAGAACAAGTGCAAAGGTACAGAAATTTGAAACTGTACCACAAAAGAGTTCTTAGAAAAGCCATTTCCAAGGCAAAGCAAAGGAACAAGAAATGATCAGGTTGGAAAGAGATGCTAAGGGCCAGCTCAGAAAGTGCTTTGCATATAATATAAAGATCAAAAAGTGCCTTGTACATAATTCAAAGGAGTATAAACTTTATCTGACAATGTGGAAACAATCTGATCAGAATATCAGAGCTTATAAATCTCTCTTCTGATACTGGCATCTCTCAGGGTTCTGTCCCTGCCCTTCTCAAAACATACAGTCCAACTGTGTGATCTCATCCATTAGATTCAAGGGCAATCTATACATGAATATCAATCCAATAGATATCTCTATCTCCTGGGGCCCTGTATATCAAATTTTCCATTTACCATTGTCTCAAAGCATCCCAAAATCAGCATGTTTAAAACTGAATCATCTTTCTTTTCCTTTCTACCTTCCCTCGTTACTTTTCTAAGCCTCTTTCTCGCCTATAATCTTCATCTCAATGAACGGCACATCATCAGACAAGTCATCCAAGCCAGAAGCCTAGGAATCATAGGAGGCACTGGATTCCCAGTACCTATTGCAGTGGTAGTGGACTTGGAATAAATGGTTGTTGAATGATTTGCAGAACAACAGAAAGGAAGCTGCAAAATGGGATGGAGGTTAGTGCTGGAAGCAGGAAGGAAGCCAATAAAATAGCCCAGGAGAAAGATAAGAAGTTTTCAACCTTGGAGAGGAGATGGAGAAATAAAGTGATAGTCAGAAATTTGACAGGATTCATTCAATTCATAATAATGTTAAGTATAACTCCCAGCTTTCTATCCTGCACTTTCATGTGAATCGTTTTGCCATTAACTTTAGCAAAGCAAACTGGATAATTACTATTGTACTGTACTTATCTATGAGCATATATATTTCCCTTTTAACAATTAAGCTACTTAAGGTGGGGAAATTTTATTCATTTTTGTATCTCTAGCTTCTAGCAAGTTATAGGCTATTTAAAAATGTCTAGTAGGCCAGGCACAGTGGCTTACACCTGTAATCCCAGCACTTTGGGAGGCTGAGGCAAGTGAATCACCTGAGGTCAGGAGTTCAAAACCAGCCTGGTCAACATAGCGAAACTCCATCTCTACTAAAAATACAAAAATTAGCCGGGAGTGCTGGCAGGCCCCTGTAATCCCAGCTACTCGGGAAGCTGAGACAGGAGAATCGCTTGAACCTGGGAGGCGGAGGTTGCGGTGAACTGAGAGCACGCCACTGCACTCCAGCCTAGGTGACAGAGACTCTGTCTCAAATAAAAAAAAAAAAAAGTCCAGTAAATACATATGAGTGATTTGCTTTAACTTTTGTTTGTTGGAGGTATTTGATATTGTTAGCAGACAAAAAAATAAATAAATAAACCCAGCAAGAGGAACATGATCGAAGGAGAAAATAATTCAACTTTGGCAATATTGAATTTAAGTGTTATCAGAACACTATCCATTCATTCATTTATTTACTTGCTCACTCACTCACTCACTACATGTTTATTGAGTATCTATTGGACCAGGGCATCCAGGGTACATGGTCAGCAGAGAGCTGTAAATGCTGGACTAGAGCTCCAGAGTGGGTCAAAGCTAGTAAGAGGCACCCCGATCCATATTGCTACATATATGTCAGACTCAAAAATGATGGCCACAAAAGGGAGTAAGACTGACACAGGAGAAAAGAGGGCTGAAGCAAGGACAGACACTGTGAGAAAATGACAGGCAGGGAGCAGAAAGTAAGAGAAATCGTAAGAGAAGACTAAGGAATGCTCAAAGTTAGGTAAACTCAGAGACTAGTGTCAGAGAAGGCCACTGAGACTAAATGTTCAATGATAGGGTAGCATTAAATGCTGCAAGCCTGTAACCCATGAATTAGTTGTAAACAAGGGACAGACAAGAAATTTAACTTAATTTAATTTAATCTAATTAACAAGTGTTTCAGACCCAAGGACTCATGGGATTGTGAATGTCTTTTCTAGGTTCTATTTTAATGATTGTAATAGAATATTCATGGAGGAAAAAGATTCTTCTTATTAACCCAGTAACACCATCACGGAATGACTGGATTTTCCTTTTATTATAGAAAAAAGAACTTTTACTTGTTCTACATATAACCCTTTTCATATTTTCTTGTCTCTGAAGACCCCAAGCCTAATGTTTAAAAAAATTATTTGAAGCTGAACTCAAATTGCATTCTGTCATCCAAGTTAAAAAAAGGATCAGTTCTGATCCCCTCCATGTGAGGTTCTGTTTTCACAGCAGTTGTGATGGAATATCCCGAACAATTTATATTCTTCTGAATTTCCTTGAGACTAAAAGCATATGTTCACAAAATGAACCTGAAGGTCATACCATAAGCAAAGCGCTGTACTAAGCACTGTGAAGCAAGTAAAAGTATGTACTCTTCAACTTCAAGGAGCTTAAATCTAATTGAAAAGAAAAACCAGCTGCGCCCAGGTAAAACCCCACAGAGGATAAGAGAGTAAACAAAGTGATAAGCCATATACTATGCAGACAAAAATTCCTTCTAGAGCTCCAAGAAAGGAAAGATTCATTTTGGCCAAAAGGAAGACTTCATAATAAAAGATGGGATTTGAGTCACAGGCAATAAGGAAAGGCATTCAGACTACAGAATAGAATAAATAATCAGTGAGAATGGACAAGCTATGTGGGAAAAATAATGAGGCAATCAGCCTAACTAAAACAGTGTGGGTTGGAGAGAAACAGGAAATAAGATAGAACAGCTAAGGTTAAGTTATATTAGAAGCTTAGGCTACACGGTGGTAAATGGAACTCTATTTAGGTTCTTGAGCAGAAAGATAACATAATGAAAGGAAGATCATTCCCAATAGTCTGATTAAAATTAATGTAAATAGGGGACTTCTGGATTCACAGAACAATTTGTTCTATCCAAAATTAAAACACTCCATATGAAAATTAATTCTATTTAATAAATAGACAAGAATTTTCCTAGTGTTCTTAGTTCCTGCTTAAGTTACTGTGACATGCCCAGTGAAACTCAAGTCTAACACATGCACCCATGGAGCTCTCCACCCAGCTGGAGGAAGAAGGCACTTCTGAAACATAAGCCTCATTAGCATATGCTCTAAATGTTAAGAACTGTGCTAAATTATCTGTGGAACAACACTAAGAAAGATAAAGAAATGAATTTCTACTTTCCCTTAGTTTTAGGTCTAGAAATTTCTGATTGCTTAAACTACACATACCTCACTTTTAAAAACACCAAAAACACCCACAGATAATGTCCTGAATTGATACCATAAATGGCAAAGTCAAAAGACATGCACGCACAACAAAAAAACTAAACACAAGGCTTATTTAAATAATAGTAGTAAACTTTCATGCAAAAAAACATGTATAGGCATATTGCTTGGAAACATCTTAAATTTAAAAATTGCTTGGAAGCATACCATAACTCTGCTAGAATTCTTGAATGACAATTAGAATAAATTAAAATCATAAAATTACTGAGCTTAAATCACCTCAGAGGCCATTTAATCCAATACTCTAAGCTCTGTTGGAACACTTCTAATGACAGGTAACTCACTATTTCATGAAGTGTTTCAGTCAAACATCTAAAAAATTCATTTTGTAATGAGGCAAAAGCTTTTCCCACATAATAGCATTTCAAATATTTGAATCCCATGATCATGTACACTGCAACCAGCCCTACATCCACACCAGCCAAGTCTTCTCTCAAATTTTACTTACCTCTCTAAATGGAAAAGTTAACTCTCACTGAACAACTGCCTCTCTTTTTTGTTTACATAGGGAGCATGATATAATGAGAAGACCTCTGGGGAGAAAGTTAGGAAATCCATGTTTGAGATTTATTTTTTAATTTCCTGAATGAACTCTTTGTGCTTTAGTTTCTTCTTATAAGATGAGGAATATAATCTAGATGGTCTCTTAAAGTATTTAACAATTTAATCTTGTACACTATATTAAATAATCATACCTACATTGAAATTTAACCTCATTTACTGCAGACAAACTGTTGCCTGGGAAGCAGGAAAAGCAGTATACAGGAGTAGGGAGGAAAGTTTTTTTTTTAACTATATGAGTTTAAAGAATAGATGGAATCAAGAAATGAAAAATACAGAATGGATGGAATCAAGAAATGAAAAATACAGAATGGATGGAATCAAGAAATGAAAATTACGGCCGGGCGCGGTGGCTCAAGCCTGTAATCCCAGCACTTTGGGAGGCCGAGGCGGGTGGATCACGAGGTCAGGAGATCGAGACCATCCTGGCTAACCTGGTGAAACCCCCTCTCTACTAAAAATACAAAAAAAAAAACTAGCCGGGCAAGGTGGCGGGCGCCTGTAGTCCCAGCTACTCGGAGGCTGAGGCGGGAGAATGGCGTGAACCCGGGAGGCGGAGCTTGCAGTGAGCCGAGATGGCGCCACCGCACTCCAGCCTGGGCGACACAGCGAGACTCCGTCTCAAAAAAAAAAAAAAAAAAAAGAAATGAAAATTACAAAATATAAAAATAATAAATACTATTCTGAAAAGCCAATTTTATGTACAAATGATTAATCTATGTCAAACGTGGAGATAAATGCCCAAAAGATAGAGAAAATATTTTACCTTACCTTATGTTTAGTAGCTTCAATGCATTTAGCAGCACTCCCCTTTTTACATCATAGTCTATTTTCTGATCAGTTCCAAAGCTTGGGGCTCGGTTAATCTGAAATTTACAAAGAAAACAATATTGGAAGGTAAATAAATATTCAATACATATTTGTTAATTTAATGTGGGATCTCTAGCCAGTAAAACAACCCTACAATAAACCTCAAAGCTTTACATGGTAGATGGCCCAGCTATTATTGCCACATCTCCATTCCGCATCACCCTAGGGCAACAAATTGCAAGGGACTGACTACTGGCACCATCTCCTTCTCACTGCTGCCTTAGTTCAGGAGCTTTACTGTCAGTATAAGCTGACCTCTCCCTCCATTCCACTCTCTCCATTACCCCATGCAATTTAGGTTTCTTAAGTTTAGGAAAGTTAAAAGTGATTTAGCCTAACAAAAAGGAAATAGTGATATTCATGTTACCAACACAGTAATAATTATACCAACACAGTAATAATTATATACATCTATATATTTAAAATACAGAAACTATCAGTGCTCCCTTTTCACTGCTTCAGATCTTCAGGAATTCATTAAGATGAAAAATAAAAGAGCTGGAATGTTTGTTTTTGTGTTTGTTGAGTCTTGTTACTGTTGTCATTGTTATAAAAATATAACTGGAATAGCCGACGTTTAAGAAAATTTCTTAATCAGTTAAATCAGTTGGTTAGAACGCTGCTGAGTTCAACACAACAGTTTAGCTTCTTGACCACCAACTAATCCCTTAGGCTATCTCAAATATATGTGTGTGTGTGTGTGTGTGTGTGTGTGTGTGTGTGTATATATACTAGTCACAGTTATACATATCTGTCACAAGAGACAAAACAATCGAAAGCATGCATTCTACAACTTGCACCTGAAGAAATATCACAGTTACTAGTCACAGTTATACACATCTGTCACCACAAGAGACAAAACAATTGAAAGCATGCATTCTACAACTTGAATCTGAAGAAATATCACATTATAATCAAGAAATTACCCAGGAATATAACATCTTTAATTAGAAATGTATCACAGGTTCACTGCAGAAAAATAAGTAAAAAGAAGGAAAACAAGTAACAAAAGATTACCTGTAATCCCACTACTTAACACTTAGTGTCTTGTTAACCATGTGGTAGATAGTATTCCAGATATTTTCTATGTATACATATTTAAAATATTCATTTTACCTTCCAAATGCATATCTATACAAACCATACTTTATTTTACATTCCAAGCTTTTCTCTTAATAATGTATCATGAAAATCTTTCATCATGCCATCATTTTGATGGATGCATGGTACTCCTTTTATACAGATATGCCATGTTGTATTTTGATTCCTTTGTTGATTTCTGATTTAGAAGGTGACAGACACGTTCCTGTATTTGTGATATAGTCTCAAGGAGAAGGAAATAGCTTGAAAATGGCAATAACATCCATTTATTCCAGGTCAATTTGAGAAAGGGAGTTTATTAATCTATTACGAAAGCTCTAAGCATTTCCCTTTACAAGTGCAGAGAAAGGGTAAAGTAATATATCTTATAGGAAAAAAGTTTCAACCATACTGATTCAAATATCTGGAGTTTATAATACAATTAATGATGGTGTTGCCACTATATGTTACATGGTTACAAAATAAACCAGACATTAAAGAACTGATGAGTAAGTGGTACATTGGAATGTTATCTGTCTTTGTAGAATTCCTCAGAGACTCCATTCCAAATTTCAGTGAGGAATTGTGTCAGGCATATCCCTCCTCCAGGATGGAACTGAGGTCTCAGTATAAAGCCATCTCAGATCTCAATCTCTCTCTCTCTCTCTCTCTCTCCTTACCTATTTCAAATTTTTCCCTCTACTATAAGATAAATTGGTCTGTGAAGAGGTATACCCACACAAGATAAACTGTTAATAATATGTGGAAAGGCCGGAAAACTTTTTCAAGTTAAGTTTTCATTCATGGTTGTTCTTTTTTTTTTTAAGTTTTATGAGAAAGGTAAAGAAAAAAAAAATAGAAGAACCACAAATGGCTGACAGAAGAAACTAAAAATTAGTGTTCCACCCAGCCAAAATTCTCCTCTATAGTGAGATGATTTATTTAGTTCTCATTTCCTACCCCAATTCTAAAACAGACAAAACATAGTAGATGTTAAAATCTCAAAATTCAACAGCTTGTAAATGCATTAAAAATGAAAATTATTATAAAATGTATTAAATTAGTAAACACTATTTTCAACGGTCCTAAAAATAGTTTTATCAAAACAAATAACAATCACTTTTTCCACAAATTAAAGTATCCATAATAGTTTCTGTGCTCCTAAGTTAGTGCTGTTCCCTCTGCACCACAGCCTTTCCCCACCCCTACTTTATCTCTCTCAGCCCCTAGCCCCTATCCCACCCTTCTGCAGCCCTACAAACTTTACTCAGTTGTTTCTTCTGTAAAGCTTTTTTTTAACTCTCCAATACACACAGTTACGCAGAGATATTAATCACACTATCGTTTTTGTTATTTCCCTTTTACCTACTAGTACTCATAACTATTACCATAAAATGCACATCTGAATAATGGCTACACCAGGGCAAGTACTCTGTCTCCTTGTATCCCCACCACCTAAGACAATGACTATAACTTAGTAGGTTTCTGTTTAATTTAAGAGTACTTAAACTATTGGTGGTATATTCATACTCCACCCAATTTCCATGTTTTTCCTAAAAAATGTTTTCTACTTAATGAAAATTTGTGCAATTCTGCCACTAGCAATCAGTCCCTGAAATTACTGTTTAAAAGTTATCACATACCCAGAAGCACCTTCTACCTTATTCCACTTGATGGCGCCAAAAGGTTTTTAACAATGTATATTAGACCCACTAAAATTTCAGCAGGGAGCAAAACACAAGGCAAGACTGAAGATTCTTTTAACCTTTTTAATATAACAAATGTTCATTATCCACAGCTCTTGGTTATTGTGGAGTGTTTTAATGGTTCTGATTGATCTAGAAACAATGAAGGAAAGAGTAAAGAATGAAGAAACATTCATGCAAACAATGGTTATTTTGATTCTTGTAAAATCCAGAATTCAACCATTCAGTCAATTCTGATTTAGCAAGCTAATGGAAAGCTCTAGTGAAGCAAATGGTTTTTTTTCTAAAAAGGAAACTGAGAGATCTATAAAGTCATTATTTCCTAATATCCTCCTTATGCACATGCCTCACTTTTCCCCCACTCCATCAATGACAAAAGAAAAGTACAGGGGCAGAAGACAATATAGCTAAGAACAGTAAAGGACTGCTGCAGAAAAAGCCAGAAATCTAAAGCAAATGTCAGGCCTTAGCAAGATGAAGGGTCCATAGTGCATAGTCAAGTGTTTTCATATCCAAGGAATGGAGGAAGCAAAGAATAAGTAAAACTCCTCACATTTATCATATCTCTAGGACCCAGGCTGGAGCAAAGTCTGAATATCCAACAGAGAGAACTGTATTTCCTTGGAGACACATGTTCTTGTTTCGCGCGTGCGCGCGCACACACACAATCTTTGGCTCTCAAATTAGAAAAGTATAATTTCTTGGAAATGTATTTTTAGTATCTTCATCTCACCTACCACTCATTCAATTTGCTTATGCAATCTGTGATATTACATACACAACTTCTAACTTACAAATCACTAACAAAAAGAGAGACAATTGATTTAAAATGAAAGGTAGTGGCTGATGACATCTTCTATAGCAATATGTTCCTGATTAAGTTTCCCAAACATGATATTTAAGCGGCCACGAGAAGGTGTGTAACCCCAGATCAAGGAGCTTAAAAGGAACTGCTGGATGGGATCTTCTGGACCACATGACTTCTAAGGTTTCTTCTGGGTAATATAAATGTAACTAGCAGGAAAAAATATAAAAATTGTCAACAGAGATAATTTTTACTTTCTCCCTTTTACTATTTCGTATGTGTTACATGACCTTTTATCATCAAAGAAAAATAATGATAACTCTCACTCTACCAGGGACTGGCAGCAAACCTGAAGGCATACAGTTGACAGTCTCCCTGAGGGAAGCCCCAGGTATATAACATGGCCTTAAAGGAGACATTTACCACCTGGGGTATCGGATACTGAATACTGATTAATGAACCAATTGGAGCCTCTCGGAGAGTTTGAAGGGGAGACACACTGAAGGCAAGATTCTGAAGCCCAGGCACCCACAGAGAGGAGAGACGCTATCCAGACCTCATGACGTGGTAGAAGCCAGGAGGCTGAGAAAATAGTAGAGCAAGTAAGCAACAAATCAGTAAAAGCACCTTCACACTTCAATCCCAAATACCTGGCCTAGAAATTCACTTGACACTAATTTGGGAAAAGTAATATCAAACACTTTGATTCATTCTTAGAACTATTGTAGTCCCTGAATTTTTATCCTCTTCTTCCCACTTACTCTATTCAGGCTTCATTCTAGACAGTTAATGGGACAACTGTGTTAAGTACAGATTTTTAAAGCATTTATTTTAATACATAAGGACAGTGATAACTCCTCTTTTTTTCTTAAAGAATGCCTTACCTCCAGAAGCCATGGCTTTAGTTTTCTATCCAATAAAATATCAAATCCCAGGACTTCAAAGCAGACACTTTCGCTTCCTGGAGGTTGACCAGGTCTACACATTCGATACGCATGCAGGACATGAGGTTCTGCTACAATCAGGGTTTTTACCACCAATTCCTATAAGATTGTGATAAAAGAGGTGAAAATGCCTTTGTGTCTCATTTCATATATGTAAATATAAGCAGGGCCCACAAACTGGCAGCCTAGCCAAGTTTACAAAGCTCTGTGGCATCTAGCCCCTGCCACAGATCTAACTTCATTCTTCACTCTTATCCCTGCCCACTGAGCTCCTCATGCTTGCTTTGGGTTCCTCAAGTAAGTGACACTTCTTCCTATCTTAAGTCCTTTGCATTAGCTGTTCCCTCTTGTGGAATACTCTTTCCCCTATATTTGCAACTCTGGCTCTTAAGACATTCAGAAAGGCTTTCCCAACCCCCAAGTTAAAAGTAGCCACCCTTCATTTCTTACCGCACCACCACACACAGCATATAACCAGTTGATATTTTTCTTTTTACATTAGAGCAGGGACCTTGTCTGACTTATTTATAACACCATTCCCAGTGCCTACAATAGTAGCTGGCATTCAGTAGATATCCAAGTAAATCCAAGTAACTTGTTTACAAAGTAAATAACTTTGTAACAATGTAAACAATGTAAACAAGTTATTCATACTTGTTTATATGTTAAAACAAGTAAGGCAGTTGTTAAAACAAGTTAAAAACAAGTAAGGTAGGAGCATAGGCTAGCCCCATCCAGAAGAGATGAAGGTGATAGGGAGGAAAAATTCCAAGGAGAGTAAATTATTTCACAAACACCAGTATAGAAACTCTACTTAGATAAAGGATGAAAGGGCTGGAAGACAAAATCTATGAGAGTTGAGTTTCTTTATTTAGTGACGATTTTGTAGTGTATAAGTTTTATCTGAGAAGAGTGTTACAAATTAAAAGATTGGCTCTCAATATTTTCTGAGAGAAATCACATAATACTACTGGGATGAGTTATTAACCCTAATTTTTAAAAAGCTGTTTTACTGAAGTTTCAGAACAAGCTGTAGGAGAAAAGCTGTCTCACTTATTTTTGCTCAGAAGACATTGTCATTTTAACTCCCTCTCTACAGGTATAGGCAATAGGAAAAGACAGTTAAGAACCTGGCTCTAAAATCAGGATTCTTGTGTTTCTTCCTGGGTTTGTAACTTGCTAGCTGTGCAACCTCAGTCCTGTTGCTTAAACTTTGTGAGTCTCATTTTTCCTAAATATAATCTGCAAAAGGTTAATGTCAGAACAAAATGAGATGCCATGTAAAACTCTTAGCATAGTGCCCAGAGTACTATTATTGTTACTGTTATTCTATCATTCCTCTAGAATTCCACCTCATATGTCAGGTTAGACTCAAATACTCTACTACCTGGTAGAACAATATTTATTATATGAGTGATAAAAGAGAAGACAGAAGTTAACCTCACTGTTACCCAGAACCACAATGCAGTTCATATTTGAGAATAACTATCAGAGGTCCCATGAGAGGCTGTTTTCAAAACATTTTGTTCAAGGTAACAAATTCATGACAGCACCATACTATATAAAATAAATGATAAAAAGTCACTTTATATAAATCTTCGCCAATATTACTGAAACCACTTGAGAGAAGGAAAAAGTTAAAACTTTGACTGATAAGTGTCTGTATGGAACAGTATAGGCTGAGGGAGAGGGTGGGGACTGATTATTAATCAACAGACCCTGAATTACAAATATGTTTTTGCTATGTAGAAAATAACCTGCTTTTAGATTGTAAAGGCAAGTTTTCAGCAGAAGTGAAAATCAGGAGTCATATAAACAAACACAAACGAAATTCCACTACTGTTTTTGAGAATTTACAACATAATATCACTGCTTTGAAATGTGATTTGTAGATTTATACCTTAGGTATACAAAAAGCAGTAAGGATAGTTTTTTTTAATGATTATGCTCATTTTTAATCTCCATGGCTTGATTTTCTACTGATTTTTATTACTGACCAGAACAAAAGTACACGGCTCTGTTCTTCACACAGGGTATTGATGAATGCTACTTTTTATATATTGATAGTTACTTTTTGGAGAAATTGCCCCCCAAAAACAGGTTATTAAAAATAAGTTATAAATTAAATTCAGGGAATTTGTGAACTAAGACATCAAGATAAAAATTTACTGCATAATTGCTTTCTTCACCTCCTCCTGTCATTCTCTTTTTATATTATCCCATTGATTTATCTTAAACAGTTATCTATATAAAGTATACCAATTCTTAATAAAGACAGCCAATTTTCACATAATTACATAAATACAGACAGGTGTTTGACAAGATAATTATAATAAAAGTACTTGAAAAAGGTAGGTTTATTAACTGATTGTTTATAGATGATTAATATGCATTCTTACTAACATAGCCAAGAAAGATGCAAAATTTATTCACCTATAGACAAGACCATGAAATGTGTCAGAGCTTAATAGGCCCACATTGGCTATGTTTGGGTCATATCTAAAAATTATACTTCAGGTCCTAACAGAAAGTTAATTTCCATATCCTCTCATTAGTATTAGTCTTGCTTGTATACCTTCTCTTAATTCAATTGTGAGGAAAAAACGTCACTTAAAACCAATATATGTAAAGCTAACGACCCTCATTATTCTCCCTGATTCTCTCCATACATGCCTCGCCAAAGCAGCCCAACAGGTTCTACCTTTTCACAAACATGTCCCCAAAGAGCCAAATCCATATGAGGGTTACAAATGTGTACATTTGTAAAAAAAAAAAAAAAATGCCAGAGGGTATAGAAAACTTTCTTGGTCCCACTGAGCAATACACCAATTCATTGAATTACCATCAGATGGAAGATGGTATGATCTTCCATCAATGAACTATGGTCCAAAATCACTGAGTTTCACCATTGTGATGCTTCTGACTCACTATGATAGTAAACTGTCATTAGAATGGTTTTTGGAATTTCCATGAAATTGGCCTTGAGAACATAATTACATAAACAAATAAATGCAGCATTGTTATGATCCAATTTCTCATTTACATGCATTTCATCTCTCAGGAAGTTATAAATGAAAGTTAACAAATTGGTGGGTATCTGACCAAATCCAGATGACATTTTTGTTTGTTAAGTCTCAACATCTTTAAAATTTTTGAGTCCATTGCCAACATTTAAAATCATTTATGCCATTTCTGCCATTTACACATAATTTATCAACAAATTAGAAGAATAAGCCTCACTGGGCCTAAAATATCACTGGCACCAATAAGCTGGTGCTGAGTGGTGGCTACCTCCTTCAGACCTCTCCTGACTTTCAAATTATCACAGTTCCCAGAACACCCTCGTTTCTTCTATGTAGAGACCACTTCACTCCTTCTTACTTGTCTGACACCTAAGGACCTTTGGATTTATGGCCGGTGATATAGAAAGTAAGGTAAAAATGTCAACAAACAAAATAAACAAGGGTGAATAGAGTCATATGCCACATAACAGCATTTTGGTATACAACGCATAGCATATTCAACAGGGATCACATAAGATTATAATATTGTATTTTAGGGTACCTTTTCCATGTTTAGGTATACAATCTTTACCATTGTATTACAATTGCTTACACTATTCAGTACAGTAATTTTTTTTTTTTTTTGGCAACCAAATCTTGCTCTGTTGCCCAGGCTGGAGTGCAGTGGCACAATCTTGGCTCACTGCAATCTACACCTCCCGCGTTCAAGCAATTCTCCTGCCTCAGCCTCCTGAGTAGCTGGGATTACAGGAGCGCGCCACCACATCCAGCTAATTTTTTATATTTTTGGTAGAGACAGGGTTTCACCATGTTTGCCAGGCTGGTCTCGAACTCCTGACCTGATCCGCCTGCCTAGCCTCCCAAAGTGGTGGGATTACAGGTGTGAGCCACTGTGCCCAGCCTAGTACAGTAATGTTTTGTACAGTTTTGTAGACTAGGAGCCACAGACTATACCATATACAGGCTATATGATAGCCTAGGTATGTTGTGGGCTATTCCTATTCTAGGTTTGTGTAAGTACAAACTGTGATATCTGCACAATGATAAAATCACCCAAGGATGCATTTCTCAGAATGCATCCCTGTTGTTAAGCAGTAGGCTGTGTAACGGCCTGTTTTTTTCTCTCTGGTCCTCTCAATTATAGGGAACCAAGTTCAATCAACTCTTAATGAACTTTCATGGCCTGATGGTGCTTCAAATTATTGCTGAGGACAGACCGTTATAATTGTGGAATGGCATAATCTTACTGAAATATCACTCCAAAACTTAGCAACATCATGTTGATTTGCTTGAAGGAATTCTGTAAACCATTTGATGGAACGTTTGCTGCCTTTGTTCTCAGTTTCATCCCGTTCGAAACGTTCATTATGCTTGTTCACCGAGTAGTTTGTCAGATGCATGTATAACTGGGTCTGTAACAAGTAAGAACCAAAGTGGTTACCACCTATGACATCCTAGAACTGCAAAGTTTCAGAGGAAAAATAGACACTCAAAGACTAAAAAAAGTTTTAAAGTTTAAACTATATAGATGAACAATTTCATGATTATTTAGATAATATCCCAATTAAATGGAATGGCACATTTCCCTTAAAAGGGTTGAGAATGTAATCATCTACAGAGTTACTTTACATATTATTCAAACTATGTCTACCATTAAAAAGTATCAAATTAATAAGAATATAGAGTAATTAAAATGTGAAACTACATATTGCTAAGCAAGAAAAATGATCTGAGTTTGTTCTTGTTAATTTGTTTTTAATGTTTTTGGCTCTGAGAGTTTTCACTCAAATCTGTTTTGGGAAAGGAATTTTCTGAGAGAGTATTCTATGTCTTTTTCAAGAAAAATAAAAAATGAAAACTCAAGTAAGTCACATAGAGAGGCAGGACTACCAAACACAACCTCTGCACACCCATACTGAGTAGGAGGCCCCTTTAGCTTGGTACCAGAGTGCACTTACAGTCAGCAGACAGAAGGTACCACATAATACTGTGCGGATGTCCAGTACAGTATCGTGCTCCATACTGGAGCTCTACGTTTTTGTCTCGTTATAATCTTAAATTTGTTGATACTATTTTCCTTAAATTGAAAAAGAATTCAAAATTTAAAACTCCTCATAATTGTCAATTAATATATATCTAATGCCTTATCAAGCTAACACAAGCATTCATAAAAATCTATCTTTAATTCCTACCCTCCTCATGATCCTAAAGATTACTTTAGATAGCAAAGTTACATCACAATTAAAATATACTTCATTCACATGATTATTATTTTGATTTGTTAATAGCCAACTATATTCATGTCATATTTTATTTTTGCTGCAGTTCCTTAGGCCTATGGCATTGAAATCTTTGAAGCAAGAAGGCAGAAATGATAATTTGAGTACATATTGTTTATTAATCCATGTGCCTACCACTAATTAAGAATTTATTTTTTTCATTCATTAAACAATATTTAAGGAACACCTACTATCTGCAGCAGTCTCTGCTGGGCACTGTGGATACAAAGACAACAAAATAAACAACAGTCTCTATCCTTAGAAACAGGAAAAGCTTTAAATTAAATGATACTTAAAAGAAAAAGCATAAATCTTATGCTTACCTAATTTTAAGCGCTTAATTTAAAGAAAAAGGAAATTAATCAAGCTGGGGCACTTCCTAGTTTCCAAAATACAAATTTTCTTAACTTCTAAAAAGAGATTTGGAAAATAATCTTGTAAGGAAGTCTGTATTTGGCAAGAATTCCTTAAAATTAATAATACTAACACCACCACTAGCTATTCTAGTGAAAAATTAAGTAAGGAAACTTTGTATTTTTCTTAAACAGTATCTTTGTAAATGGACTGGAAATTCCACAACTTCACATTTACCTTGACAAAAATAGGCATCTAAGCAGTTCACTGCCAGTTAGTCATTTGCAAGAAATAGAACCAAAAGCAGCTATGAACCATACAGCAATCTGCAAGGATTGGCCAACCACTACATTGGTAGCAAAAATGGAATGTTTATTATATTTAAATGTTTGAAATTCTGTCTTATACTCTGCTTATATGTAGTTGATGAACATTTAATTCTTATAGAAATAATACATATATAAAATACATGCTCACTATTTTAAAAATTTGAAATAGGAAGAAGGAAAAAATACGTAGTAAGCTGCCATCCAGAAACAACCAATGAGAGCACTTTGGTTTAATTTTTCTAGTGTTTTTTTCTAAACTTACCTTTTACATAACCATGGTCTCACTTTACAGACACTTGTGTATTTCACTTTTTAATATTTTTCATATCTCAACCTAGATATTCAATCACGAAATTCTAGAGATCTATGAGTGATATAGACATTTATGTAAGAGAACATCTTTTTTCTATATATGTAAAAACCAAAGCCAGGAGCTTATGTGATTCAAAAGCACATACAAAATGAGACCTAGAGGCCACACTTCCTTTTTCTCAATCTCTCATTGAGATTAATCCCACTGAATTTAAGCTAATGATATACACATAGGACATTAGAATAAAGCACTTTATCACCCAAAAGAGCTTCTTTCCAATACTATCAAAAGATCACTCCCACCTTACACATATATAATCCACTCTTACCCATGCCAATTATTTAAAGTATAATCTATGTATTGACAAGTCTCAAATTATGTTTGTAGTTCAGAAATGTCTTCTGAACTTCAAACTTATACTGTATAATCAAATGTCTACAGAACAGATCCACTTGGAGGTCACACAGGCCTTTAAACTGAATACATCCACTTTCCACAAAACCTTTAATAGTTCCTGTATTCCCTTATCACCATTCCCTAATACATCATCCATCAGATGTCAGAAACCTGAGTTTTATTCTTGATTTCACTTTCCCTTTCTCTCATTCCACAAATCCAACCTGTGACCATATTATATCAACGTTATCCATGTTATCTCAAATATATCTCAAATCCATGCTCTTATTCTTGGTCCGGACCCACTGCTACTATTTCAATTTAAGTCCTTTTTCCTTCCATATGTGGTCAGACTAGAATACTTTACATGTTATTCAAAATATATGTAACTTCTTGTCTCTCTGACTCTAATCATTTCCATCCATCTCCACCTCCATCTCACATTCCAGACCAGGGGACATTCCTTCTTTTGTTTGTGTAAAACCCTTCAATCCTTCCTTTTATCTTAAGTTAAATTCTAAAATCCTAGACAAGGCCTACAGAGCCTTAAGGGATCTGGCTTCTAGGACTCACCATCCTCATCTCTGAACAGTCACTCCTTCTTATTCTATACTTCAGCCAAACTGACCTTGTCTGCTTTCTCCAGACATGCCACACTCTGTCTTACCTCTGAGCCATTCTTTTGCCTGGAGCTCCATCCAACCCTACCCTGCACCCGAATCTGGCTAACTCCTCATTATTCAGATTTCAATTTATAAAACACTCCCTCTCTAACCTTTATCTCCAACTGGGTTATGTGCCCCTGCTATGCACTGCCATAGCACCTTCAGTTTCTTAGACCATCACACTTACCATCAGATATTATAATTGCTTATTTTATTTTCTGCCTCCCCACTAAACTGTTGCTTCTGTGAGGTCAAGCACTGTATCTGTCTGGTCACTGTTTTTTTAAAAACTAGCACAATGCCCAAAATGTGGTAGAGTTCAAACATCACTTGGTGATTGGCTATATCTAGACCTTATAACCTTTAATAATGTTTCTTTCTTTTAACTTCTTTTCCTACGAAAGGTTTGACAGTTTCCTTATTCTTCCTTTGCCAGGTTTACAACATTTTTCATTTTACTGAACATAGTACCATTTATGATCAGCCATTATTTAATGTTGAAAAAATGACCACATTTAATGGAGTTAATTGTGTGCATAATATTGGGGAGAACAGTAACCAGGTCTTTGACAAGTTGGAAAACAATTAATTGTAATTTTAACTATAGTTAGTTACATCCAAAAATAGGTTTAGAGGTTAACTAAAGTTTAAGTATGCATAATAAATTATAATTTAACTTTTATAAGCTACAAATTACAGTTATTATTTTCATGATAAATTTAGCTATAACTTTTATAAATATGTTATGGCTGCACAAAAAAGTCTTTATTGAAAAATATCTACACAAAGCTCCATTTAACAGACTTTAAAATGCACACTGAAACTACTCATTTGTCTCAACCTCACATTGGTCAATGTAAGTTGACAGCCTTACTTCTCTTTTATTGCAACAGAAATTAATAACTACTTTCTGATAACTTTTGCTTTTCCGTTTCATATACTTTCTCCCACGTTCAACATGTTCACACCCTACGTGTTATACAAAGCCTGCTCAAATGTCACCTCCTCCATGAGAAGCTGAACACAAACTGCCCCAACACAGCTCCAAAACACTTAATCTGTACTTCTCCATTGCATGCTAGTATCATTATTATACTGAATCAAGAATCATTGCATATTAGTATCATTTATTATATAGTCATTTCTATACAGGGCCACTGCACACAGATGTTTGCTTTGAAATCCAGCCTTGTGCTCACAGCACAGAGAGGGTACTTTTTCCCAGTCAGCCTTCAATTAGCAGATACCTTTATTTTCTAATGTCCACAAAGCTGCTTGTAAGTTAAAAGCAATCTTACATATGCACACAATTCTTCTAGACCACAAAACCCGAGAGCAGGAACTTTCATTCATACAATCTATATGCCTAATGGAAGCTTTAAAAGGTATATGTTGAACATCCATTTATTCTAGGTCAATTTGAGAAAGGGAGTTTATTAATCTATTACGAAAGCTCTAAGCATTTCCCTTTACAAGTGCAGAGAAAGGGTAAAGTAATATATTTTATAGGAAAAAAGTTGAATGAAAACATAAGTTCTGTCTGGTATCACTTACCAAATTGGACTCATTAGGTGGAATGTACTTCTCTGTACCCATTCGCACAAGTCCATCATGATAGAGAAATATTTTTAGTGGATCACACGATGTAACCAGAATATAAATTCGTAAGTCAAACTTGTAACCTTCCATTAGGAAAGGCTTTTCAATGTATTCTTGAACAATCAAATGATCCTGAGATGGAAGTTTGTCACCATTTCTTATCAAAGAAATCCTATGTTTAAAGAAAAAAATTAAAAGAATGATTTGACATAGAGCAAGATGTTTAAAAAGTTACAGATATACTCAAGTGGAAAATAGTGGAGTAAGGGACTCCAAAAGTCTGTCCCTCCACAAAAGCAATGAAGAGCAAAAGAAATCATAGGAATCAACTTTGTAACCCCACAAACTAAGCAAAGGCTTGCAGCAAATGGAATACTTAACTAAGAAAAAAACAGCTGGATCTGTGCCAAAGAGCTTTGTAACACTTTAACTTAATCTAGTCCCATCATCCACTCACAGCTCAGCGGCAGCCTTGAACAGCCTCATTTTCAATACTAGTACTGGTCCTGGACTGGGTAGAATGGGCTATTCTTATGGTTGGTTGTTTTGACCTGTCTGGTGGCTTCCTGGAGGACCTCAAAAGGCTTGCTTTCATCTTGCCTAACTTGGAACTTTACCAGTACTGAGGCAACTACTTTCAGAGACAATTGTTGGAAACATTTACTGTCTAGGTTGTCGAGGGTAACAGGTGGGCAGACAATAGACCAATTAAAAAGACTGGGAGGAAGGGCTGAGCAATGAGAATCTTTGAAACTTTGAAAAGCTCTGACATATTCCCAGGAATCTAGATGACCAGTTACATGCCCAAGGTTAGCAGCATGCTCAAGAAAGACCCGAGAAGGCCCTAAGCTGTCCCTTCTGGCTAACCATCAGACTCTGTACAAGCAGGAAATTAAGGCTAAGGCAGAGTTGTAAATTATTTGTTTGCATGCTGAAGGCATGTCCCAGCAATCACACACACAGTCATCTATTGAGAGCTTTTTTGTTGTTTGTTTTGCTCTGTTTAAGGAAATCTCTGTCCAATTATTAGCTGACCACTGAGCTAACAGAACAGGAACTTCAGTGGCCATACACAGCAAAGAACACAGACTACAACTACTACAATGAGCTGCAACAACAAATTACATAGAGGGGGAGAGTCTGATTTCTAGAATTGCTATAGTATAATACTCAAAATGTTCAGTTTTCAACAAAATATTATGAGGCATGCAAAGGAAAAAGAAAGTATGGCCCATATACAGGGAAACTATCAATTAATAGAAACTGTCACGAGGAAGCCCAGACATTGGGCTTACTGGATAATCAACTATTTAAAATTTATTCAAAGAGCTAACAGAAACCATGTATGAAGAACTGAAATAAACTATGAGAACAGTGTCTCATTAAATAGGGAATATTAGTAGTGATAAAAAATTAAGGAAAAATAAAGGAACCAAACAGAAATTTTAGAGTTGAGAAGTACAATAACTGAGACAAAGAAATTCACTAAAGGAGATAAACAGTATACTTGACAAGGCATAAAGAGAATCAGAAAACTTGAGGATAAGCCAACTGACATTATCTAGTCTGAGGAACAGAAAGAAAAAAGAAGAAAAATGAAGAGAGCCTACAAAATCTGTGAAATACCATCAAGCACAGCAACACACACATAATAGGAGTCTCAGAAGGAGAGAAGACAAAGAAAAAAATTCAAAGAATATTTGAAGAAATACTGGCAAAAAACTTCCCAATTTGATAAAAACATTAATCTACACATCCAAAAACCTCAATTACCTCCAAGTAGGATAAACTCAAAGAGATACATATCAAGATATACTATAATCAAATTGTCAAAGAACACCAGAAAGGTGACTACTCAGGTAAATATAAAAGGTCTGGCTGGGCACGGTGGCTCATACCTGTAATCCCAGCACTTTGGGAGGCTGACGCACGTAGATCACCTGAGGTCAGGAGTTCGAGACCAGCCTGGTCAACATGGAGAAACCCCATTTCTACTAAAAATACAAAAATTTGCCAGCCATGGTGGCATACGTTTGTAATCCCAGCTGCTCAAGAGGCTGGGGAAGGAGAATCACTTGAACCTGGGAGGCGGAGGTTGCAGTGAGCCAAGATCACACCACTGCACTCCAGCCTGGGTGACTGAGTGACAGAGTAAGACTCCATATCAAAAAACAAAAAAGTCTCTCTTATTATAGTTTTGGTTTTTAACTCCTCATTTTTCCTAATGAATTAAAAGACAACTGCTTAAAACAATAGTTATAAATCTATGCCAATGGACACAGAAGGTGCAGAGATATAATTTGTGACAATAACAACATAAAGGGAGTAAATCTATACAGGAACAAAGTTTTTATACACTACTGAAACTAAGTTGGTATTAATATAGACTGGATTATTATAAATTAAGATGATAATGGTAATTCCAGGGTAATCATTTTTTAAAACTCAACAATACATAGTAAAAGAAATGACAAGGGAATCAAAATGTCACAGAAGAAAATATCTATTTAACACAAAACAGGACAATACAGAGAAATTGAGGAACAAAAACTACAAGATACATAAATCAAGTGGCAAAATGGCCTAAGTAAATATTTCTTTTTCAGTAATTACATTAAATGTAAATAGATTAACTCTCCAATAAAAGGCAGAGCTTGGCAGAATGAATTTTTAAAAAACATGGTCCACCAATATGCTGTCTACAAGAGACACCCTTTAAAGTCAAAGACTCAAATAGATTGAAAGTGAAAGGATGGAAAAGATATTGCAATAAAACAGTAACCTGGAGTGGCAAAATTGTTATAAGAGACAAAGAATCACATTATATACTGATTTTTTAAAAGTCAATTCCTCAAGAATATGTAACAATTAGAAACATTTATGTGCCTAATAACAGAGCTCCAAAATACATGAAGCAAACACTGGTAGAATTGAAGGGAGAAATACTTCACCAATATCAGCTGGATTCTTCAATACTCTACTTTCAATAATGGACAAAATAACTAGACAGAAGATTAGCAAGGAAACAGATACAATTCAATAGATGAGAGGGGTGTTCTTTACCTAGGTACTACTGCATTACATGAGATAAACCCTGGGAACACATAATGCCCTTTCAGTTATCTGCTTTTCCAGTTATTTGTTTATATTGCCATCAAAATAAATTAAAAGATTATTATTTATGTTTTAATATCAAATATAAGTATATAAATATAGATATTTTAATATTAAATTTTTAACATTAAAATTGAGAAAAATGTAAAAAATCAATTCCTTACCACTAGAAACATTCCTTTAATGCTAACACAGAGACAGCCAACTCAGCATTAAGCAATTGGTATAAAATTCCCATTAATACTATTAGTTAAAAATTACCAAAGCACATTTGCAAGTAATTTATGATTGGATTATTAAGTTATGATTAAAAGTTAAAAGAAAAATTTTGAACAATAATTTACCTGGTAGCTATATTTCCAAATATCTTTTTTCCTACAGCATTTTAAATTAAAATGACTCAAGTGCATTTTTTTTTTTTTTTTTTTTTTTGACAGAATCTCGCACTGTCGCCCAGGCTGGAGTGCAGTAACCTGGAGCGCGATCTTGGCTCACTGCAAGCTCTCCCTCCCAGGTTCACACCATTCTCCTACCTCGGACTCCTGAATAGCTAGGACTACAGGCGCCCGCCACCACACCTGGCTAATTTTCTGTATTTTTAGTAGAGACGGGATTTCACCATGTTAGCCAGGATGATCTCAGTCTCCTGACCTCGTGATCCGCCTGCCTCGGCCTCCCAAAGTACTGGGATTACAGTCGTAAACCACCGTGCCCGGCCAAGTGTATTTTATTAAAAGCAGCCTCAGCCACATTTTCTTCGAAAAAGTACATTGCAGAAAACTAACATAAGCAAAAGGAAACAAGAATATTACTTGCACATTCTATTCTCAGTTAACATGTCTAGTTCTTGAAACTTCAGTTTAAAATGTGTTCCACTCATTTTTAATCCAATTACCATGGCTACATAAAGAAAAAATTTATTTAAAGGCAAAGAAGATACATATTTTCCTTCAAGATTTCTAGCTATGAAAAGAATAACTCCCTTTTCATTTCTTTCTCCAAGTCAGTTGTAGCCCTACTGTAGCAACTGATTTTACTCTCCAAGTCTATTGAAATTATTATAAATGTGAGTTTTATGTTTTAGAAAAAAACACAAAATAGCTTTTTCCCCTTATATTTTGTTATCTCCTATTAAAGCCTCACAACCTGTTGATTAAATTTTTTAACTGAATTACAGAAGCCTGTGGGAGAGTTTAAAAGAACAGAGATCATTAAATATTTGGTTCCAAAAATGCAACAGTTAGAAACTTATTTCATTATTTTTTCATGTTGGTACTCAACCATGAGTAATTATGCACATTTATTCTCCCTACTCCCAAATTTTTTTTATTTTTATATATTCCAAATAAAAGCAAACCTACCCATGACCCATTGCACCATTAGCTGGTTTCACTATAAAAGTTTTCTGCTTCCGTTTTTTCTTCAATTCTTTCACATAATTTTGGAATTGAGTATATTCAGCAGGGAAGATCCATGTTCGAGGAACGAAGGTATAATCCAGAGGCCGAGACTTGATCATTCTGTAAATCAGAGATAATAGGAAAAATAATTTCTATTCAAACTTGTATATATTTTCTTTCTCTGGGCTACTGATATTTGCCACAAAGATTTAAATTTTCTCCATTCCTTCACTTACTTATTCATTGATTCATTCATTCAACAAATGTCTATTGAGCACCTATTAAGTGTTAGACACTATTCTGGACCATGGATACATCAGTGGAAAAAAAAAAAACTTGCCCTAATATGTACTAATTTACATATTAGTATATCAAACTTTTTTTTAGAGTACACACTATTTGCTAGGTACTGGGGATAGTAAGATAAATGAGTATCATCTCTGCTCCCAAGGAATATATAGATAGGCTATTAATATTAAACAGTGTGATAGGTACACTAAAGGCATATAAGGCAAGGTAACATGTAGGAGTCAGTAACTGTGCCTCAGGGATGGGAGTAGGGAGTAGGGAATTGTTCAGACAGATACTATTTATATTGCTTCTTTACAAATAATTTTGAGTCTCTGGGTCACCATAGGGAACAGTTTTTGATTACCTTTTATACTACCATTTTTTAGAGTCAGAAAGTTTACTAAATCTCTGTGAATAATCTTCTTTTAAAAAAAATTCTCAGTTTATCACTCAACTTTCTTAAACTTTAAAAAAAGGCAAAAAACCTAGCCAACAGGAATATAAACTGCATAAAAATTTTTCAGTTTATTAAGTAAAAGACTGGGGTACTTATTATCAGCTTTTCCATGAAAGTAGATTGCTCCTCTAAATATTGGTTGCAGAGATAAATATCTGTGCATGTATATCCCTGGGTGAGCATATATACATGTGTCTTTGAGTAAGTGTGTGCATACATGTACCTAGTACAATCCCTGGCACATAGTAAATGCTCAATCACCAATATGAAAACACACAGAAACACACACACACACACACACACACACACACACACGGCATATAAGGCAACGAATTAGTTCCTGCAAAATTTAACTGAAAATAAACAAGTATCTCTTAGATGACACATACAGATAACTCTTACATTTAAACGAAAAACTCTGTTACTAAAGAGGCAGCAAGTTGCAGTAAAGAGGCCTGAGATTCTGGAGACTGATTCTTACCCACCTCTGCTATTAACAATTTGCTTGAGTTTGTGCAAGATATTCATTTATCTGACCCTCATTTACCTCCTCTGCAAAGTGGAAGACTAGAACCAGAGACATTCTAAGACCTTTCTAGCTCTAAAATTCTATCACTCTCATCTAAATATCATTTCAAATCAATGTAACCTTGTGAAAGATACCACTACAGTATTCATATTATAAATTTTGAACAGGTCTTCTCCATTACAAGAAAATAAAGATTACTTGGTCATATTTCTTGCTAAGAAATCCTTTCTACAGATCTCCCCCATTCCTGGAAAATGGTTGATCCTCTGGAAAATAAAAAGGTAAATATTAATATTATCAGCAAATTAATTATATTCACGTATATGACAATGCAATATCCATCCTTTGAGTTTTGTTTTAATAAACTGCCAATTATTAATCTAAAAGATTTAATGACCTATAGTGAATTTGTAGAATTAAAGAGTATGGTAATCAGAGAATAAAACTACAAAATTTTAAAGAAATCACAAAAGAATATTTACATAGATAGTAAAGTTATAATTTTCTAGGTTGAATAGTGATAATATCCAAATTACTTTTGTTATTCTAGATGCACTATATTCACAGACATCAGCACTGGTAAAAATGACTTATTTGCTCACTACAGTCAATTTTATATTACATTCTAAACTAATAAATGAAGAAGGTCTATACAAACTGTCAATTCTCTAGAATTCCTTATATTCAGCTTTTTAGTTTGAGGTCTATTATCTTCTGAATATAAGTTTGTATTATGTTCTAAAAATAAAAGAATGAAACCAGATTACATATAGCTGACCTCACAAGGTATTTCTGCATCCTGGTCTCCCTATGCAATCTATTCTACAACTTTAAGTGCAATGTAAAGTACCATCTTAGGAAAAGGGTATTTTTTTGGTTGTTATTGCTTGTTTTTTGAGATGGAGTCTTGCTCTGTTCACCAGGCTGTAGTGCAGTGGCCCGATCTCAGCTCACTGCAGCCTCCACCTCCTGGGTTTGAGCGATTCTCCCACTTCAGCCTCCCGAGTAGCTGGGACTACAGGTGGCGCCACCACGCCCAGCTAATTTTTCTATTTTTAGTAGAGACGGGGTTTCACTATGTTGGCCAGGAAGGTCTCGATCTCCTGACCTCGTGATCCGCCCGTCTCGGCCTCCCAAAGTGCTGGGATTACAGACGTCAGCCACCGCGCCCGGCCAGAAGAGGTTTTCTCTATTGATTCTTCCCTAAAGATAGAAAGAGGTTAAAACTTAAGTCTGCAAAAGATGCAGGCTTCATGCAAAGTGTCAATACAACTGGATAGAAACAAAACAGGCTATTCAGGTGAGTTAGAATT
Organism: Theropithecus gelada; assembly: GCF_003255815.1. NCBI lineage: Eukaryota > Metazoa > Chordata > Mammalia > Primates > Cercopithecidae > Theropithecus > Theropithecus gelada. The sequence goes on from NC_037668.1 coordinate 111,893,399, forward strand.
GAAATTTAATAAGGTAACAGATTAAGAACCTATCTAAAAAAATTATGGTGGAATCCATATAACTTTCCTCATACGACTAACTGGTCATGATTAATTTCCTACCTGATAATTTTGCAGCTCTGATATTTTCTCCTGCTGAACAGCAGAATCACACCATATAAGATTACTTGTTTCATCCTCATCTGGAGTTTTCATAAATCCCATTTCATCTATTACTAAACGAACTGCAAGCAAACAGTTAAGTTAAACCAAAATTAAAATACTTCTGAAATATATTCATTGCAGAAACATTTTTCTATATAAATTTTAGTTCACAGTATTTCATTTGAAAAATATTAGTTACAGCATAACCTTATTTTTAGTTACAACAGTTTTATCTAGGGCCAAATTATACTCAGTAGTAACTGAGAACTGTTTTTCGGTTGCACCCAAAATCCTTCCTTTCGATCTTCTCAGGTTTAACAGGTACACAAAACTGCCAAAGGGTTTAGTGATTATTTATGGCACAAGGAAAACACACACAGCTGAGACAATACCTCTACTCAGGAAAATGTACTTTTTATAGCTTTTTTTACAACCTTAGGTTAAGTACAAAAGAGCAAAGGTAAAAATATCCCCTGATTATCAAACCTATGCCATACTTTCCACCTCCCTAGTTCAAATTATTTTTAGAGCTTAAAATCAACTCATCTGTGTTTACTTAGGACATGAAATAATAAAGCAATATTCACAGGAGAGATTTGGATTTGGTTCTCCACTGCTCCCAACCCTCTAATCCTAGTGAAAACGTTTATGCTCAGAGGAACATTTCCTTTTTAGTACAAACTATTCATGTGTTCCTCTCCGATCTAGATTTTACAATTAACATATTGGCATTTTTCTTCCATTGAATTTCAAGTGTGGAATAAAGATAAGTAGAAGACTTCAGGTAATTTGTGGTTTCCAACAGAATCCTGAGTCTTAACAGAATGGTGTAGTCCCAGGTGACAGTGTACAATCACAAGAGTTGGGGAAAGGAACATTCCTCTCTGTCACAGACCACCATGCAGCTTTGGCATCCTGAGGACTCAGCAGCTGCTGTGCCACCTACAGTTCATGTACAGAGCAAGGGCAATAGCAACACAGACTAGGAGACTTCCTTACCTGGCTCACAAGCAAAAACAATAACAAATTCAGAAGAGCATGTCAGGAGCACACCTGTTCCTGAGTATATGAGAGACACTGCCTGCACCGTCTCAAAGATACCTGGGAAGACCTTGGTGAGATAAACGGAACTCCTGGCAGTTAGGTTTAGAAGGAACGTAGGCTGGGCGCAGTGGCTCATGCCTGTAATCCCAGGACTTTGGGAGGCCCAGGCGGGCAGATCACAAGGTCAGGAGATCGAGACCATCCTGGCTAACATGGTGAAACCCCGTCTCCACTAAAAATATAAAAAAATTAGCCAAGCGTGGTGGCGCGCACCTGTAGTCCCAGCTACTGGGGAGGCTGAGGCAGGAGAATGGCATAAACCCGGGAGACTGAGCTTGCAGTGAGGCGAGATCGCGCCACTGCACTCCAGCCTGGGCTACAGAGACTCCGTCTCAAAAAAAAAAAGAAGAAAGAATGCAATGTGATACTTAAATTTGGGTATTTACATATACACAAACCCATGAGGCTGGGAACATTCAGGTTACATACGAATATTGGAAAGATCCATTTTTTCTTTACATTCATAAATTCAAATTTGTCAGGTCAGTCATCTATAAACCTATTTTATTATGAAATTCAAAGCTTGGAGAGCTGACAAAATTAAACTTCAAAGAAAAATACAATGCCAAGTCCCTTTTTTCAGCTAAGCTGTCTAATCATACTAGTGTTTGAACTGAAATTTTAGAAATCAATTGGGATCTTTTTAAGGACATCATCCTCTACCGCACAGAAAAAGAATCCTTCTAACATGTTAGAAATTTTATAGAAGGCGTTTAAAAATCCATTATATAAAAGATAGTTATCTCTCTGGATTTCTACATTGTTTTTAACACCATATCAGTTTTTCCAGCAATTATGAGAATCCCATGATTGATTTTAAGCAAACCTACCAATTTCAAACTTTGTCCCGGCAACATTTGCTGTAATGGTTCCCTTCTTTTTCTTCTTTCTGACTTTCCTTTTCATTGTGCTTTGATAAGGTAATTCTGTATTCAAATCCAGGGGACAGGGTCCCTGAATAACTTTAAAAAAATGTAAAATAATCACATAACACTGAAATAACAAAAATCTATACCAGACAACACAAATACCACCCCCGCCCCACATCAAGCGAAAATGATAAATTCTGGTACTTTAAAAAGTTCCCAATTAATTTTTAATACTTTAAAAAAAAATAACAGTAGTGATGTAAAACACCTCCATACTTCATAACATAGTTAAGTCAATTTCCCTACCTCCTTCTTGAGGCAGAGATGGCATTATTGCCTGTGCTGATTAGCAAGCAGTGCGTGCTGCTGTACCAAGCTCTCAGGAAATCTGGAAATTCCACATTAGTCTAAGTAGGATATGGCCCCAAATCACTGAAAGCTCTTATCATATTATCTTGGTAGAATCCTCAGATTTCAGGATACCAAAGTTATGGGATAACAAGGTACCTGGAGTGATTTTAAAACAAGGTCATTTAGAAAACAACTTTTTTGAAATTTTTTTCATATATGCCAAGACTATTCTTTTTAAAAGTCAAGTAAGGTGAAAGTTAATGTGTTCAATCAACAAATAATTGTGAATCAGTTTATTAAACCTTATGCAAAATGCCAAGTGATGGTTTCCTATCCTCAAAGAATGCATAGTCTAGGGGAAGTTTTATTAAGTCACGTGTCACATGTATATTCAATAAATAATATACCACACACAAACAATAACAGCAATAACAATATTCACTACTATTTATTGAACACTTACTATCTTAGGCATTTATATTATACCATTTAATCTTTCAAAAAACCTGTAAGGTAGAAGCTTTTAAGTTGAGCTTTGAAAGGACAAATTATTTTGTGTATCTTTACAAAGAAAATTTCAACACAGAGATTAAAATGAAGATCCTTCTAATGTCAATGTCAGAATTTCTTATTTAGAAACCCAAACAACCTTCAAACCAATGCCTGAAGCACTGCTTTTAATATGAGACAGTGAAAAGTGCCAGGCAGGGTAGAGGTCACATGTTGACAGAATGCAGAGAAGTGATTCCTTTACAAGGGAGTATGGGGGATAACTTAATAAAGTAAACCACATCTTGAATTGTGCCTTAAAAAATGAGAACAGTTTTGAAGGACAGAAAATGGGCGGGGTCATTATTGTGATGATTTTATTCAGGCACACAGAGGAATGCAATAATGAATGAACTAATTTGATCTGGCTACATCTCAACATGGCCGACAGTACACTTTGCTTGTATTTTCATTGTAAACATATGAATGTAGGCATTTATGCCCTAACAACACTATATTGCTTAGTCTGTACTATCAACTTTCCAATTTCTCCTTCCTATTGTAAGAATCCTTCAGTTCTTGTAAAATATCTATAAACACAATGAAAAATGACAAAACTAATTATGATAAGCAAAGGTATAATATCAACACCTTTATTAGATGTTCAGGTTTATCAGAAATTCAGAAACATCCAACATTCAGCTACATAAAATGTGACTCCTATATCACCCCAAATATTCATTATTATTAATGTTTCCATATTAAAGAAAATTTAGGGTTTTATTTGTTCTCAGGTATCATTTTTACTAAAATGATTCTCTAGTATAATTCAATATCAAAACTGGGGAACTTTTATATATTACAGACCAACTGTAGGTAGACACTCTATTAAGCCTTTTAAATATTTTATCTCATTAACAAACTTTAGGTATCATTTCTCCCTATTTTCCAGATATAGAAACTAAGGCTAGATAAGTTAAATAAATCAAGGTAACACAGCTAAGAAATAGAAAACTTAGACTATAAATCCAATTCTAATTATTCTATTCAGTAAGCTCCCCTATTTTCAGACCCCATGCTAACATAATATATAGACATATGAGAAGTTTGCAACCCTACTGCAGTACATGCCACAAGATACGGCTATATTCTGGGAATCTGCAATACTTCAAACAGTGAATTCACAGTAAAACATCTCTAAACTGATATCAGCTCCCAATATCAAGCTGGAAACAGACTAGATCACTTCTCAGAATAAAAGAAAGGAGTAGTGTAGCTTAGTTCCGTTTCTTTCTGGAGGCTCTTTGAAACCTCAGGGAAGTAACTATTTGAGTTTACAAGTTTTTTGTCCAACATCTTGTTACTGGAGTAAACAAAGATCCCCTTTACAGTAACAGAATACTTATTACATTGAAAGTAGGTGACAAAGTCAACAAGACTTTGAAAACAATGTTTGCCTAACTATACTAGATTCTAAAAACTAATTTGTTAATTTTTGACTTAAATAATAAGCCAAATGACTGACTTGTACAGAGTTCAAAACAAGAACTTTTATCCCTTCCCCAAGGCATACAGGAATCTAAAGTTCTTAAAATTATACTATCCATGTATGTGCTTTACTTAATTCCATTTACGCTTTAGTCAAAGTGCTTTAACAAACTCAAGGACTTCATTCAACCATGGCAATTCTAATCAGCTTTATTCTAAGCAAGACATGTGAGATGACAGATTTATCCAACCACTCAGTTGAAACCATAGTTACCTACTTTCCAAAAGCAGAAAACATGTTTCAGTTACTTCTGAAATGCTTTAAGCCAATGGCTTCTCAACCTTGGCTGCAAAGCAGAATTGCCTGAGTGAGGAGCTTTTGAAAATCCTGCTGCGCAGGCCACACCCCAGAACCCAGTGGGGCCCACCCATCAGCATTTTTAAAACTCTTCACGTGATTCCAGTGCAGCCAAGGCTGAGAACCTCTACTGCAGGCACGCGATGACAATGAAACAAATAATAGCTAATTATAACAACACAAGAAATTATAAGGAAAAAAGTAAAAGAAAACTCATAACTTTTTTTAAAAGACCAAATAGGTAAAAATTACCTAGAAAAATCCTGTTTTCCTATCTAGTTCAAAAAAACAGACTGAGAAAAAAAATTCGAAGGCGAGCACAAAATGATTTTTAATTTAAAGAAACAATTTATTTACAAAAGGAATCAATTTTCCAAAATTTCAAGCAAATGTTAACACTGAACATAGAACTGCCAAGCACCAACAGATAGACAAAAGTGAAACAAAACCAAAATAACTCCAGTACATTCGTGCTAGAGTATCATTTCTTCCCTATTCTTCCGTTAAGCTTCTACCACACTTAAACTCCACATAAAATACCACTTTTTCCTGAAAGCTTTCTCTGATTATATCTGAAGAAACTCATTTCTCCCTCCTCTGGGCTATCAGAGACCTTATTTTTACCCCTATCACAATCACCTGCCAAAAAGATGGTTTCCTTCCATCTTGTTCACTCCTCCGTTCCCATGTCCTAGAATAGTGACTCATAGTGTTCAATAAGCACTTGTTAATGCATGCTATGGTTTGAATATTTGTGTCCCCCAAAATTCATGTTGAAACATAGTCCCCAATGAAACAGTGTGATGAAGTAGGACCTTTAGAAGGTGATTGGGTCCTGAGGGCTACTTCCTCATGAATGAGATGGACTTTATAATCAAGGCTTCACACAGCATTAAACCTTTCCATCCCTTCTACCATGAGAACACAGCATCCATCTCCTTCAGAAGGTGCAGCAACAAAGTACCATCTTGGAAGCAGAAACAGCAGCCCACACTGTCAATGAACCTGCCACCACCTTGATCTGGACTTTCCAGCATTCAGAAATTTGAGAAATAAATTTCTATTGTTTATAAGTTATCCAATTTGTGGCGTTTTGTCATAGCAGCACACACGGGCTAAGACAGTGAGTTAATAAATTAGTTAATTAGCCAGGCACCATGGCTCATGCCTATAAATAATCCCAACACTTTGGGAGGCCGAGGCAGGAGGATCACTTGAGACCAGGAGTTTGAGACCAGCCTGAGCAACATCTCTACAAAAATTTAAAAATCAGTCAGGCATGGTGGTGCCTGCCTGTAGTCCCAGATACCTGGGTGGCTAAGAAGGAACGATAGCTTGAGCTAGGGAGATCAAGGCTGCAGGAAGTTGTGTTCTTGCCACTGCACTACAGCCTGGGCAGCAGAGCAAGACTCTGTCTTAAAAAAAAACCAATCAATCAATTCATGAGAGCTGAGAGAAAAAAGAAATAGTCATGGAGCTCTGAGAAGCAAATACATACAATTTACAATATATTACTTTTCACTTTTAAAAAATGTTATTTATGTATTTTATTTTATTCATTTATAGTTTTTTAGAGACAATCATAGCTCACTGTAATCTTGAACTCTTGGGCTCCACAATCCTCCTGCTTCAACCTCCCAAGTAGCTGGGACTACAGGTGTACACCACCACAACTGGCTTTTATTTTTATTATTATTATTATTATTATTATTATTATTATTATTTTAGAGATGGGGTCTCACTATGTTGACCAGGCTGGTCTCAAACTCCTAGCCTCACGTTATTCTTTCACCTCAGCCTCCCAAAGTGCTGAGATTACAGGCATGAGCCACCGCGTCTAGTTCACTTTTTTTTTTTTTTTTTTTTGACACAAAGTTTCACTTTTATTGCCCAGGCTGGAGTGTGATGGCGCAGTCTCGGCTCACTGCAACCTCCGCCTCCCAGGTTCAAGTGATTTTCCTGCCTCAGCCTCCCAAGTAGCTGGGATTACAGGCATGCACCACCACGTCTGGCTAATTGTTTTGTATTTTTAGTAGAGACGGGGTTTCTCCATGTTGATCAGGCTGGTCTCGAACTCCTGACCTCAGGTGATCCACCCGCCTCGGCCTCCCAAAGTGCTGGGATTACAAGCATGAGCCACTGTGCCCGGCCCTAACCCACATTTATAAGCGGAAAAAGCAAAGTATGTAAAAGTTGACATATTACACTGCCACTTGAGCAAACCAACAGAGGAATATATGGAACATATCCACTGAGCAGTTGTGGCCTGCTATGGCTAGGGGTGGGGCTAAGGGAGACTTACTTGTATATACACCTTTAGTACTCTGTGTATGTATTACCTGTTCAAAAAAGTAAAATATATGTGATAAAATTCTGTATCAACATTATCAGGTTGATAACCAAAATCATCAAACTGTGTTTTCCATTTAGGTGAAAATACTTCTATTTCATTTAAATGAAAGTATAATATGGTAGAAAGAGCACTGAACAAGGAGTCAAATCAAAGTCCTATCCTTTAATTTGCCACTTAGCAGATACAAATTCTTAGGCTGCAAAAGTAAAAGATTTATTCTTTCCACCCCTAAAGTCTAAAATGGCAACCAATGAAGATAACATTGCTGATACATTTTATGGCAAAAGATGAAGACAAAACTTCCTTTATGTAAAAGAAGGAAACACAAAAGAAACTCAGACCTTCTCCAGCAACCCCACAATCCATACCCCAGTAAATATAATATATGAGCTCTTTGTACATTAATTTTTAGCTCACCCAAAGATGACTAAAACAATCAAACAAAAAGTCAAGAGGATCCAAAATTAGGGTTAAGTTTAAAATACATAAAATAACATTAAATAAAAACATAATAAGAGAAGTTTTGTGGTGACAAGAGGAAGGAGAAAAGAACCAGTACAAATCAGTATCTACTTTCACATAACTTTATTTAGTCCACCCAACTAATACCCAGTACCTTTTATTCCCATTTTATATATGGGAAAATGTAGGCTCCAAGGTTAAGAAACTTGCACAAAGTCACACATCTAATAGGCTGAAGTGGTTTGTGTCTTCTACCTATCAGAAGAAGTATGGGAAGAAAACCCATATTCCTTCCCATTTTTTGTGCTACCTTCAAAATTCAGCCTTTAAATATAAGATATTGAAGATTTCGCAAAGATGCTTGATTTTGTTTGATTGGATCTACATTAAAAGCTGGAGCCCAAAGACATAGTGAGAAGGCAGTCCTCTGAAATCCAGGAAGATAGCCCTTACCAGGAACCTAATTGTCTTGAACCTTTTTTATCTTAGACTTCCTAGCTCCAGAACTGCGAGAAGTAAATGCCTCTTGTTTAAGCCACCTAGTCTATTATACTTTATTACAGCAGCCTGAGCAGACAAGACATTGAGTCCAGTCTACCCCTGGCTTCACACAGCAGATAATTAAACTCTATCCTGAGCTTGCTATGGATTGTAACAATGATAATGAGGCAGAGGAAGAAGACGACAAAGAGGAAGAAAAGGATGGGGTTGATATCATCATTTATGTAAAACATCCTATGTGCCAGGTACTTTTTGAGATTTTTACATATAAAACTCTGACCTTCAAAACCCTAAAAGATAGATTATTATCCTCCTGGGTAATTGTTTAAAGAAAAGAGGTATAATGAACAATGATATTGAAAAATAAATTATAAGAAAATGTTAAAGTAACAATTTTGCAAATATGTCTCAAGATAATCTTCTCTAGATCCCTAAATTGTAATTATCTGATGAAAGATATTTCTACTATTCAAAAAAATAGAAAAATAACAAATGTAACAAAAAAATATATATCCAAGTAAGCTTTTACTTTGAGGTAAACACTCTCCACACACATTAACATTATTTGCAGAGAGGTCATTACAATTAACAGTCAGAAATCTATTACTTCCTAAAATTTATAAAAATAAGGCATTTGATTTTTACATGATGCGAAAAATAGTATTTCCAAATATCAGGTCATGAATAAAGTTTTGTCCATTTTTGTATTATCATTAATTTCATTAAATTTCAGCACTTGGCTCCCAAACCAAATCTGATATATTTTTATTGTCAAAAATCATGCTTTTTCTTACATGAGAGAGAATAAAAGTGAATGAAACATGCCACTTTTTAAACATCAAAAATTAAAATGCTTGTTTTGAATATTATTCAGACTGGATTTAATGTCAGTTCTAGATTAGTGCCTCTTAAATTGTAATGTGCACACCTGGGACTACTATTAAAGTTCAGCTTCTGACTCGTTAGGTCTGAGGTAGAGCCTGAAAGTCTGCATTTCCGACAAGCTCCTAGGTATGCTGGTCTACAGACCACACTTTGAGTAGCAAGGCTCTGGATGACCACAATGTTTATCATTATGCAGATACAATTTTTTTAACTTAAAGCCCTTCCTTAAAACATGTAAAAATTAGAAAATTATAACATGATTGAAAAAATCATGTAGGTGATTGTGAAATTATATATTAATGTCTAAAGGGTTCCATGAGTCAAAAAATAAAATAGGTTGGGAAATGCTGAACTTGAGCATCAATATCATCTGCAAACTTCTTAGAAATGCATATTCTCAGGCCCAACCCCAGAACTTCTGAATCAGAAATCTAGAGGTGAGGCCTATCAATTAACAAGCCCTCCAAGTGAATCTGATGCAGGCTAAAGCTCTGAAAATCACTGCACTAGAAGGCCAACAGCTGGTGACCAGGGCAGATCCTGGGAAGTGGGAGAACACCGCAGCTGGAGTCTATTCCCTCCTATTGGTCTTTTGAAGCAGAGCAGTGTGGGTGACTTAGAAATCACCTGGCCAAGTAATGACTGGAGGAGAAAGCATTTGTCCAGCAGGACTCTCACTTTTTTTTTTTTCATAATCTGCTTTGGAGAGCATCTAGAAAAGAAGAAATATGCTACAAATGATCTCACTTGCTACTGCCAGCAGCCCTGGTAAGTGAGATGAAGTTTGCTAATCTAGAAAGACAGTTTACACACCTTGTTCGACCCCAAACCAGCTACCAATGCTCACTAACCAACACACTCATTTTGTAGAAACGCAATCCACCAAAATAATTAAACTTATGAGGATTAACAACCACCACAAAGATTAATAATACACCCTCTATGGAGAGTCAAAAAATTGTAGAGGGAAGGGAAAGGAGGAATGCAAATCAGCATCAACAAGGGAGTGAAGACACTGCAATATACTCATACAATAAAAATACTATACATCAGAGATACATGCTGAATCACAAATGAAGATTTAAAACAGCTGATGAACACATAAGTATATCATTTACATAAAGTTTAAAATTATACAAAATTATATATATTTCTTATAAATTACGAAATAATTATGAAATAAGCATGTAAAGAAATACATAGGAAGGATAAACACCAAGTCTGATACCTCTTGAGAGGAAGGAGGATGCAATAGGCAGTTCTACGGAGAGTGAGCACCTGTGTTCTTATGCAAAGAATGTAATTCTTAACATAAAGAATAAATACGCAATTATCATGGTTTAGGCATTTGAAATAAGAGGTAGAAATGAAATAACCACAATACTCTTGCTTGAATCATTATGTGTCTCTTTTTAAGTATTGTGATATAAATCATACTGCTGAAACTTAGGTCTGATCCTGACTCATAAGCAATGTGAAGTAACTGAAGGACTCTAAGAGGAGTAATATAATCCAGATTTATTTTTGATAGATTACACTGGCAGTTATTGTGGGGGCACTAGTGGAGACCAAGAGTCTTAAGAGGATGTTACAAAAGTCCAAGAGAGAGATGATAAGAGCTTGATCACAGATAAAAGCAACAGACATAAGGAGAAAGAACACTGCTATTGCAGTATTAGCAGAATAGCAGCAGGACTTGGTGACTGATAAGGAAAATGTAATCCTGGATGATTTTGCAGATCTAGCTTAAAGAGTTGGGTAGAAGATGGCACAACTCATCAAGAGAAGGTTTGTAGACAGAAGAGCCAATTCGAGGGGTGAGATTATTTCAGCTTTGTATTTGCAATAAGGGTGGATGAAAATAAACACAAAATAAGATAATAGAATTAGTGGAGATAAGACATAAGGGAATCCTCTACTTTTATAGGTAAAATGGTTTAAATTAAACACAAAAGTCCCTTCCAAAGCATAACTGCTCCTATTTCTGTCCTTTCTGCCAAGAAAGGACAATAGGTTTCAAAATGCACAGCTGCATGACTGGTATACAAATGACATCATCCAAACAACTCTCATAACAATAAAACATTGCCATCACTCATTGTGTGTACAAGTTGAAAGAGTATTTAGAGAAGCTACTTACTCCTTGAACATAGTAACTTTTGTCTCCCTTTCTCTGGCTGGGTCGATTACCCAAAGCTGGATCTGTCGTGTTCTAGACCTGAAAGAACCATTTGATCAACTACTTCTAAAAACCTGATAGGAGCCAAATATGATATTACATAAGAATAAACACAAGAATTATTTATTCATTCTAGTAACAATTAATCTTGACCTTGAGTGACAGTAGCTCCCACTAATGTACTTAATACTTATTTATTTTTCAAATTGGCTGTAGCCTATTCACAGAGCCTGGAACATAGGAGTTAAACTGCTGAGCTACCATATCAGGGAAACATAGTTCTCTAGAAGGTTTTTTGAATTTAAAATAATAAAATTTAAACTGTGCTAATTTCTAACACAGTTAGAAATCAGACAAATTTGTCACAGTTTTCAAATCCCTCTAAATTAAATTTAATACCATAAAAATTAAGCCATGGTCCAAGAATTATGCAAAGTTGGGAAAAGCCATACGGAAAAAGGTAAATGTATAGTATGTGTAATTAGAGCAACCACACAAAATGTCTACTAAACTCTGAGGCCTGTCTCGTCTTTGGAATTTAGCCTATTGTGACATGAAAAAGCAGGGACTGATAAATGGGTAATGATAACACAGCATACCTTCAAGGCATTTTCTCTTATTAATATTTGTATTTCCAGTACCTAGGATAATGAAAAAGCAGAAAAGCTCACTCAATAAATGGTGAAATGAATAAAGTTCAAAGCAAATAACAGCTATAACTCGGTTATTAAAGTAACAGAAGACAAGGTTATTTCATAATATATTCATCAAGCACTTAAGTAGGGTCAAAAGCCCCTTTGGGTATATTTCTCCTACAACATAATATTTCAGTTTTAAATAGTTCTCCAGTAGCCTTAAAAAAAAGTCTTACTTGCTCCCTATGAATAATATGTGATGTAATCAGTTAACTTTTGCATATCTCACTCACTTTTGTCAATCCATTTACCTCTCCCATTTCCTGACCCTGCAAAGAACTATACCAAACCAAAGAGAGTTGAACTTCATATCCTCAAAACACCCAACCTGTGCCTGACTACACAAAGACTTCTCTTGTTCTGAGCTGTGGCGTTGAAACTTAGGGTCCGTTAGACTTGTCTCCTGATATTTCAGTAACTTTGATCACAAGGTTTAAAAGAGAGGGACTAGGGGAAGCAGAGAATTTCTAAAACAGCCAGTTCATTCTTTGCCAAAAAATGCACAATAGATATCAAAATGTGCAGCTGCTTAGTTGGTGAACAACTGACATCACCCGAATGTCATTTGATGCCAGCATTTACAGTTTTTAGTGTCCAAAACTTAACTCTTTAACTTCCCCTGAAAACCTGATATTCCTCTTATGTTCCATATCTTGGTAAAGGGTATCACTACATAGCCAAACATCAAAGAGATAGATACATCAGAATCATCTTTAACTTTTCCTTGGACCTCTTACTTTGATACTTATTCAATGCACAACTTATTGCTTATTTTATGGTTTGTATTAGTTTACTATTTATATTTCCATCTACTTTTGTGTCTTAAATCTTAAACATATAAAATTCATTGAATTCTTAAATAAACCTCCTATGGCATCCACATTAGTTAATAATTTAACAAGTAATGAACACAACTAGCTCCTTACCTAACAGCCATTCACTAGTTCTTCCTTACTAATAAAACACCTATTCCATTGTTATTATTAGGGGTAGCATTGTGCCTAACTAAATAACTACATTTCACAGACTTCCTTACAAGTATACATGACCTGGCCAATGAAGTGGAAGTGGAAGTTGTTGAGCAGGACTTCCCAGTAAAACACGTCTAAAGGGAAGTAGACAATCAGTAGACATTCATTTGCTTCTCTTCCTTCCAACCTGGAATGCAAATGTGATGGCAGGAGTTGCAGCAATCCAATGTGACATTGGTTATGCTCCATCAGTCCTGGACCACCTATCTCCAGAGAAAGTAAACCTCCATCTTGTTTAAGCCAATGTTATTTGAAATTTCTGTTACCAACAGCTAAATTCATCTCCTAATGGACAACGCTACTCTAATAAAAATTATTATTTTGTTTTCTAAAAAACATACATAGCCTAAACACCAAGTCAATGGCACAGTGACTTTGGACATTTATCATTTTTGTCATAGCCTGCTTTTACCTATTTTCTTGTAACCACGATCTGAATTTCCTCTAGTGAAGCACTACTTCCTCATTCTCAAAGCATATGCTTTGGGTGGAGCTGATGCCAATCCCAGCTCCAAGGATGCATACATGACTTAGGACTAAACAATCATGGGATCCCATCCTCTTGACCATGGAATTGGTTCAGAGATGAATACAGGATCCAACTAATACCAGTGAGAATCAGGCCCAGTACTCATTTTCAGAATCTGGAAGAAGACAGGTTCTTTTGTGAGCTGTGTTTGAACCTGAGAGGATGCACTACCTGCAGTTGCTGGTCCCCATCCTGCCTCTACACACAGCCTGTGGATGAAGTCAACGTGAAGGAGGCAGAGCAAAAAGAGAGAGGGATAACAGATTCCTAAACTTTTCAGTAATACAAACTGAAAAAAAAAAAAAAAAAATCATGTTTTCTGCTTAAACCAGGTTCCTATCCAAAACAAATAAGGAACTTAGATTCCATTTTTTATTTTAAAATAAAGAAAATTACTTCAAAATGTCCTTGCATAAAATGCCACAACTCACGTGAAATAAGAGATTTCCTTGCATGTTTCCTCCATGAGACAACTGACTGCTAGGTAGCAGTTTTTAAAGTCTTTTAATATACATATTCTCCAACCTCAAACACACAGCTTGGAGCACAGGAACTAAACTGCTGAGCTATCATATCGGGGGAATACAGTTCTCTAGAAGGTTTTTTAATTTAAAATAGTAAAATTGCAATTGTACTAATTTCTACAATCAGGCAGAATTTGTCACAGTTTTCAAATCCCACTAAATTAAATTAAATCCCAGAAAAAATAAGCTATGTTACAAGAATCATGCAAGTTTAGAAAATCCATATGGAAAAAAGCAAATGTACGGGCCTGGTACATAAAATGTTCTGTATACCTTCCCTCAGTTGTGTGTATAACCAAAGATTTTAAGGAGGGAAGGAATAATAAGGCTATTCTGGTTTTAGATTATTAAACTAGCTGCAAAGTTAATTCATGAAATCACCTTTGGAAAGAAACAAAATACCAATAGACTTTACCTGAAGGCCCTCTCCAAAGAAAACTAATTAAATTCAACTATATTTTAATACGTTTAGCTCATTTTAAAATAAGAATCTTTTCCAAACCCCACTCCAAATCTTTAAAAACAGTGTATCTATCTGGCACCACAATCTTTGCCATGAAACCAGTCCTTTTATAGAAATGCAGAGGAAAAGAACTATTTTTGTCCTTCATTCTAACAAACAATCATGGAATGCAGAATAGAATTGGTGCCTGAAATTAACCAGTGCACAATAATATAATCTCTGTAGATACTCTCAAATGTGCGAATTTGTTTTTTCACTCATTCTTTCTTCTCTTGACCTCTACCTTCCCTTCTCACACAGTAAACACTGTAGAAATGTTATCACCAATCTGTTTAAACTTTAACTATTGTTTCATTATTTTATTCTATATCTTGTTAAGGCAGTAAACGTGTTTTTAATACTCATCATCTTATTGGGTGTTCTAGCAAGTAAAAAAAAGTATGTCGCCTGGCTTCAACACACACATTTTTCTTTCAGAGAAGTTCAGAACTTTTCTTTCAGAGAAGTTCAGAGCTTTGCAGCTTTCAGAGATTCACAGCTCCAAAACTACCTAAAATCTAATAATTCAACTAAAACATGCTGACAGTGATCATATCAATGATAGATACATTCAAGAATGACAGTTGACCCTAGGTATTGATAAAATTATACATGTAGCCATATACCCACAGCGTGCATCTCAGTTTTATAAACTGAATATTATACTAAATCAACAAAGCTGATTTTCAGTTGTGCCTCACGGGATTTGAATTTACTGTTTTTTAATGCTACCTAGTATTCAAAAGTATCCATATATACAAGTCTTACTAGAAAAAAAATGTGCATTCTTTAGAACAATCTTAATCAACAGACCACAAAATTCTATTTCTGCCTTGAACTGGCTTTGGTGAGCATGCCACGCTGCTGGAACTAATAGATTATTTTGAAACAGGTTCATCTATCTCTCCCCAGTCAATCTATTTTTTTTAAATAGACTTGCTTATATTAAGAGCATTAAAAAGATGAATCTTACAACAATATTGATATGGTTTGGTTCTGTGTTCCCACCCCAAATCTCATCTCAATTTTTTTTATTATTATACTTTATGTTCTAGGGTACATGTGCACAACGTGCAGGCTTCTTACATATGTACATATGTGCCATGTTGGTGTACTGCACCCATTAATTCATCATTTATATTAGGTATATCTCCCAATGCTATCCCTCCCACCTACCCCCACCCCACAACAGGCCCTGGTGTGTGATGTTCCCCTTCCTGTGTCGAAGTGTTCTCATTGTTCAGTTCCCAGCTATCAGTGAGAACATGCGGTGTTTGCTTTTCTGTTCTTGCAATAGTTTGCTGAGAATGATGGTTTCCATCTGCATCCATGTCCCTACCAAGGACATGAACTCATTCTTTTTTATGGCTGCATAGTATTCCATGGTGTGTATGTGCCACATTTTCTTAATCCAGTCTGTCATTGATGGACATTTGGATAGGTAATACCATTCAGGACATAGGCATGGGCAAGGACTGCATGTCTAACAAACCAAATACAATGGCAACAAAAGCTAAAATTGACAAATGGGATCTAATTAAACTAAAGAGCTTCTGCACAGCAAAAGAAACTATCATCAGAGTGAACAGGCAACCTACAGAATGGGAGAAAATTTTTGCAATCTACTCATCTGACAAAGGGCTAATATCCAGAACCTACAAAGAACTCAAACAAATTTACAAGAAAAAAACAACCCCATCAAAAAGTGGGCAAAGCAAATGAACAGACACTTCTCAAAAGGAGACATTTATGCAGCCAATAGACACATGAAAAAAATGCTCATCATCACTCACCATCAGAAAAATGCAAATCAAAACCACAATGAGATACCATCTCACACCAGTTACAATGGCAATCATTAAGAAGTCAGGAAACAACAGGTGCTGGAGAGGATGTGGAGAAATAGGAACACTTTTACACTGTTGGTGGGACTGTAAACTAGTTCAACCATTATGGAAGACAGTGTGGCAATTCCTCAAGGATCTAGAACTAGAAATACCATTTGACCCAGCCATCCCATCCAACCCTTTGGTATATACCCAAAGGATTATAAATCATGCTGCTATAAAGACACATGCACACGTATGTTTATTGCAGCACTATTCACAATAGCAAAGACTTGGAATCATCTCAAATTTTGATCCCCATAATCCCCAAGTGTCAAGGGAGGGACCTGGTGGGAGATGACTGTATCATGGGGGCAGTTTCTCCACACTGTTCTTGTGATAGTGAGTGAGTTCTCATGAAATCTGATGGTTTTATAAGTGTTTAAAGTTCCTCTTTTGTTCTTCTGTCTCTTCTGCCGCCTTGCAAAGAAGGTGCCTGCTTCCCTTTCCACCATGATTGCAAGTTTCCCGAGGCCTCCCGAGCCATGCAGAACTGTGAGTCAGTTAAACCTCCTTTGTTTATAAATTACTCAGTCTTGGGTAGGATCCTTATAGCAGTGTGAAAATAGGCTAAAACTTGGTATTATAATACTTGGTATGCAATTTTAAATGCTCTCCCTAAATACAGTATTGTTTTTTGCTTTAAGGGATTATTTAAATATTTCATTTGAATATCTTCTTTAAACAACTAAAATATAAGCTTCTTGAAGGGAATACACAATGTATACATTCTGCATTCTCTACAGCGCAGGCATTGTGCTCTGCATTTTTAAGTCCCCAATTATTATTTATTTAAATAATTAAATATTTCAAACTCTTCTTTCTCATCAGTAGATCTGACTTCTGCATTTTGACCACATCCCCAAAGATCTTAGAGTCTGACAACTGAAACTTTCCACCTGCTATTAAGTAGGTACTAATTGGTGAGAATGCTAAGATCATTTAGGAAGCTCAAAATGATGTCTATGGCAAATCAAGATTTGCTATCACATGATTAAAATTATGAATAAAGGTAAATTCATTGTGATGATTAATGTTATGTGTCAACTTGGCTAGGCCACAGTACTCAGATACTTGTTCAAATACCAGTCTGGATGTTGCTTTGAAGATACTTTGTAGATGAAATTAACATTTAAATCAGTAAACTTTGACAAAAGCAGATGACTCTCCATAAATAATGTGGGTAGGATTATTATCTCATCCAATCTGTTAAGAGAAAGCAGACTGAAGTCCCCCAAAAAAAGAGAGAATTCTGCCTCACACTGTCTTTTGGCTCAAGCTGCAACATCAGCTCTTCCTTGGGCCTCTAGACTGCTAGACTACTCTGCAGATTTTTAACTTGCCAGCCTCTACAATTGCATGAGCCAATTCCTCTCTGCCACCCTCCTCCCTCCCTCTGTCTCTCTCTGTCTGTCTTCCCCCAACCCCTCTCCATCTACATAATTGATTCTGTTTCTATGAATAACCCCGACTAATACATTCATTATTCCATAGGATCAGCTACATTTCATGAAACTACAAACCTGATTAAAATACTCTATGAGGCAAGAAGGTTCTGGAGAAAATGATAAACCAACCTAAATATAACCACAGCCTAAACTAAGGATGCCAGATCATTATGAAAAGAAGGAAATGGATAAAGACAGTTGTATAAAGAATAATTTACAGTATTTATCTCTAGAATTAAGGAAATGGGTAGAAAATAGAGATTGTCTATAATCACCATCATATTTCTTTGGTTCTATCCACACTGGGTTTTTTTTAACATTTAAAAACCTCTAAAATTGTGATTATCTTATAATCACTGTCTAGTGGTTAGTCCTGACACCATTATCACTGCTGTACATACACATCAAAATTGGCAGAATCCACGTCAGAAGCTGAAAGAAAAACCCAGAAAACAGTGAACCACTCTTTTAAGAAATGTGGCATCAACTCTCAATGGCCAGAGAATGATGTTGTGTGGAAAAACATAGATAATGAGGGCTGAATCAAGAAGAGGTTCAGAGGAGTCTGTCTTCTAATGTGAAGAAGTTTACAGAATGTCTTAATGAATTTATTTTACTTAAATTTTCCCTCTTTTGTATGGATGAAAGTGATGCAATATTTTTATACTACCTTTAAAGGGTTCTTTCAACATGTATAAAATAGAATTGTACTATTAAGAAAGCACTGTTGCGTAGTTGAATTTGCAGAGGTTTTTTTTTTAAAGTAAATAAAATAATAGTGTGTCCTATAACAAATAGGATCTTAGATGTGATTTTTAAATGCTTTTTTAAAGCAGTTAATTGGCTATCAAAATTTCTACAGTACAAGAAAATTTCTAAAGAAAACAACAACCACCTTTTGCCAACTATGCCAGCGGTTCTCAAACTTGAATGTGCACCAGAATCTCCTGGAGAGTATCACTAGATCCCATCCCCGACTTCTGGTTCAAGGCAGCACAATTCATTCAGACCTCATCTTTGGTCAGGGCTGAGAATCTTCATGTGCTTAGACTGGGAAGGATTAGCTCAGGGGGGAAAGCACTGAACCTGCAGGAGGAGGACACAGTGTCTGCAGCTGCACTATGGTAGGGGATGCAGTGACTGACTCAGGAATGAGCTATTTCCAAATCCAGTTCTAACATCAACAATCTGCATGGTAACTGCACAAGGCACTAAGGTTCCCAATTATTAACCTGAAAAAAGAGAAAGTGGAACTAAGACCCCTTTTCACTCTAATATTCTAAAATCTTTGGCCACAGAAAAATAGCATAATTTAGTTGTTCATATTCTACATAGGTTTTCTAACTCAAGCCTTCACTCAAAATATAACTTTTAACATTCCAGTTAAAACTGGATCCAAAATGGCAAAATTTCCAAAACGCTGGAATGAGGAGTTCAGCAACTCTTCTCAAAAAACAATGATAAAACAGCAAAAAAAAAAAAAAAAAGTGAAGAATAATCATTTCATGACCCTGGAAAATGACCAAAGGCATACAAGAAAGAAAGACACTTTTATTCAGGAAAAACTATTGAACCTAGGGTAAGAACAGTCTGGATGCCATTTTAACCTGGAGCCGTTCCCACACATCACCACCCTCCAGCTCTATTGGTGCAGTAGTTCTACCAGAGCTGGCAAGGTATGAAAACCAGCAACTTTGCTGTGGGAGGAGACTGACTTAATTTGGAGCAAAGTGTGAAAAGGACCATACCCATGGGCTTATACAAAACAGTAACAAACTCAGTGGCAAATAACAGTGGATGGCCAATACCACATCTGCCTGTTGTTGTGATACTGTGTCATAATATTATTGGACAAAAAAAATGGAGCCATGAGTACCAGCTCTCCATCTCACCTAATCCCAAAATGAGGTTGCCTGCCATCTTTTCTGCTCTCCTTATTCATAACCTCAATTACTGACCCACCAAGAAGATAAGAACTGCACCATGGGAAACAAAGGCAAACAGATTATATCTAAATTCATGTTTTGAGTAGAGACATTACTTTGACTAACTAGAAGTATATTTACCTTCTGATTCTCACTTGGGTTCTAGTTAGATGAAACTAAAACAGCTAAATTCCAAGCTGAAGAGGTTTAATTACGAAGAATAATAGAAAAAAAATGTGTTGGAAGACTCAAAGTCACCTAGGATACTGGCCTGGAAAACTGTCATTTCTCTTGGTCTCTTTTAACGTTGAGACTAGGAAACTGAGGTATCTTTCTCAACTCATGAGTTCCTCATTATTTTCCTACATGGAGCCCTCATCTTACACTGTCAAGGAAAAATAAGAAGCTGACTTCATGACCTAAATCTATATTATTGTCAAAGAGAATTTTCCTTCACCAAAGGTGGTGGTAAGTTGTAAGGATATCAATAATAAGCATTAAAGTTGTTTAGAGAAGTCTCCCTGTCCTTTATTTAACTTTATTATCTTTTATTTAAAAGTTTTGACAATTTAATCTTAATGACAAGAATAAGGAGTTAAAGATAAATATATTTATTTCAATATAAAATTGAAATTTCAGGCCAGGCGCGGTGGCTCAAGCCTGTAATCCCAGCACTTTGGGAGGCTGAGATGGGCGGATCACGAGGTCAGGAGATCGAGACCATCCTGGCTAACATGGTGAAACCCCGTCTCTACTAAAAATACAAAAAAATAGCCGGGCGAGGTGGCGGGCGCCTGTAGTCCCAGCTACTCGGGAGGCTGAGGCAGGAGAATGGCGGAAACCCGGCAGGCGGAGCTTGCAGTGAGCTGAGATCCGGCCACTGCACTCCAGTCCGGGCTACAGAGCAAGACTCCGTCTCAAAAAAAAAAAAAAATTGAAATTTCAATAAATATAATTTAAATAAATAAATAAATATTGAATTTGCTTTAATTTCAATATAAAATTGAAATAAATTCCATGTTCTCAGAATGAGAACATTCTTACTTATCAAAGTGGGAAATAAGAAAAATATACACAAAAATGTAATTTTCTCTTGAATATAGAAATGTCTTCTGAACATAGTAGGTACTCCATAAGTATTTCCTAAATGAGATTAATAGTTTTAAATAATAGTTGCAAAAAACTATTCAATTTTATTTACAGTTATTTTCTCAAACATAGATATTACTAGCAATGTGTCAAGAACACCATTTCATGATATTCAATGTCAGTATTTTGTGGTTACATTACTTTTCTCAAGTTTACTTTTGAATGCAGGTACACTAGAATAGGCTACTCATAATGGACAACGGTAAGTTTCTCAGTTTACTCTCTCAATTACATTGATTCAAATCAGTGTTACATTATTAAACTTAAAATGTTATTTACAACTAATATCTTATATATCACAAAATTAAATATCACTTTTGTATATATAAATCATCACTTTAAGAAGAACTCACTGACTTTAGTATTATTAAATTACAAAACTGAAAATAAATCACTCAAGTCAAACTCAAAGCAATTTATTAATCTACTTCTTTGAAGGTGGCCTATAATGTTTGTCTCTCTAGACCATCGCTAAAGGGGAACACTCTGGAAAACAACTAGAAAGTATAGTAAAATCCTAAATTATACAAAGTGTTTACGCTCTTGATTTGGTCATTCCACTTAGGAATCAATCCTGATAAAATTGTCTAAAATGTTGAAGCATATTTGTGAAGAAGAATGTATGTCAAGCCATTATTAATAATACCTGTAACTGAAAACAACCTAAATGTATCCAATAATTACATAAATTATGACATAGCCAAACAATGGATAATTAAATGGTCATTAAAACTGAAAATGAAGAGCTTTCACTGATATGGGAAGATGTAATTATTTGAACAAGGATAAGAATGATCCATAATAAACGAAATGATATGTATTTTACCATGAATGAATGAATGATAAAGTTGAAGATTTGCTTTAATTTACTAAGCCTAAACAAATATGCCTAAATTGGGATATTATATTCACTGTCTACCTGCTTCACATGTCACAATTTGTTTTTTGAAATTTCAGGATATTGTAAAGCAATGATGAAAAGAATCAATTATGAATCATACACCATGATAAATTTTACTATACATTTTGTGTATATTTTAGTACTTAGAATATTTGCTAAACTACCTCTGAGGTTAATACTTCTAGAGTATATCAACTAACTGATTCCAGATTCCAGGAATTCAAGCCAAGACTGAGATCATTATGTGAAAATAGCTAGCAGTGAAGTTACAGTTCAGGTTATATTTGTATGAGGTGCTATTCACACCCAAATGAGAGAAAATTAGGAACATACAGTACATACTGAATTCATTTAAAATATTTTCCCTTTAGAAATGAACGGAAAGAAAGCCCACAGACAAAATCCTAGAATATTTTTTTCCTAATCAGTGTGGAAGCAGTTGGTTTTTCAAGTTCTGATTTCAATTTGGACATGTCAGGTTTGAGATATCACCAGCATGTCCAAGCAGAAAGTCCAAGAAGTACTTGAAAATCAAAAGATAATTGCTAATTGAGGAAATAAGATGTAGTTTTTCTTCTGTCTACCTTTTAATTGAGGGTGTTATCCAAGAGGTCTGTCTTAGTTTGAGGTCCCCAGAAATAAACCTTGATATGAGTATTCAAATAAAAGTAGTTTATTTTGGGAAGTGCTGGAAATACTGGTAGGGAAGCAGGGAAGCAAAACAGAGTAGGAAAAGCAGCCAATAAAGGGTGTATGATAATGACAGCTTCATGGTGGGTGGCAAGAGCTTAATCCCCTAGGAAAGTCAGGGAACCAGTGTAAAACACACAGCTTCAGAGTTAACCCAACCAGGGTCAACCAGCAGTTGAAGGCTGCTGTGGATGTCAGGGTGAGTATTAACTTCAAGGCAAATTCCTGCTCTTCTGGAAGGGGGAAGGGAGTGCAGGGAGGAAGCCTGGAAAAGCAAAGACCTGCAGACTCAAGGCTCCCAGAAAAGCCTTCAAGCAAAGAAATGCAGATACTGACGTACCATTGGAAATACAACAAAATGAAGTAATATACAAGGGATATGGGCAGGACATTGAAGGCATCTACTCAACACTTATCCCTAAATCATATTATTTGTGCCCAAGACTTCAACTATCATTTACCTGATGATGGACCCATTGAGATGTGGCCTTTAAATTCAACCAACACACCCTGCCACGCTCCAACTATTATATAAATACATATTAAGTATTAGCACTGATTCTCAGCAAGGCCTGGGATCTAGTTTCTATGTGGAGGATTTAGGAATTACAACCCGTTTGGTGGATGTAATTAAATGCCTTGATATGGCACAGCAAGTACACTATAGTTGATTATATTGTTCACTTGTTGTACTTGCATAGTAGGTATTCCATATTTACTTAGTTTTTTTGGAGTGATTTTGATAGAGTTGTTGGTGAATGCTCCATACATGGTTTGGATCTGCAGGATGCTGCTCAGTTTCCTATTGCTGGAATCTTTCACTCACTGTTAACTCTACTGCACTTGCTGGAGTTTGCTAGGCTCTTGGTTCTGTACTCCATCATTCATCACTTTTGAACCCAGTAGTTTTGCAGGCCATTCAGACTTACCTTCTAGTTCTTGGCACATAATTCTTGGTTCTCCTTGCTTCTAACGTTTTGATGCCTCTGTTATCTCTAGAAATAAACTCCCCACTTCAGTCTGCCTGTCCTGTAAAAACAGTCCTAGCCATCTTAATAACAGAATGTCAGACAAAGAAGAATATTGGGAAGAAGGGATTTAGATCATCTATCTCCAGTTCCTAACTATTTTCAGAGCCTAGGGTCAAATATTTTTCATATTGATTTATTTAAATACTTAATTTTTAAAAGCGGTTTTAAATTCACAGAAAAATTAAGAGGAAGGTACAGAGATTTCCTCTGTACCCTTCCCTGTCACACACACATATACCCTCCCCCATTATCAACATCCACCACCAGAGTGATACATTTTTAACAACTGACAAACCTACACTGATATATCATAATTACTGATATAGTTTACACAGGGTTTACATTAGGGTTCACTCAGTGTTGTACATTCTGTGGGTTTGGACCAATGTATCCATCATTATAATATAACAAAAGATTATTTTCAGTGCCTTAAAAATTCTTTGTGCTCTGTCTGTTCATCCCTCCCAATTCCCTCCCAACCCCTGGCAACCATTGATCTTTTTCCTATCTCCACAGTTTTGTCTTTTCTAGAATGTCATACGGTTGGAATCATACAATATGTAGCCTTATCAGATTGCTTTCTTTCACATAGTAATATTTAAGGTTCCATGTCTTTCTATGACTTAATAGCTCATTTCTTTTCAGTGCTGGATAATATTCCGTTGTCTGGATATATCCATTCATCTGCTGACGTACATCTTGGTTGCTTCCAGGTTTTGGCAATTATGAAGAAAGCTGCTATAAACATCCATATGCAGGTTGGGGGTAGACATAAGTTTTCGACTCCTCTGGGTAAATACCAAGGAATGTGATAGCTCGATCACATGGTACAAACTGCTAAACTGTCTTCCAAACTATCTGTGCCATTTTGCATTCCTGCCAGCACTGAATGAGAGCTCTTCTTTCTCCATATCCTCATCAGTACTTGGATTTTGGCCATTCCAAGAGGTACATAGTGGCATCTCATTCTTGTTTTAACTTTCATTTCCCTAATGACATAGATGTGGAGCTCTTTTTATATGCTTATTGCCATTTCTATATATCTTCTTTAGTGAGATGTCTGTTAAGGTCTTTGGCCCATTGTTTGAGTTGTTTGTTTTCTTACTGTTGAGTTTTAAGAGTTCTTTGTACATTCTGGATAATAGTCCTTTGTCAGATGTGTCTTTTGCAAATATTTTCTCCCAGTATATGGCTTGTCTTCTCATTCTCTTGACACTGTTTTTCACAGAATGTAAGCTTTTAATTTTAATGAAGTCCAGCTTATAAATTATTTCTTTCATGAATTATGCTTTGGTGTTATAGTTAAAAAGTCATTGCCATACCCATGATCATCTAAGTCTTCTCCTATATTATTTTCCAGGAGTTTTATACTTTTGCATCCTACATTTACCTCTATGATCTGTTTTGAGTTAATTTTTGTGAAGTGTGTAAAGTCTGTGTATAAATTCATCTTTTTGCATGTGATGTCTAGTTGTTCCAGTACGATTTGTTGAAAAGATATGTTTACTCCACTGTATTGCCTTTGCATCACTGTCAAAGATCAGTTTACTATATTTATGTAGTTCTATTTCCAAGCTCTCTGTTTTGTCCTGTTGATCTATTTGTCTATTCTTTTGCCAATACCATATTGTTTTGATTGTTGTAGTTTATAGTAAGTCTTAAAGTTGGGTAGTGTCAGTCCTCCAATTTTGTTCTTCTCCTTCAATATTGTGTTGGCTCTTCTGGATCTCTTGCCTTTCCATAAAAATTTTAGAATCAGTTTGTCAATATCCACAAAATAAATTGCTGAAATTTTGGAAATGCAATGAATCCATAGATCAAGTTGAGAATAATAGAGATCTTGACAATGTTGAGCCTTCCTATAATTGAACTTGGAATATATCTCCATTTATTTAGTTCTTCTTTGATTTTGTTCATCAGAGTTTTTGTAGTTTTCCTCATATAGATCTTGTACATATTCTGCATGACTTCGTTTATACGAGGTTAAAAAGCAGGCAAGACTAAATCTAAAGTTACAGAAGTTCGAATAAAGGTTACCTCTGGACAGGATAAGAGGTAATGATTTGGGAAGAGTCATGAGGGAGCCTCCCAGAAATGTTCTTTATCTTGACCTGGGTTATGCTTATACAAGCGTGTGCCTACGTAAAAATGCATTAGGCTGGATCCTGAAGTTTTTGCAGTTCGCTCTACATGTTTTACCTCAAATTTTTGTACTAACTCATTTACATTTAAGAGTGCAGGCATCCTACAAATGTTTTAATAACTGAATAGGTCACAAAAGAAAAAACACAAAAGAAAAAGTAAATCAACAGGCATTTCACCTAAACAAAGCTGATGTAGCAATTTATAAATCCATTTCATGGACGTGGGAAAAATGTTATTTGAATGTATACTAAGTATTAGGAACACATATATCTATGAAAAAAATGAATGCTTTTTCATTGCCATTATAGAAGCTGTCATTGAAAACTAGGAAGCAAACAAAAGACTACAACAAAATTAGTAAATTCTTATTTAAGTACAAAGAAAATGAATAGGTTATATATTAAAATAAATCATTCTTTTAAATGTTCTTTTTAAAGTCATTATTATGAAAAAAATCATTGGAAAATAATCACAATAAATAAATTTTCTAAGACCAAAATTCAAAAGAATAACAATTAACAAAAAGTATACCAGCAGACTACTAAAAGTATCTACTTAATACAATGAAAAATATGGATCTTGTTAATAAACATATAAGTTATTGTCTTCATGCCATTAAGCCTAACAGATTTGGGTGTCAAGTGAATTATAATATGGCAGATGCTATTTGTTGGTTAATGTTCACTTTTTGGTACTATATTGAAAACATATTAGACATTATCTACTACATCAATATATCTCTGCTAAAATTAGTACTGTTACATGTTTTTATCTTTGTCAAATAGACCTATTTATCTTTGAAGTATTTATCTTTGTCAAATTGACCTATTATATCTACCCATAACTCATTATCTAAGGTTTAAATTTTCAATCTAAAAATTTTTTTAAGTTTTTCAGTCTCTATTCTGGAAGCCAATTCCGTAATTCACTGAAATAATTACATATGTAACTTAGCTCCTAATGATAAAAAATAACCATTTTCCTCTCTAATGAGCAGCGCTCTCTCTTTTTATCTCAGCCATATGCTAATTCATTACTTGACAGAATAACAAGGTACACATTTTCTACATGATATGAAAAGTACTCTGCACAGTGCCTATTACATAGTGAGCATTATAAAAATGCTACCTATACATGAGTTGATATTTATTCAAGGGGACAAGACATGTATCAAATATCTACCATGTTACATACATTGCACTATAGGCTTTACAACCAGGCATTTCAATACAGACTGCACAAAAGGAGCTTTAAGAAATACTGATACCTGGCTCCCAGCCCCAGACTTTCTAAGCTAATGGGTCTGGATTTGTTAAAGCTCCTCAAGTGATTTAAATTTGCAGTCAAGTTTGAAACCCACTGTTTAAACAGATGTGTTATTTCATTTAGTCCTCACAGGTTGCTTTATTAGTTCCATTTTACAGATGAGAAAACTGAGACTCAAAGGGGTTCGGTAACTTGTCAAAGACTTAGACAGGTCTGTTGGATTCTCAAAACCTTTGTAAACAGATGTGTTATTTCATTTAGTCCTCACAGATTGCTTTATTAGTTCCATTTTACATATGAGAAAACTGAGACTCAGGTCTGTTTGATTTTCAAAACCTTTGTGCCATAGCATGTTGCTTTTTGAACAGCAAATATCAACCATCTTGAAACCCTGCTGAGGAAGAGCCAAATAGTTACTCTGCAAATCTGCATATTTCAAAGGGGACTCCCATATATTATAATGTTCTTTTTACTACAGATGTAGTAAAAATGTAGTATTCTAATGTACTTTCTACTACAGATTTTTGTTTGTTTCCGTTTCATTTTTAAATACAGACCATAACCTATAGAAGATCATGAAATCAATTTGGTGAGTCTCAATAAGCATTTTATTTGAAATAACAATATAATATATGAATATATTACAGTGCCAGACTGCACAGCATGTAGTAAGAAATGTATTAACTCTAAGTACTGTGTCCTAAAATTTTGTCTCTGTGTGTGTGTGTGTGTGTGTGTATGTGTGTCTGTGTGTGTGTATGCGTACTATGCCAAGAAGTAAACTGTATTTCTTACCATGGATTGCAACCAAAATAAGTCTGAAAGATATTCGAACTAGAGATAAAAATCACAAGATAAAAAGACAATCCAGAAATGTCATTCATTTTCTAACTTACATATACTTACCTGTGTTTTTATCTTATCTTGGAATGTCTTCCTTCTGTAGCCATCATCAACCCAGCCTAGCTGTCCCCTCCCCTCCTTCTCTACAAGGTAGAATTAACTGTCCTTCAGTGTATTACCAATCTTATAAACTCATTAGATCATATATTTTAAAGTGTTTGCTTCAAATTTTTTATTGGAAAGGGTAGTGTCTCTCATTCTGAGCAATACAAACAAAACACAGAGTTTGATACAAAATGGAGTTTAGTTTTTTTCACTAGGTACAGCAGCTCTTCAGTATTCATGAAATGTTTGTGATATGAAATATAAATTATTAATAATGAACTGCATCTTTCCTCTTTTTAAATAATTGCAAATTCCCACTAGAGTTACTTTAAGAGCTGGGTGATCCATGCCTAGTCCCAACAATATTATTCTCTGCAAAGATGACCTCAAAGAAGAAGGAAGACAAACTTTGAAAGTAGCTTTACTGGATTAGCCGATGTTGTTTTATACCAGCCTATTCTCTTACCCATTTCAATACTAAACAGACCATCCCATTTCCTGATTCCCTACTTGCTTTTAATTCCACAGACATTATTGAACACTGAAATAAAATACAGTAAATCAGTTGTGGCTTGCTTCCATTTCATGAATGGTAATGGAAAAAAATTTTTACAAAAATGTTAATCAAAAGGAAACACCACTGATTCTCTCTTAACACTGACATAACTCCATCAAACTCTTTTTATTACCTATGTTCATCTATATAAAGTCATTTTTTGTGTCTTTCCCATTTCTTAACTTTATTGAAATACTGGGACTTTTGATTATTCAAAAAATATTTATTTAAAAATAAACAGTATATATACATATGTATATAGCTTTAATACCTTATATTGCTGATGAGGCAAAAGTTCTGTATTATCACAGTGATCTGAATAATTAAGACATTTGATATCATCGACTGCATCTAGTAAATACTAGTTAGTATGTAAACAACATATAAATTTAAATAACACAGAACTAAAATTTACTTAGCATTAGAAGAAAATAATTTCAAATTAGAGTAGGATAGAAATGAGAACTAAACTTTGGAGAATTCCAGAAAGCATATACACTGCTCCATAAAAATCTATTTTAGGAATCCAGGTGAAACAATTCTGCCAGTCTTTCTGGAAAGCTAACCTTCAAAATTTCTAGTTACAAGTTTATGCAATCTTAAAACGTGGAGGGAAAAAAAAATCACATACCATTTTTTTTGTTTCAAATTTTGGGCCTAAATCAAATGACTTTATGATGTTTTACTTTATGCAGCCTGACTTAACACTATGGGTCCAGTTATTAGAGTCAAAAGCCAGCCATGAGTTGACTGGCAGACAACATCTCTAATTCATCTCAGGAAGAGACGGCCTGCAGCATCCACAATTCTGATGATGTCCAAAGTAGGTAAAGAATTGGTCATATTCCAAGTATTTCCCCTTGGAACACAAACAGAAGGGCTAGAGGTGGAAAAAACTCGTAGCATGCTACTATTTAAATTTTAATTTAAATTTAGCTCTTTTTGGCCAGAAAAAGGGGTGTAGTGGGGTAGTATAAAAGCAATAATTTGAAAAGTCATATTGTGACTGCAAGATCAGACAATGTAGGTATGGTTTTAGAATAAAACAGCATTTTCCTTATTTGTTTAATGTTATTAACAAGAGTTATGTGACTATTTCATCTAAATATTTAGTTTGTACTTTAGTATAATTCTCTCTGGGTAGCCTGTAACAAAACAATGAATTTCCTATTTTCCTCATTTTAGTCCATTAGGTTTTTTTAATAAGAATTTCTTTTAATTTTTAATTTTGCTGGGTACAAAGTAGATATACATATTTATGGGATAAAAATTAGGTTTTATGTATCATCTATCTCACCTACCAAATGTAAAACTAAACATCATAGAGTTAAAATAATAATTCATCCATTATGGAACCTGAGGCAGCTGCTTAAGTAGACCATCAGGATAAAAATGATGCAGACACCAGTCAGAAAGGGAGATTGAGTTACAAATGTGACCCAGGGAATATATGAACTGATGAAGCTTTTCTTTCTCAGCTTCCCAATCCTTTTTAGCTAGCTCATCACAAACACACGAGAAATCACTAATTAGAGGAAACATCCTAACCAAGGGACCCTTAAGCAGAACCCTATCCAAAGCTCCAATGAGACAGATAAATTATAGCCTCTTTAGAAAAGAAAGAATTATTCATTTTAATCATCCTCTAGAATGGCATACTAGAGATTTTACATATTGAAAAGAACGATCTTTGTCAAACATCATAGTCATCTAGTTTTCCTCTGAGAAACTACAAATCTGAACCACAAAAGGATTATTTAAAATAGGTGGCAAAAATTATTAATATGTTAGTATATTTATAACTGATTTTTATAACTCATTTATTAAAAATTAGTTTAAATCAGAATTATATCAGAAGCTTTTCAATAAAGGAAGAGGTACTTTGGCACATGGAAAAGGAGAAGTAAATGAGAATGACAGCAGAGCATATAGTTAAAACCCTGAAATTCTAGTCTAGCAATGATCAAAATGGAAATGTCTAACATAAAAGACATTTGACTGTTATTATCAAATTAGTCGCTTACAATTTCAAAATGCTTATGGAGCCTACGATAAATAAACTTGACTGAACTGATTCTTATTCATTAATTCAACACGTACTAAAAGTACCAAACGGCCTAAAAGGCTTATGACCGTGACTCCTCCAATTGAATTAGTTTGGACAGGAAGGATCTAGGCCCTTCTCTTGTGAGCTCTCACAAGCAGAGAGGAGACCATGCTTAGCTTCAGCAGCCCACAAATGTAATCACCCAACATTACACAACCAGTTCACAAAGACCATGGTATTGTAGTAACAAAAGTTTAATTAACAGGAGGCCAGCCACACGGAAGACAGAGCTATCACTCAAATCAGTCTCTCCAAAGCCTCAGAGATAGGGTTTTTCAAGAATAGTTTAGTGGGCAAGGGGTTAGAGAATGGGGAATGTTGATAGGCTGGGGATGAAATCATAGGGGTGTGGAAAATGTTCCTTGTGTGCTGAGTCTGCTTCCGGGTGGAGGCCACAGGACCAGTTGAATCAGGAGTCGAGGGTCCAGGTCACCCAACAGTCAGAAATGCAGAAGTCTGAAACACATCTCAAAAGGCCAATCTTAGGTTCTACAATATGGATTTTAGAGAAATAATTGGGTAAGTCACAAATCTTATATCCAGATCAATGGCTGGTTATTGTTTAACTACACCTACATTATAGCACAATGCAGGCCCCTCTCATAATCCTAACCTTGTGGTATTCATTAGTTTTAAAAAGGCAGTTTAATTTGGGAAAGAACTATTATCATCCTTGCTTTAAGGTTAAACTATAAACTAAATTCCATCCAAAATTAGCTTGGCCTACACCTAGGAATGACCAAAGACAGCTTGGAAGTTAGAAGCAAAACGGAGTCAACTGTGTCAGAGTTCTCTTACTGTCATAATTTTGCAAAGGGGCTTCACAAACACCACAGTGAATCTAAGTACTCTTGGGGTAATCCTGAGAAGGCTTTTAATGGTGTGAAAAATGTATGGGGCTTGCAGGACTTGCTTATGACAAATTTTCAAGGGATTACCAATGAAAACAAAATCAACTCTAATAAAGACTCAAAAGATTTTTAAAAATCAAATACACATCATGTTCTTCTGATAGCTGACTTTAAAAGACCACTAAGGAATCAAGCCAATCTTCTGGAATGCTTCTGCAATTACTACAAATTAACACTTCTGTTCAACGAAAACATATATGAAGAGGCTAGGGCTTAATTTATCTTTTAATGAGTGAGACTTTACCAAATCCCAACAATTTTGTCTTCTCGTTCCCTTGACAGACTTCACTGATGGTTAAAAGAATATTCTAGAAGAAAAATTTTGGTCTGAAGAAAAAAAAAATTACACTTCCCTCCAGTAAAAGTGGAGGTGGTAGTCTTGCCTATTATATTTGTGCATAAGACTGCTGGCTGAGATAGGCATTTGGAGCCACATTGAATGCGGCTAGAGCACAGAGGCACAATCATAGCTCACTTCCACCTTGAACTCCTGGGCTCAAGGGATCCTCCCACTTCAACCTCCCAAATAGCTGGGACTACAGGCGCACACCACCACCCCTGGCTAATTTTTAATTTTTTTTTCTGTAGAACAGGATCTTGCCATCTTGGCCAGGCTTGTCCCTTTCAAGTGCTGAAAGAAAATAACTGTTAATTCCATTTCCTGTATCTGGCCAAACTATCATTCAGGAAAGAGGAGTGAAAAAAGACATTCTGGACAAAGGAAAACTAAGAAAATTTGATACTAACAGATATCCCATGAAAGAATGGCTTCAGAAAACTCTCTTAACACAAAGAAAATGATAACAAAAGAAATCTGAGATCTTCAGAAAGGAAAGATAATAATAGAAACGGGAAAAATACAAGTACACATAACAGATTATCACTAACATGCAATTCGTTCATAATATTTTATGGAAAAAGCAACCATCTGTTCTGGTACTCAAAGTATGTATAGGAAATACTTTAAACAATTATAATTAAAAAGAAGAGAGGGTAAAAGGACTGAAATGGAAGTAAAATCTTCTATACTTAATTTAAAGTTGAAAAATGTAAGAAGTGGGCTATGATAAACAACATATGCATAAAGCAATACTAAGGGCAACCACTAAGGAAAATAGTAATAATACCTAGGCCAACCACTAAGAAAACTATACAAAGCTATATGTTTTAAAAACTTATAAATACATCAAAATGCCACTCTAAAAAATATTCAAGTAATCCACAGAAAGGCAAGAAAAAGAAATAGAGAAATGAGGAAGAAAGGAAATAAAAAACAAGAGGAAAAAAGCAGACTTGACATATCAATAATTACTTCACACATAAATGTTACAGACACATCAACTAGAAAAGAGATTGGCACTCTAAATTTTAAAATGCAACCCAACTATATGACATCTATAAAAACTTCTTTTCACACATAATGACATGTGTAGACTGAAGGTAAAAATAAGGAAAAAGATATATCATGCAAGTATTTATTTTTAAAAAGCAGAAGTGGCTATATCAATACCAGATAAAATAAATTTCAAAGCAAAAAAAATCACTAGAGCCAAGGAGGGCTACTGCAAAATTATAAAAAGCTCAATCCACCAAGAAGATATAACAATAATAAATGTATATTTATTATACAAGAGGGCTTCAAAATACACAAGGCAAAAACTAATAGATCAGAAAAGTTTAAAAATCAACAAAGGTAGCTGGAGATTTCAATACCCCATTCTCAGAAATTAACAGAATTACTAAATTAAAAATCAGCAAGGATACAGGAAAACTGAGCAATACCATCAACTGTAGGCTATGATTGACATTAGACATTCTACTCAACAATTTCTCAAGTGCCCATAGAGCACTCACCAAGATGCACCATCTCACGGTTCATAAAACATGTCTTAGCATATTTAAAAGAATTTAAACCATACAAAGTATGTTATCTGGCTAAATTGAATTAAACTAGAAACCAATAACAGAAACAGCAGCAAAATCTTCAAATGCCTGGAATTAAACAATACATTTCTAAATAGTCCATGAATCATATTTTTTTGAAACCACATAGAACTGAGTAAAAGTAAAAAGAAAACATAACAGAATCTGTCAAATGCAGCTAAAGCCCAGCTGAGAGGGAAATTTGACACCTAAATGCTTATATTAGAAAAGAGAAACACTCTCAAGTTAATAATCTAAGTTCCTATTTCAAGTAATCACATGAGGAAGAAAAAAAAATCCATAGTAGACAGAAAAAAAATATATAAATATAAGAAATAAATGAAATTGAAAACAGGAAAACAATATGGGAAATAAATGAAACCAAAAAAACGAGTCTTCAGTAGCATTTCTATACACCAATATTGTTCTAGCTGATAGCCAAATCAGCAACACAATCCCATTTACAACAGCCACACACATAAATAAAATGAAATATGTACAAATACATCTAGCAAACGAACTGAAAGATCACTAGAGGGAGAACTGTAAAACACTGCTGAAAGAAATCAGAGATAACACAAAAATGGAAAAATATTCCATGCCCATGGGTTGAAAGAATCAGAATCATTTAAATGGCCACACTGCCCAAAGCAACTTATAGATTCAATGCTATTCCTATCAAAATACCAATGTCATTTTTCACAGAAGTAGAAAAAACTATTTGAAAATTCATATAGAACCAAAAAAGAGCCCTGATAGCCCAAACAAACAATCCTAAGCAAAAAGGACAAAGCTGGAGGCATCACATTACCAGACTTCAAACTATACAAGGCTACAGTAAACAAAATAG
The DNA here is from genome assembly GCF_003255815.1 of Theropithecus gelada. NCBI lineage: Eukaryota > Metazoa > Chordata > Mammalia > Primates > Cercopithecidae > Theropithecus > Theropithecus gelada. The sequence continues at coordinate 111,927,599 of NC_037668.1, forward strand.
CATGGTAATGGTAGAAAAACAAATACTTAGACCAATGGAACAGAATAGATAACATAGAAATAAAGCCGCATAGCGACACCTCTCTGATCTTTGACAAAGTCGACAAAAATAAACAATAAGGGGCCAGGCATGGTGACATCATCACACCTGTAATCCCAGCACTTTGGGAGGCCAAGGCCGGTGGATCACCTGAGGTCAGGAGTTCAAGACCAGTCTGGGCAACATGGTGAAACCCCATCTCTACTAAAAATACAAAACGTAACTGGGCATGGTGGCGCACACTGTAATCCCAGCTACTTGAGAGGTTGAGGCACGAGAATCGCTTGAACCCAGAAGGCGGAGGCTGCAGTGAGCCAAGATTGCGCCACTGCACTGCAGCCTGGTGACAGAGCGAGACCCTGTCTCAAAAAAATAAAATAAATAAGCAATAAGAAAAAGACTCCCTATTCAATAAATGACACTGGGATAACTGGCTAGCCATGTGCAGAAGCAAGAAACTGGACAACTACTGCTCACCACAAGCAAAAATTAACTCAAGATGGATTAAAGATTCAAATGCAACCCCTCAAACTATAAAAATCCTAGAAGAAAACCTAGGAAATACACTTCCTAGCAAACACTGGCTTTGACAAAGAATTTATGGCTAAGCCCCCAAATGCAACTGCAACAATAACAAAAATTGCCAAGTGGGATCTCATCAAACTAAAGAGCTTTTGTACAGCAAAAGAAACTATCAACAGAGTAAACAGACAACCTACAGAATGGGAGAAAATATTTGCAAACCATGTATCTGATAAAGCTATACTATCCAGAATCTGAAACGAACTTAAATAGCTGAAAAATCAAAAAACAAATAACTTTGTTAAAAAATGGGCAAAAGGCTGCGTGCAGTGGCCCACACCTGTAATCTCAGCAATTTGTAAGGCTGAGGCAGGAGGATAGCTTGAGTCCAGAGTTTGAGACCAGCCAGGGCAATACAGTGAGACTTCATCTCTACAAAATATAAACAAAATTAGCTGAGTGTGGTGGTGTGAACCTTTAGTCCTAGCTACTCAGGAGGCTGAGATGGGAGGACTGCTTCAGCCCAGGAGTCAAGGCTGCAATGAGCCAAGATTGTGCCACTACACTCCACCCTGGGTGACAGAGTGAGACCCTGTCCCCCCCAAAAAAATGGGCAAAAGACATGAACAGACACTTCTCAAAAGAAGATTGACAAGTGGCCAACAAACATGAAAAAATGCTCAACATCACTAATCATCAGAGAAATGCAAATCAAAACCACAATGAGATACCATCTCGCATCAGTCAGAATGGCAACTAAAAAAAAGTCAAAAACCAACAGATGCCAGCAAGGCTGCAGAGAAAAGAGAACCCTTATACACTGCTGGTGGGAAGGTAAATTAGTTCAGCCACTGTGGAAGACTGTTTGGAGATTTCTCAAATAACTTAAAACAGAACTACCATTTGACCCAGCAATCCCATTACTGGATATATATCCAAAAGAAAATAAGTTGTTCTACCAAAAAGATACATGCACTTATATAACATGTTCATTGCAGCGCTATTCACAATAGCAAAGACATGAAATCAACATAGGTACCCATCAATGGTGGATTGCATAAAGAAAATGTGGTACATATACACCATGGAATGCTACGCAGCCATAAAAAGTATGAGATTATATCTTTTGCAGCAACATGGATGCAGCTGGAGGCCATTATCCTAAGCAAATTAACGCAGGAACAGGAAACCAAATACTACATGTTCTCACTTATAAGTGGCAGCTAAACATTGGGTACTCAGGAACATAAAGATGGCAACAATAGACACTGGGGACTACTTGAGAGGGGAGAGAGGGAGGGAGACGTGGGCTGAAAAACTACCGACTGGGTACTATCCTCACTACATGGGTTATGGGACTATCCATATCCCAAACCTCAGCATCATGTAATATACCCAGGTAACAAACCTGCATATGTACCCCTTGTATTTAAAATAAAATAAAATAAAATAAAATAATAAAGTCTTCTAAAAGAATATATAAAATTGATAAACATCTAGCAAAACGGACAAGGATTTTGTCCTAGTCAGGGTTCTCCAGAGGAAGAGAACTAGTAGGATATATGACTACATATATAAGGGAGTTTATTAGGGAGAATTGGCTCACAGGATTACAAGGCAAAGTCCCACAAAAGGCCGCCTGCAAGCTGGGGAAGACAGAAGCTGGTAGTGGCTCAGTCTGAGTCTGAAAGCCTCAAACCAGAGAAGCCAACAGTGTAGCCTTCAGTCTGTGGCCAAAGGTCTAAGAACCCCTGGCAATTCCCTGGTGCAAGTCTCAGAATCCAAAGGCCAAAGAATCTGCAGTTTGAGGTCCAAGGGCAGGAGAAGCAGAAGCAAGCATCCAAGGCTGGAGAAAGAAGGCAACCAGAAGGCTCAGCAAGCAAAGCTTATCCCAGCTTCTTCCGCCTGCTTTGTTCTAGCTACACTGGCATAATGAGGGTGGGTCTTCCTCTACCAGTCCACTGACTCAAATGTCGGTCTCCTCTAGCAGCACCCTCACAGACACACCTAGAAATAATACTTCACCAGTTATCTAGGCATCCTTCAATCCAATCAAGTTGATACCTAATATTAACAATCACAGATTTTTTAAAAGATAAGACTCAAGTCACCAATATCAAAAATGAAACAAAGACGAGGGAGGACGAGGGAGGATTGCTTGAGCCCAGGAGTTCGAGACCAACCTGGGCAACACAGCGAGACCTGTCTCTTAAAAAAAAAAAAAAAAAAAAAAAAAAAGACTATCTCAACAGAATCTAAAGACAATAAAAGGATAATAAGGGAAAATTATGAATAACTTTACTGTTATGAATTCAATAACTTAGAGAAAACTAATCAATTCCTTAAAAAAATACAAACTACCCAATCTCAGGCAAGATAAAACAGATCACCTAAATAGTTCTATAACTACTAAAGAAATAATTCTGATTTTGTCATTAAATATCGTGAAAAAGAAATATCCAGACAAAGGTGGTTTATTGTGGGATTTTGCCAAACACTCAATGAAGAATTAACACCAATTTTAAACAAACTCTTTCAGAAAACAGAAGAAGAAACACTTTCCAACTCATTTTATGAGACCAATATACTCTGACAACCAAAGCCAAAGAAGCGCCAAGAAAAGAAACTGCAGACCAATAAATCTCATTCACTTAGATGCAAAAATCCTTAAAATTTTACAAACTGAATCTAACAATATTTGTGGATATACTGTGTGTGTACCTAATATGTGTGTATGTATAATATATGTATAAGTGTGTGCTGTCATGACAAAGTGAGATTTGTTTCATGTATGCAAGGCTGATTCAACATTCAAAAGTAAATCAATGTAATTACCATATCAATGAGCTAAGAAAGAAAAATCATACATCCATATCAATTGATACTAAAAAAAATTTGATGTAATTCAACATTCATTCAGGATAAAATGTCTCAGTATACTAAGGACAGAGAGCAATTTTCTTGATCTCATAAAGAACATGTACAAAAAACTGACACAATTAGCATTACATTTAATAGTGAAAGACTGATTTCCTTCTATGATTAAGAAGAAGGCAGCCGTGCACAGTGGCTCACGCCTGTAATCCCAGCTCTTTGGGAGGCTGAGGCGGGTGGATCACCTGAAGTCAGGAGTTCAAGACCAGCCTGACCAATATGGTGAAATCCCTTCTCTATTAAAAATACAAAATTAGCCAAGAGTGGCGGCGTGCACCTGTGTCCCAGCTACTCAAGAGGCTGAGAGAGCAGAATTGCTTGAATCCAAGAGGCAGAGGTTTCAGTGAGCCGAGATTGTGCCACTGCACTCTAGCCTAGGCAACAGAGCAAGACTCCATCTCAAAAAAAAAAAAAAAAAGAGCGAAGCAGCAGCAGCCAAGGATGTCCACTCTCACCACTTTTATTTAACATAGTACAGGAAGTTCCAGTCATTATAATAAAGCAAGAAAAATGAAGACATACAGATTGCAAAGAAATCAAACTGTCTCTATTTTCTGATGACATGATTGTCTACATTTTTTAAAAAATCCTCAAAAGGTCTATAATTCTCAGAACCAAAAAATGAAGAACACAAGATCAACACACAAAAATCAACTGCATTTCTACATCTTGACAATGAAGAAATGGAAATGAAAATTTTAAATTCAATATCATTTACAGTTGCTCCAAAGAAAATTTAAAACGTAGGCATAAATCTAAGAAAACATGTGCAAGATTTATATAATTAAAATTATAATTGTGCAGGAAGGTTTACATGAAAAAAAAGAAAGAAAAAACAAAAAAAATTAAAAATTATAAAATGCTGATGAAAGAAATCAACGATGACCTAAATACTTGGGGACATGCCATGTTCATGGATTGAAAGAAGCAACACAGTGATGATGGCAATTCTCCTTAAATCAATGTATAGGTTTAACACAATTTCTATTACTTTTTTTTAAGTGGCTCTTCCACAGGGACAAATTCCATTGAAATCAGTTTTAATTTGTAAAATAATTATGGCATGTATCATCATTACACAGTCTCAAGGATAATACTGTGGACTTCAAATAAGGAGGAAGGGAATTAGTAAACAGCAATTTGAAACAATTCTAACAATTTTTTTTTAAAACTGCTAATAACAACAAATGCTACATAGGCAACAAAAGCAAAAATAAACAAATGGGACTACATCAACCTTAAAACTTTTTCTGCACCAAGGGACACAATCAACAGAGTGAAAAGGCAATGTACAAAATGAGAAAATGTTTGCAAAACATTATCTGACAAGGAGTTGATACCTATAATATATAAAGAACTACAACTCAACAACAAAAAAGCAAATAACCCTATTTATTTATTTATTCTATAATTTCAATTTCTATTTTAGATTCAGGGGGTGCATGTGCAGGTTTCTCACCTGAGTATATTGCAGGATGCTGAGGTTTGGGGTATAATTGATTCCATCGCACAGGTAGTGAGCATAGTACCCAATGAGTAGTTTTTCAGCCCACATTCTTCCCCCTCCTACCGCCCTATAGTAATCCCCAGAGTCTATTGTTGCCATCTTTATGTCCATGAGTACCCAGTGTTTAGTTGCCACTTATAAGTGAGAACATGCAGTATCTGGTTTCCTGTTCCTGTGTTAATTTGCTTAGGATAATGGCCTCCAGCTGCATCCATGTTGCTGCAAAAGATATAATCTCATACTTTTTATGGCTGTATAGCATTCCATGGTGTGTATGTACCACATTTTCTTTATGCAATCCACCGCTGATGGCACCTCGGTTGATTTCATGTCTTTGCTACTGTGAATAGTGCTGCAATGAACACAGTATACAAGTGCATGTATCTTTTTGGTAGAACAACTTATTTTCTTTTGGATATATATCCAGTAATGGGATTGCTGGGTCAAATGGTAGTTCTGTTTTAAGTTATTTGAGAAATCTCCAAACTGCCTTCCACAGTGGCTGAACTAATTTACCTTCCCACCAGCAGTGTATAAAGGTTCTCTTTTCTCTGCAACCTTGCTGGCATCTGTTGGTTTTTGACTTTTTTTTAGTTGCCATTCTGACTTATGCAACATGGTATCTCATTGTGGTTTTGATTTGCATTTCTCTGGTGATTAGTGATGTTAAGCACTTTTTCATATTTGTTAGCCAGTAGCCCATCTTCTTTTGAGAAGTGTCTGTCTGTGTTTTTTGCCCACTTTTTTTTTTTTTTTTTTTGAGATGGAGTCTCACTCTGTCTCCAGGCTGGAGTGCAGTGGCACGATCTCAGCTCACTGCAACTTCTGTCTCCCAGATTGATTCAAGCAATCCTCCTGCCTCAGCCTCCCGAGTAGCTGGAACTAGCGGTGTGCGCCCACCACGCCCAGCTAATTTTTGTATTTTTAGTGGAGACGGGGTTTCACCATATTGGCCAGAATGTCTCAATCTCTTGACCTCGTGATCCACCTGGTTTGGCCCTCCAAAGTGCTGGGATTACAGGCATGAGTCACTGCACCTGGCCTTTTGCCCACTTTTTAATAGTGTTACTTGCTTTTGTTTGTTCAACTGTTTACGTTCTTTAGATTCTGGATATTATAGCTTTGTCAGATACATAGTTTGCAGACATTTTCTCCCATTCTGTAGGTTGTCTGTCTACTCTGTTGATAGTTTATTTTGCTGTACAGAAGCTCTTTACTTTGATTAGGTCCCATTTATAAATTTTTTTGCTGCAATTGCTTTTGGGGACTTAGCCATAAATTCTTTATCAAGGCAGTGTTGGGAAGGGTATTTCCTAGGTTTTCTTACAGGATTTTTATAGTGTGAAGCCTTATATTTAAATCCTTAAAAGAGCTAGTTTTTGTACCCAGTGAGGGGTAGGTGTCCAGTTTCATTTTTCTGCATATGGCTAGCCAGTTATCCCAGTATCTTTTATTGAATAGGGAAACAGGAAGTCTTTTCCGTATTAGTTTTGTCAACTTTGTCAAAGATGAGATGGCAGTCACCGTGTGGCTTTATTTCTGGATTCTCTATTCTGTTTCACTGGTCTATGTGTCTGTTTTTGTACCAGTACTATGGCTATTTTGTTTACTACAGTCTTACAGTTTGAAGTCAGGTATTGTGATGCCTCCAGCTTTGCTCTTTTTGCTTAGGATTGCTTTAGCCATGCAGGGTCTTTTTTGGTTCCCTATGAATTTTCAAATAGTTTTGTGGTTTTTTTGTTTGTTTTCAGTTCTGTGAAAAATGACTTTGGTTATTGATTATTCTAATCCATGAGCATGGAATTTTTTTGTCATTTTTTTGGTATGCAGTCTCTGATTTCTTTCAGCGGTGTCTTGTAGTTGTCCTTGCGGAGATCTTTCACCTCCCTGATTAGATGTATTCTTAGGCTTTGGTTGTTGCTGTTATTATTGTTGTTGGGGATTTTTTTGTGGCTACTGTAAATGGGATTGCATTCTTGATTTGGCTCTTAGATTGAATGTTATTGGTGTACAGAAATGTTACTGGTTTTTGTGCATTGGTCTTTTATCCTGAAACTGTATAAAAGTTGTTTATCAGTTCCAGGGGCCTTTTGGCAGAGTCTTTGGGGTTTTCTAGGTATTGGATCGTATCAATGAGGAGAGATGATTTGATTTCTTATTTGGATGCCTTTTCTTTCTTTCTCTTGCCTGATTGCTCTGGCTAGGACTTCCAATAACCCTATTTAAAAATGGGCTAATGCCCTGAACAGAAAGAGGATATACAAATGACCAACAAGCAAATGAAAAGATGCCCGATGTTACTAATCATAAGAGAAATACAAATCAAATCTGTAATGAATATCACATTGCACCCATTAAGACAGCTACAATCAAAATATCATAAAATAAGTGGCAAGGTTGAAGAGAAATTGCAATACCTGAGCACTGCTGGTGTGATAGTAAAATGGTGCAACTCCTATGGAAAACAATATGGAGGTTCCTCAAAAATTAAAAATAGAACTACCATATGCTCCAGCAATTTCATTTCAGGGTATAATCTGAAAAAAATTAGCAGCACAGTCTTGAAAAGGTATTTGCATACCCATGTTCGTAGAAGCAGTGTTCACAACAGCCAACAGGTGGAAGCAACAAAACTGTCCATGGATGATGAATGGATAAATGTGGTATATACTTATAATGGAATAGTATTCAGCTTTAAAAAGTAAGGAAATTCTGACATATCCTACAACATGGATGAATCTGGAGGACAATTTTATATTAAGTGAAATAAGCCAGTTACAAAAGACAAGTATGTATGATTCCACTGTATGAGGTATCTGAAGTGGTCAAATTCATAGAAACATAAAGTAGAATGGGGTTACCAGGGGCAGAGGGTGAGGCTAGGGAGAAGTGGGTAAATACGGAGTTGTTTAATGAGTATAGAGTTTGAGGCTTACAAAATGAAAAAGTTCTGAAGGTCTGTTTCACAACAATGTGAACTGTATACTACTGCACTGTACATTTTAAAATGGTTAAGATATTTTTATCACAGTAAAAAAATTATATAGCCAGGCATGGTGGTTCACACCTGTAATCCCTGCATTTTGGAATGCTAAGGCTGGTGGATCACTTGAGCTCAGGAGTTTGAGACCAGCTTGGGCGATATGGCAAAACCCTGCGTTTATGAAAAAATACAAAAATTAGCTGGGCATGGTGGTATACCTGTAGTCCCAGCTACTCACGGGGCTGAGGCGGGAAGATTGCTTGAGCCCAGGAATTTAAGACTGCAGTGAACCATTATCACACCACTGCACTGCAGTCTAGGTGACAGAGGGAGACCTTGTCTCAAAAAAAGAAAAAATATATATATTAAAAATAATACTGCAAAATATTTACTGGAAGAAGAATTCGCCTTTGTGGAATGCCTACAATCATCCAAATAATTACATAAATACTAAGATTTTCACACTCTTGAACTATATGATCAGGTAATTTTACTTGGAGATCTAAATCACTCTATTTACAGATATTGCTGAGTGTATTTGCTTAATTTTATTCCCAGTAGAAGCTACACTTGAGGACCTTCACACATCCTATGTTTATATTATTCTAAGTCCTTGTAGGTTCTAAAAACAAAATTCACAGATACACTCTTAAGCACAATACGGAAGTACATGCCCCACTAGAATGAAAAATCATATTCACTTTTAATCCTAAGTCAAGGATGAAAATAGGTCTTGATGCATATTATATACTCAAGATAAATGTTTAAAAAAGAAAATGCTTCTTATTCTGAAATGTCAACCCCATAACATATGTAGCAGTAATGTTCTTTCTGCCAAAAATGCTCATTTGGCACTGATTTTTGACAAGTGAAAAGGTTTTTTGCACATATATATATAGTTCACTTAATTTTGAGAAGCACTGATCCCTCCCTTTCAAATTTTCCTTACTATTTGTCTATTTCCCTATCATTATTGTGGCAAGTTTCAGAAACAACTTGTTTCTATTTTCCAGAAAAATAATGGGTTGAAATGTATATGTACTAACTAAGGGGGAAGCTGATGTAAACTGGAAATAGGCATCACAGATTAGTTTTTTAAAAATTCAGTTAACATGAGAAGATACTTTTTCCTCAAATACTCTAAAAGAAAAAAAAACAAAGGGACTAATAAACCAGTAAATGTTGTCCTCTTATTTACATATGACAGCAAATACTAGCATCTACTGTCAAAATTAGTATCTAAAATAGGCAGCTATAGACCAATTTCAAATCTCATTATGATTCTGCAAGCTAACTCTGTCTTGCTTTTTCTCTCTAGCTCCATTTTTCACATTGTAAAAATGGTGGAAATATTATCTGCTAATCTTTAAAATTCTAGATTTAAAAGATGCTAAAAAAAATTATCATCTTGGATGTGATCAAACCTAAAGATAAATGAAAATGTCCCCATCTGGTTTCATAAATATTAAAACTGGTTATAGAAAGTATTCAGGTTCTTTTTTGGGGGGGAAATATTTAGTTTCTAGTTTTTCTCTCCATAAAACAACTAGCATGTATTTGTTAGTTAACTGCAGACTGACTGATCTGACTGATTCTAAATATAGACTAAGATGTGTGCTAAAATTACTGTCCTGATTTTCAGCAATCACTATGAATATCACACATGGTCATAGATTTTATTTGTTAAGTACCTTGAAAAAAATAGATTTTTAAATAATAGTAGTGACAAAATACACATAATTTTCCCATTGAATGCAATCATTCAAATTAAACCCAAAGATGCTAACTTTTTCTACCAACATTTTACATTATGACACAGTGTTAGGACCACATCAATTAAAGCAGACTTTACACAATAAAGTTTAAGAGGAGTCATTTCACTTACAAAACAAAAATAGTCCTACCCTGGAGGTATATCTAAGCATCCTGAAAATTCCAATCCAACAAATAGCATTGAAATGATCTTGAAGCTGCTGCCTAGATTACTGCTGAGCCATCTTCCAAATCTAAAAATGCTCAATTTACTTTAAAAAGCCAAATTCACTACATATACACTAATGGAAGAGGGAGGAAAATGTTTATAAAAACAGCTACTGCCATTATGTTGAATTAGACATGGTGCCAGCTCACACTCTGCAAAATAGGGGGTAAGAGAGATGAAAATGTTCTAAATAATCCTTTGTCAAATATACTGTTCCATTACACATAACTAAGCAGAAAGACAAAAATAACACAGAAGTTCGAAAGCTCAGGTGCTACAGCACAATTTAGAAAAAGCAAAGGTTGTGAGGTGGGGGAGGGGAGAGGGATAGCATTACGAGATATACCTAACGTAAATGACGAGTAACAAACCTGCACGTATAATTAAAAAAAAAAAAAAAGAAAAAGCAAACAATGTGAATGGTTCCATATGCCCAGTAGACCAACAATCTCACCAATTTCAAAAGAAAGGATCAGAGACCTTTGGATCAGCCACAGAGAAGACCCAGTGAATGCTGGACTACTTAACTCTAAACCTTCAAAGAAAACATAAACCAATTAGTTGCTTGCAAGTAAAAAGTGAAAGTAAAAAGAGGATATTTTACTTGTCACTCACCTTCCCAGAGCCAAAACAATTCCAATACCTTGGCTCTGTCAACTACCATGTGTACTATGGGCAGAAGTGTGTTAACAGATAATGTCAAATGGGAAATAACAGAAATAAAGATTAGCGGAGAATAGTCAAGCTTATTTAACTTTTCTACTTTAACTTAACTCCTGGAAAAATGTTTGCTAAGCTCACTTCAACTTTCACAGATAATGCCTGAGAGAAATGGAGACGGATTTACCACCTTCTAAGAGCTTACAAACTTTTTAAAAATAGGTTTCAACTAAACACAGGACAAATTCTGCCTAAAATACTCTGCCTATGTTAATGTCCAGCTTCTATCAGAAATCCTCTTTCAGGACTTGAAAAGTGGGGTGGGAATCCTCTTTTTGGTTTATAATGTGATGCTTTTGTTTTCATTGTTTCAAGTCTCTCAAGACAGACAGCATAGCATAAGAACCTGCCTCTCTGTTCCCTAGTTGTGCCCTCAGGCACATGCATCTGCCTTGGTTCCACTTCCGCTGGCTCTCATAGACACTTAATGGCCTGCCTACCTCAATGGATTCCCAGCTTTGTGACCTCAATGGATTCCCAGCCTTGAAAGAGAGTAGAGGTAGGACAGTGAGGAAGCTCACGTGAGAACCTAGAGGAGCAAGTCAGGAGCCCAAAGTACCTGTCCAACACTGGGCCCCAGCCCTTCTCATTGCAAGAAAGTAAGGCCCTGTATCCCTAAAATGGATAGAGGAAACTGAAGCGCAGTCCCTCTCCCTCCATGAGGGGAATCTCCTCTGGTGGAAGGATACTGGGAACAAGGGGAGGAGAAGCACCTGAATGCTGAGAAGAGATGTTGGGAACTTTATGCATCTGACAATCACTGTGCTCAAAGGTCATCTCTGGCAAATGTACAGGGGAGGCAGGAGAGGTCTTTAATGTCTGTCAAGTGTCCCTCCCTCATACCTTATACCTTGTACCCAGGACTTCTGCTCAGACCTAAGCAGAGTTCCCAAATTCCTGCTCTCACCTTTGTGAATTCCCCAAATTGTAGTGCAAAAGTGAGCTCACAGCTGTGCCTTGCAATATCAGGACCCCGAAGCTGGAGACTGGGAATCTGATACAGGAGGATGGAAGAAGCTGAAATTTGAAGGAGATAGATATGTGTGTTGTGGGTGAGGGAATGCAGAGGTTTATAGCTGAAGTCCACAAATACAACACTGGGACCAGAAAGTAGTCTATCACATTATCATATATTCTCCTTCTCTGACTATAAACTGTTACTCACTCCCACCAAGCCTGTTCTCCAACTTAGTATCTTCTCTCCTCAGTAACACCAACTGCCTGCCTTTCTCCCAGTCCCCATGATTTAATCAGTCTTTAGTCTAATCAAAAGAAGTTGCTTGAAAGAGTATAACCTGAGGAGCCACAGACAAGATGGGGTGTTATTAATTATTAATATGCAAATATTCTATAATCGACATATAAGTGTTCCAAAGTGAACATGGGGAATTGATATAGTTTGGATATGGGTCCCCATCCAAATCTCATGTTGAATTTTATTCCCCAGTGTTGGAGGTGGGGCCTGGTGGGAACTATTTGAATCCTGGGGACATATCCATCATGAATGGCTTAGCGCATCCCTTTGGTGATAAGTGAGCACTCACTCTGAGTTCTCACAAGATCTGGTTATTTAAGGTGTGTGGCACCACCCCCTCACTCTCTCTCGCTCCTGCTTTCTGTTATGTGACGTGCCTGCTCCCCCTTCCCCTTCAACATGGTTGGAAGCTTTCTAAGGCCTCCCCAGAAGCAGATGCTGCTATGCTTCCAGTACAGCCTGCAGAACTGTGAGCCAAATAAACCTCTTTTCTTATAAATTACCTAGTTTCAGGTATTTATTTATAGCAATGCAAGAATGGCCTAATATAAGAACTCAGTAGTTTCAAAACTTGCTTTAAAAAGTGCAACTTCAAGACCTCATAGCCTTTAACCCAGAAATTTTATTTCTGAGACTCGGTGCTGAGGAACTAATATTCAAAACACAACAAAGAGCATATGCATAAAGATGTTCATCATAGTGCTATTATTATCATCAATAATTGTTTATTATGATATCATCAACAGTGACAATAAGGAACGATTAGGGAATACTACATCTACCAAATGGAAAATTTTGTAGGCATTTTTAAGCCTGCTTTTAGGCACTTTAAACCTAGTATTAAGCCCAACTGTAATTAAATGAAAACTAAAGTTATAGAATTTTAAATTTTAAAATAATATAAAAGTAATATAGATACCATAATTAAAACTACACATGAAAAAAGTGGAAAGAAACATGTCAAAAATGAATAGTGAGTGTCTTTAGTTGGTGGGATTATGAGGGTGTTTTTTCCCTTTTTATATTCTTATAGTTTTCAAATTGTTCATAATTCTCTAATGGGGGTCAGAGCTAAAAGGCAAATTCCTTTGGAAGAGGAAAAATTGTACTTGCACAGAAAACTTTTTCTGAGTTTAGTTGACAATCCTTTTAGTACCCAGGAAATAGACCATTTCCTGGAAGGGGACTCGGGGCAAAGGATATGGAGAATGTAAGAAACAGAAATGATTAACAGATCAGAAACAGATCTCACTGTCTGACATTCAAGTTTCTTCATGACCTTTCACTATGTATCCAAACAGTAGATGAGCACTTCTTAGCTGAACCTTTATTTGGCATTCTCTTTGCCTATCAGAATCCTCCCAATCTCTGAGACTGATTTAACTCACTTCAACGCATGAAGACTTTCCTGATCCTCTGATCATCCAAGGCTCTACTATTTCTCCTTTCTCTTAAGGTATTGTTACAGCAGTTAGGTCTGCAACACCTTTTTCTGGTATTAAGCCAATTCTAAGTTATTTGTTAATTACTCATATGTAAGTAAAAATTTCCCCTGCCAGACTTCAAGTTCCTTGAAGTGTGGAATTTAGATGGTTTGCAGACTGTAGTCATTGGACAAACAGAGAGAGGAGAGAGAGCAGTTCTAAAGCCAAGTTGGTATTATATTCATACCCTCAGTGATGTCATCTAAGTAAAATGTGCTGCCTCTGTTTTAAAATGTTGCTGCTGACCATCCATCACCAGGACATGCACTTTCCTTTTTTTTTTTTTTTTTTAATAGCAGTGGTATTGTATTGTATTTTTGCTTATTCATTCGTACCAGTTCTGCTGTCCCCCTTAGGATTAAACAGACTGGACTGCAAGATTTTCAGGATATAGATTATAGCCATGTAAAGAGCAAAATGAAATGACCTTTTAGGAATCAAACTCAAGACTCTTCACAAGACCCCACTTCTAATACTCTTGTTTGAACAACAAATATAAATTTATGCCTCCATTTTATGTCCTTATTTAGGCAGTGGACTTTATCAATATCCCTATTAACTTGAAAAAGAATTCTCCAATGTAAATGGTTCAATACTTTAGAAATGACAAAGATGACTCTGTTCCTGCCTACCATCAATACTATGTGAGTATTTAGAGATAATGAGCATCTGTACTATAGCAACCTGCCTCCTGAGACATAAACAAGAGATGCATTTCTTAAGAGAAACCCATAAGTCACTAATGAAAGCAAGTCAAAGAACCCATCAACAGGCAAAGAAAGACCTAGCATCCATTATTTTTACAGAAGAAGCATAGAAGGTCAATATAATTGTTGACTCTGAAGGGCAGGGTGACAACAAACTAATTCAGTTTCCCACTATATAAGAACTACATTTTACTACAACACTCATATTTCTGAACTAAGAATCAAGGCTTGTTCAAATTCCATGGCTTATTGAGTGGTCTTGAACTTTCTCTGAATTTTGTTCCTTAGTCTGTAAAATGAAGTTATCACCTGTTATGCAAAATCACAGAGTTGTAATGAATCAAATAACATTATCTTAGTATGGGTTCACCTGTCACCCTATTGTGGGGTGCAGTTCAGTGGCATACCTCATGAACTAATTGACTATTATAACTGTAAATGTCTCCCTAACATTTAAGAAAGAAAAAGATTTCCAGAGTTCTTACTTTTTTAATCGACATCTCCAACACTTGAGCATCCACCACATATCACTGCCAAAAATTTGCTGAACATCTCCTGTTATGACCTCACTCTCCTATGTAGTGTTGTTCACATATTTTTTGCCATATGCTTTCTAAGAAACTAGATTTTTTCACATGATTCAAACATCTTTCATATTGAAGGAGCAATAATTGCATATGCAGAAAGTTTACAGGTTGCTGTTGCTGTTGAGATTACTCCTCAATTAATTCTATGTTTAATATCTAATAGAGCGCATATATATGTATATATGTATATAATAGAGCATATATACACACACACACACACACTTGGACACACTTCATTAATACAGTGGAAAGTCCATGGACTATAGAGTCAGGAAAACCTGTATTCGAATTCCTGTTGTGACCTTGAGAATGCAATTTAACTTCCCTGCTCCTCAGTTTACACATTTGGTTCTGGATTATGATGACTTAATAAAATATGATATATAAAAGTAAGTGCCTAGGTTACGAAGGTACTATTTCCTACCTCTCATAAATCTTTTCTTTCTATGGCAGGTTCAATCAAACCTATCCAGAATACAAGACAACTTTCATAGGGTATCTTTCACATCAGTTGAGGGAACGCTGCGATGTGATAAAAGAGGATGATGGCATGAGTCAGGCATCCAATAGAGCAAGACATGTAAAAAGTGAGAGACATCTACAAGGGCCCTAGACTTCACTCGCATGTTTGAAAAGGGCATTAATCTGACACACTTTCAAGAATGCCCCGCGTACTCGCGGAGGCTTATACCAAAATGTGGGAAAACGACGGAATTACAGAATAAACCAGCAGGGAGCCTCCTCGTTCACCCAACCCGACCCCGCCCGCCCGAGTCTCCCATCTGGAGCCTAAAAACTGAGCTGAGATCACGGCAACTGACCCCGTCCCCTCCGCCCTCTCCCTCCCCCATTCTGCCCAAACCTCTCAGCGCACGAATGGTGCTGAATCATTTGCACGAACGCAGCAGCTCCCGGCTCCGCGGCTCCCAGCGGGGACGGTGTCCCCAGAGCAGTGACAGTCCGGGGATGGGGGCACAGAAAGAGGGGCGCGGTGGAGCCTTTGGGGGCGTGGGGACATGGAAGGTGGTCGGGAGAGGATGGCGGCAGCAGGTACTCACCAGGGTGAGGAAAGCCCAGCCCGGGTCCTCGCGTCCCCGCTGCGGGGGGTCCCCCAGCTGTTCCCGCGTCTCGCGGCTTCCACGCGGGCGGCCGCCCGGACTCGGCAGCCTGCGCTGGTGGTCCGGTGCTCTCCTCCGCCCGCCCACCCACCGCCAGTGGCAGCCACGGCTCGGGACTCCGGTGCTCGACACGGAGCGCCTGGAACAGCTGTCGCTGCCCAAGCGGGTGGTGGCTACCGACGGGCCAGACCATTCGCCTGCTGCGGCCGGGGGTGCACGACGTTCCGAGAGGCGCGGGCGCCTGGGGCCGGCGATGGTTGGGAGGAACCGAGAACTCGGGGAATCCTCTGCCCCCTCGGAGTCAGGAGGTCTTGTATACAGGAGTAATCAACGAAGGGGCCGCTGCCTCTTCTGGGGGTTTACTGAAGACACTGTTCGAGCTTTCCCGCGCCACACCCCCCCTCCCCGTTTGCCTTGGTCCCGCTCGGGGCTCCTTTAGAACGCGGCAAACAGAGGACTTAGCAACGCGAGCGCCTGGGCGGTGCCCCTCCTCAGAGATGCGAGAGGCGTTGGCCTCAGCGCCTCCTCCCACCTCTCGCTACCTCGCAGCCCCGAGGCGCCCAATCCTCCTGCCTGTCTGACCACAGACATCTTCCCACAAAACGTGGAGCTTCTTGAACCTTTGAAGAGAGTCTTCAGGTCTTTTATCTAAGCATCTTTGTGAAGCAAAGAATAAACGGGTATCTGAGGCCAGCTCGAAAGTTAGGAAATGAAATCAGGTGGGGCCCCATCCCGCAGGTGCTGAGGGACAGCTCGGACCTAGAGTTCCTGCTAAGCAAGTGGTGAACCACGGCAGTTGTAAAAATTGTAGATTTAGAAAGCCATTTCGAGATAAAGATTTACAAAAGATTATTGCAGAAATTAAAGAATATTTGAGGTTCACTGTTCACCATTTTAGAGTTGAGTGTCTTGAAAACGGGAAGGCAATCATGTCTTCTCATAAAATGAATTGTATAGAACTGGAAGGCGTCCCAACACATGAATTCCTTAGACTTTTGTGGTCCCTGCTTCTGTCACACCGGGCTCACACAGGTTCATTTCAGACCATGGCGAAGATCAGGACAAGTGTACAGTTTTCCCTGTAGGAAAAAAGAAAAGAACAGAATTGGCAACTACCTATAAAATGTGATTAAACGTAGGAAAAAAGACCCTCCAAGTGCATCCCAAATAAAATTTCATAATTTAAAGTTTTGTCCTTTATTGAGTAAATCAACATAAACTCAGCACTTTCTATAGACCACGGTACTGAGAATAGTCTCATTTTCATTTCTTCATTTATTCTTCTAAAAAATCCTGTGAGATTGGTAACCTGCAATAGACCTCCATAAAATCTTGCCAGCAATGGGAACTGATGTGCCCAGTGAGGGCATATTCTCATAAAGGACACTGGTGAGAAACTGGGCTCAGGGTTTGTCGTGCTGGGTTAAAGTCTCACGATCATAAGCTGCAGAGCAGACGTTGCCACCTGGAGTTTTTGACTTGTTCCTTTCTCCTAGAATGCCTCTGGGAATGGTATACATTAAACCATGTCACATCTGATTGCAACTTAAATGTGAGTCTGTTTATTCTTCCTTTGTGAGAAGGGGTTTTAGAGTGGAGAGGGGGCAGTTAGGTGTCTAGGGTAGGCACCACCCTGAGGCAAAAAGAGTGATCAGAAAGAAGAAGCTGGACTTCACACAGAACTAACCGAACATCAGTATCACAATACACTGTCAGGGTCACATGAGGGTGAAGAGGAATTCTCCACTGCCTTCTTGTTAATCATCTTTACATCATCATGTTCACTATATTACACTTTACTTTACACTACGCATACACTATTACCGTGTTATATGTTATCACTCTTCCATTCCCGGAAGGGTCAAGAATTTTTCAATGAACCTATTATCATGGATCCTCATATACCTTATCAAAAAAAATGTTTAAGTAACAGAGGTATTAGTAACACTTCACATCACCTCAAGAAAGCTTTTTGAGAAATCAGGAATAAAATTAAATTGTTTCCGTATGATATGACATTGTTATTATGTTAATGGTTGTTGTAAAGGTTCACACATCAGCACCAGCACAACAGAAATCCCCAAAGCTCCATGTTGCCAGGGAGCTGGAGCATTGGATCCCCAGTGACCAGACTGGCCTCAGGCTCAGAAATGTGTGATTCTTCTCTCCATGTGCAGTTGTTTCTCTTTCAAAGGCAACAACAGGAACAGAACACAGGTGGATGAGGCGTCTTCTGAATTAGTGCTTTATGTCAGATGTCAGATGTCAGATGATAGGGATATAGAAAGGGATTTAGAACCTTATGATTTGTGGTCCTGATGGGCCTGTGACATCTGCAGCAATCTATTTGTATAAGTTGACATTCTTAGAACATACGTTTCTGAATGAAGAGAGGGGAATTTTTGTGCTGGCAGCCTTGGGAAATTGTCAAAAGAAGTGGAAGGAATGGTGTGATGCCTGCATTCCCTGCTTTCCTCAAAGTCCTCACATGGTTTTGAGCCTGCTGTGGAAAGAACTTAGGGTCAGAAGCTAAATAATCATCTTCCCCACAAATGACTTTGTGAAATTCAAGTTATAAGAAGTACTACTTTAGGCCTGGTGACAAAGGATAGCGCAGAGCTGGCAAGACAGTCATTCTCTCACCCAACCTGCAATAGACCTCCATATAGCCTTGCCAGCAATAGGAACTGATCTGCCCAGTGAGGCCACAGTGGTGGCCAATACAGGGTCAAGGTAACTTAAGTAAGAGCCCAAAGCAGTAAAGCAGGAGTGTTATTACTCCTGAGCACCTGAAAGACACTGCTGAGGATTTCTTGCCCCAAATGATGGAGCCGAGGGAGGCAGTGCAGGGTCAAGGGAATGATTATTAAACTTAAGATGATTGTTAAACCTTATTTAGGCACCGATATTAACATAAACTCATTTGTATTCACAAACTAGCGTGATCTGGGAACATTCCAATATTACTTTTTAAATGATACTAATAAGAAGAGAGCTAGAGAGAAAGAGAATACTTACTGCCTTTGATAAAACTTCACTGTGAGCCACATAATGTTAAATCTTGATGCAAGATATTCAATTACCTGCTATGTGTTGGTCTCTTACTAAAGCATGTGGTGACATTAACCTCTCAACTTACTCTTGCTGAAGAGAGTGTTTAATCGTGTTGTTTCTGTTTGCATTTAGCTAACACTTATTAAACCATTAGTGTTTGAGTGAGTAACTAGTATTATGTGAAGTAAGTCGTATCATCACTCCCATTTTATAAATGAAGAAACTGAGAATTACAAGGGTGTATTAATTTGTGAAAGGTAGCACATCTGGAAAGAGACAAAGCTGGATTTCAAACTCTAACCAATACATGACATGAATATCAGCATACTTTTATTGTCTCCTGCTATGGAGAACAACATGTACATTGCATGTGTCTCTGCAGTAGAAAATCTATTTTTCATTTATTTTTAAAAACCTGTTTTCAACTCTCATTTCTAAGAGGAAATGAGTCATTTCCCACAGAAGATTTAAATGACAGTCTTCCCAGTGGAAACACTGGATACCCTTTTCTAGGTTTCTGTGCTCAGAAAAGAGACCCTGAATTTAAGAGTAAGTGAACCCTGTAGCATAAACTTGACCAGTGGTGCCTAAAATTCTTGCTACAAAATTATGATTGCAGAAACTCTTGCATGAGACTCTGGAAACTAGATCCTTAAGAAGTTCTGTAGGTCGTTCTAACATACAGCCAAGCTTGACCAGACCATACTGGACAAAAATAATATGGGGCCTACAAAAAAAAAATTCAGCCTTCTAGACTTAACCCCTTACTCCCATCTTTTATTGAGAAGGAAATGAGAGGCTGGTATTTAAAACCTACTTTATGTAATTTTACATTTATCATATAAAATGCATTTATTAAAGGGCTTAGAATTTTTTCTCAGTGTTGTTTTGATCATTCTCAACAAATCTTCAAAGAGCCCCAAATTTAAAATGATACTCATTCAAAATTACTTTTATGTATAGATATTAGACTTTAGGCCCTTTTTAATTATTATATGGCATTTTATATAAGACAAAAAGCAGTATTGCGTTAGACTTTTTTATTAATTTTTGGAGAATTTACATAACAGTAAGTAATTTCATCCAAGAAGATAATAAGCTTTTCTAGTTTATATTTTTTCATTTCCCAGTCATATTTTTATAATTTTGCTTATATATGTTCTGTAACTTTCCTACCAAATTTATACCAAATTTTGTACAGCACTTGTATTCTGAATGAAATGTTCTTTCCATTTCCTTTTCTAGGGGCTTTTACCAGAACAGAGAGATGACTCTTTCTGTAATGTATTTTGTATTCATGCAGTGCACCAAATTATCTTATTACTTGTTTTTTCATGAGTCCTTTGGATTTTCTAAGAAAACAGGCATATCAGCAATATCAAGAACTTTGTTTCTGGCTGGGCACAATGGCTTATGCCTTAATCCCAACACTTTGGAAGGCCGATGTGAAAGGGACACTTGACCCCAAGGAATTTGAGACCAGCCTGGGTGACATAAGGAGATCTGTCTCTACAAAAAATAAAAAATTAGCTGGGCATGGTGACGCCTGCTTACAGTCCCAGCTACTCAGCAGGCCAATGTGGGAAGATCCCTTAGTCCAGGAGTTCAAGGCTGCAGTGAGCCTTGATCACGCCACTGTGCTCCACCCCGAGCAACAGAGTGAGACTGGTTATAAAATATATAAAAATATATATATATTATAATTTATACCAGTTATTTTATTTATATTTCTTAGAATCACTAATGTAAGTGACTGTGGTGATGCCTGATTCCAGATTTTAAGTGAAAGATTTAATTTTTGTGATTTAGGATGATGTTAGCTATTGGGCTTTCCTTTATTATATAAGAATTTTTTTCTGATTCTATTTTGCTTAGAGTCACTTGACTTTTATCTGATGCCTTTTCACAACTTGTTGATAATGGTTGGGCTTTTTTCCCTTTAATTTTTAATGTAATCAATATGTAACTAGACTTCCTGATATTGAACCGCCTTTTCATTCCTCTAATAAAGCCTATTTTTTCACGCCATGTTATTCTTGTGATTCATTCCTCTATTGTATTCTCTGTTATTTAAACATTTAGCGGCTATATTCAGAAATGAAATTAGCCTGTACTTTTAATTGTTGTTTTACTCCTTCTTAGGCTTTGGTACTCAAGTTATTCTGGCTTCATGAAGTTAACTGGAGAACTTTCCTTTTTTTTTTTTTTCTAAGACTTACAATAGTTTAAATAATATTGGAATTATCTGTTCTTTAATAGTTAGATTAAAAATTCAGCTGTGAATTCATCTGCCTGCGGCCTTCTTCAATAGCAGATCATTAATCACTTCTCCAGGCTCTTCTGTAATAATTGGTCTATTCAAGTTTTTCATTTCTGTGTCAGTTGTGATCATGTATATTTTCCTAGGAATGTATTCACTTCTTCTAGGTTTTATTTTTCTAATGTGTTGCTAGAATCATCTTTAGTATTTACTTAGAATTCTTTTACTCTCTTTCCTACCTTCACACAATTGATCGTGTCTAATTTTGATCTTATCTTTTCCTTAGCAGGTTCACATGATGTTTATTTTATTGGTCTTTTTAAAGAAGCAATCTTTGAATTTACTATTCTTTTCTACCATTTTATCTATCTTAATAATTTCATTATTGATACCCTCTTCAGAGTTTCTTTTGTTTTGTTTTTGCTATTGTTGTTGTTCTTGCATGGACTCATTACTTACTTAATGCCTTTGTACTCACCTTTCTGCTTCCATAATTAAAGGCAACACATTTTCCTCTGAGTTCAGTTTTTGCTGTACCCCAGTGTTTTTAGAGTGTTTGATTTGTCAATGTTTCTTTACATTTACATATTCTTTAATTTCCTCTATCATACAAGATTTGTCTTATTATGTGCTTCTTTATTTCCAATCTATTTTATTGGACTGTGGTGAGAGGACATAACCTGTAAGCTTTCTACTTCTTTGAATTTGGTTTTCCTTTCAGCTAAGCACATGATTTGTTTTGTAAAAGTTTTAGGGAAGTATGAAATATATTTATATATGTGTCTGTGTGTGGGAGGTGGTGGGTGAGTGGGTGGAGGTGTGTTTATATACGTGTGTGTGTGTCTGTGTGTATTCAAGGAATAAATGTTCTATATTAATATGTGCTCATGCCTGTAATCCCAACACTTTGAGATGCCAAGGCAGGAGCAAACCTTGAAACCAGGAGTTCAAAACCAACCTAAGCAACAAAGTGAGACTCTGTTTCTACAAAAAAATTGGGACACCTGTAGTCCCATTTACTTGGGAGACTGAGGTGGAAGGATCCCTTGAGCCCAGAAGTTCGAAGTTACACTGAACGACGATCGCACCACTGCACTCAGTCTGGGTGACAGAGTGAGACCCTATCTCAAAAAAAAGTGCCATAGTCTGAAAGTTTATGTACCCCAAAAATTCATATGTTGAAACCTAATTATCAATGTGATTTTGTTAGGAGGTAGGGCCATTGGAAGATGATTAGGTCATGAGGGCAGAGCCCTCATGAATGAAATTAATTCCTTATAAAAGAGGCCCCAGCCAGTTGCCCTGCCCTGCCCATCATGTGAGGACACCAGGGAGAAAGCATCATATATGAACCAGAAAGCATGCCTTCTGCTGGCACCTTGACCTTGAACTTTCCAGCCCCAGAACTGTGTCTGTGGTATTTTGTTATAGCAGCCTGAATGGACTATGACAATGTTTAACATGTCAACTTTAGTAATTGTATTACTCACTTACTCTATGTTGTCTCCATAGCTTTTCTTTTTTTTTTTTTTTTTTTTTTTTTTTTTTTT